>NC_082661.1:241387499-241692240 GCF_025265405.1 Mesoplodon densirostris
CTGATAGGGTTTCCCTCTGTATAACTGGTGGGTTCAGGTTTTTTTTTTCTTTTATGGTTCAAGTTAGATTTGATTCCTCTTTTATGTATTTATAGATATAAGCATGGAAATAATTCATTCCTATAAATACATCTGTGTGAAGGGAAGAACTTTTTTCTGCTTTATTTTAAAATTTTATTTTTTAAAATTTTGAAATTTAATTTTATTTATTTTTTTATACAGCAGGTTATTATTAGTTATGTGTTTTATGCATATACATGTATACAGGTCAATCCCAATCTCCCAACTCATCCCACCACCACCACCCCATGGCTTCCCACACTTGGTGTCCATACGTTTGTTCTCTACCTCTGTGTCTCTATTTCTTCCCTGAAAACCAGTTCATCTGTACCATTTTTAGGTTCCACATATATGCATTAATATACAATATTTGTTTTCCTCTTTCTGGCTTATTTCATTCTGTATGAGAGTCTCTAGATCCATCGATGTCTCTACAAATGACCCAGTTTCATTCCTTTTTTTGGCTGAGTAATATTCCATTTTATATGTGTACCACATCTTTATCCATTCATCTGTCTGTGGGCATTTAGGTTGCTTGCATTACCTGGCTATTGTAAATAGTGCTGCAATGAACATTGTGGTGAATGTGCCTTTTTGATTTATGGTTTTCTCTGGGTATATGCCCAGAAGTGGGATTGCTGGATCAGATGGTAATTCTATTTCTAGTTTTTTTAAGGAAACTCCATACTGTTCTCCATAGTGACTGTATCAATTTACATCCCCACCAATAGTGGAAGAGGGCTCCTTTTGTCCACACCCTCCCCAGAATTTGTTGTTTGTAGATTTTCTGATGATGCCGATTCTAACAGGTGTGAGGTGATACCTCATTGTAGTTTTGATTTGCATTTCTCTAATAATTAGTGCTGTTGAGCAGCTTTTCATGGGCGTCTTGGCCATCTCTGTGTCTTCTTTGAAGAAACGTCTCTTTAGATCTTCTGCCCATTTTTGTATTGGGTTGTTTGTTTTTTTAATATTAAGCTTCATGAGCTGTTTATATATATATTGGAGATTAAACCTTTGTCCATTGATTCATTTGCAACGATTTTCTCCCATTCTGAGGGATGCCTTTTTCCATTCCCGTTTTTTTAACAAAAAAGGAAAGAAAGAAAAAGAAGCAGAAAACTAATGTGCGTAAAATATGCCTTTTGAAATGGTCGTTTTGAAATATGGACGTCCTTTGAATTTTTTGGTCGATATGTGACCCCAGGATTTGTTTTCAGGGCAGGTGTCATTTACAGGCCTGCAATGATTTTGAATATAAACTAACCATTAGCGCTGGGATTAAAGCTGCTGTTGCGTGAAACGGCCACAAGGTGGCAGCAGTTCTCCCTTACCAAATCTGGTTACTAGAGCAACAGAGCCTCAATGGAAGTCGTGTTCTAGATTGGAATTTAGAATGGAATGTGCCAGGAGAAAGCCCCTCAAGTTTGTCTCACTACTTCTTGTTCGTGTTTTTACTTTTTTTTTCTATTACAGCAAGTTTGATTACAATGTTTGGCTTGTTGTAGGTGTGGAAGATGTGGTTCTTTTACACATATACAGATGTCTGTTCTTCCTGGGATCCTTTTCCCATGTACGTTAGGACAGAATGTTGAGTAGTCTTCTCTTGGTATTCCGTAGGTCTTTGGTGATTTTATATGTCACCTGTGTTTGATTATGACTGTTAACCCTGATATCGTAATGAAACCAATCCTCACACCTTTCCATTGGTGAACCATAAGTTTGTTTAATGAATCTGTGATTGCCCTTCCCCGTGGAAATATCTGCCCTGGTATCCATTTTTAGGTAACACCTATAAGTGATATGATACGATATGTGTCTTTCACTTTCTGACTTACTCCAAGTCACGTGATTACCTCTAGACTCATCTACGGGGCTGCAAATGGCATTGTGTCCTTTTTTTCCTTGGCTTCTCTTCTACCTTAGCCAGGTCCATTTTCAACAATGTGATTCCCTGAGGGTTGTGGATTAGCTAACCTGGGCAGCCTTACCCTGCCGGCCGGCCCTCCCCAGGTGTGCCTGGTTGAGGTCAATATAAACAGCGCTCCAGGCAGCAATAGCCCCTGAAGTTGTGCCTTACTCCATATTCTCTGCCCCGTCAGCAGTCTCGGGGCTGTGCTGGTGGGAGGGAGTGAGGGGCCAAGGCTTTGTTGGTGGCCCGGTGTGAGTGGGGCTCTGCTGGCCTTTCTGCAGGAGTTGCCAGGCTGCCACCTGTAAAGAAGAGGATGTGTCACCCATACCTTCCGATGGAATTTCTCTCCGGACAGAGGTGAGGAAGGAAAAAAGCAGTGGGGGCCGGGACAGGAGGGGTATCTCAGGCAGGGCAATAGAAAGCTTCCAGAAGAGCGCCCGGGGCCAGGACCATCCTGGCTGGCCTGCAGGCACCAAGTTGGCCTGCGTGCTGTCGCTGGTGTGGCTCCACGGCCCTTCCTCTAGGCTTTCAAGCTCCTGTACATATTCAGGTGTTTTACCTGGGAAGGGTGGGAACAGTTCAGCAGCAGCTGGCCTGGGGCTCAGCTCACGTTTACTCACAGATGCCTCAGCACGGTCCCCCAGCTTTGCAATGAGGACGCTCCTTGCATGGGGGGTGGGTTGCTGGCTGTATGGGAGGTGATTCCCCACCTCTGACCAATTTCAGAATTGTTTACCGCTGGAGCAAGTGCCCTGATAGGGTTTCCCTCTGTATAACTAGTGGGTTCAGGTTTTTTTTTCTTTTATGGTTCAAGTTAGATTTGATTCCTCTTTTATGTATTTATAGATATAAGCATGGAAATAATTCATTCCTATAAATACATCTGTGTGAAGGGAAGAACTTTTTTCTGTTTTATTTTAAAATTTTATTTTTTAAAATTTTGAAATTTAATTTTATTTATTTTTTTATACAGCAGGTTATTATTAGTTATGTGTTTTATGCATATACATGTATACAGGTCAATCCCAATCTCCCAACTCATCCCACCACCACCACCCCATGGCTTCCCACACTTGGTGTCCATACGTTTGTTCTCTACCTCTGTGTCTCTATTTCTTCCCTGAAAACCAGTTCATCTGTACCATTTTTTAGGTTCCACATATATGCATTAATATACAATATTTGTTTTCCTCTTTCTGGCTTATTTCATTCTGTATGAGAGTCTCTAGATCCATCGATGTCTCTACAAATGACCCAGTTTCATTCCTTTTTTTGGCTGAGTAATATTCCATTTTATATGTGTACCACATCTTTATCCATTCATCTGTCTGTGGGCATTTAGGTTGCTTGCATTACCTGGCTATTGTAAATAGTGCTGCAATGAACATTGTGGTGAATGTGCCTTTTTGATTTATGGTTTTCTCTGGGTATATGCCCAGAAGTGGGATTGCTGGATCAGATGGTAATTCTATTTCTAGTTTTTTTAAGGAAACTCCATACTGTTCTCCATAGTGACTGTATCAATTTACATCCCCACCAATAGTGGAAGAGGGCTCCTTTTGTCCACACCCTCCCCAGAATTTGTTGTTTGTAGATTTTCTGATGATGCTGATTCTAACAGGTGTGAGGTGATACCTCATTGTAGTTTTGATTTGCATTTCTCTAATAATTAGTGCTGTTGAGCAGCTTTTCATGGGCGTCTTGGCCATCTCTGTGTCTTCTTTGAAGAAACGTCTCTTTAGATCTTCTGCCCATTTTTGTATTGGGTTGTTTGTTTTTTTAATATTAAGCTTCATGAGCTGTTTATATATATATTGGAGATTAAACCTTTGTCCATTGATTCATTTGCAACAATTTTCTCCCATTCTGAGGGATGCCTTTTTCCATTCCCGTTTTTTTAACAAAAAAGGAAAGAAAGAAAAAGAAGCAGAACACTAATGTGCGTAAAATATGCCTTTTGAAATGGTCGTTTTGAAATATGGACGTCCTTTGAATTTTTTGGTCGATATGTGACCCCAGGATTTGTTTTCAGGGCAGGTGTCATTTACAGGCCTGCAATGATTTTGAATATCAACTAACCATTAGCGCTGGGATTAAAGCTGCTGTTGCGTGAAACGGCCACAAGGTGGCAGCAGTTCTCCCTTACCAAATCTGGTTACTAGAGCAACAGAGCCTCAATGGAAGTCATGTTCTAGATTGGAATTTAGAATGGAATGTGCCAGGAGAAAGCCCCTCAAGTTTGTCTCACTACTTCTTGTTCGTGTTTTTACTTTTTTTTTTCTATTACAGCAAGTTTGATTACAATGTTTGGCTTGTTGTAGGTGTGGAAGATGTGGTTCTTTTACACATATACAGATGTCTGTTCTTCCTGGGATCCTTTTCCCATGTACGTTAGGACAGAATGTTGAGTAGTCTTCTCTTGGTATTCCGTAGGTCTTTGGTGATTATATATGTCACCTGTGTTTGATTATGTCTGTTAACCCCGATATCGTAATGAAACCAATCCTCACACCTTTCCATTGGTGAACCCTAAGTTTGTTTAATGAATCTGTGATTGCCCTTCTCCGTGGAAATATCTGCCCTGGTATCCATTTTTAGGTAATACATATAAGTGATATGATACGATATGTGTCTTTCACTTTCTGACTTACTCCAAGTCACGTGATTAACTCTAGACTCATCTATGGGGCTGCAAATGGCATTGTGTCCTTTTTTTCCTTGGCTTCTATTCTGCCTTAGCGAGGTCCATTTTCAACAATGTGATTCCCTGAGGGTTGTGGATTAGCTGACCTGGGCAGCCTTACCCTGCCGGCCGGCCCTCCCCAGGTGTGCCTGGTTGAGGTCAATATAAACAGCGCTCCAGGCAGCAATAGCCCCTGAAGTTGTGCCTGACTCCATATTCTCTGCCCCGTCAGCAGTCTCGGGGCTGTGCTGGTGGGAGGGAGTGAGGGGCCAAGGCTTTGTTGGTGGCCCGGTGTGAGTGGGGCTCTGCTGGCCTTTCTGCAGGAGTTGCCAGGCTGCCACCTGTAAAGAAGAGGATGTGTCACCCATACCTTCCGATGGAATTTCTCTCCGGACAGAGGTGAGGAAGGAAAAAAGCAGTGGGGGCCGGGACAGGAGGGTTATCTCAGGCAGGGCAATAGAAAGCTTCCAGAAGAGCGCCCGGGGCCAGGACCATCCTGGCTGGCCTGCAGGCACCAAGTTGGCCTGCGTGCTGTCGCTGGTGTGGCTCCACGGCCCTTCCTCTAGGCTTTCAAGCCCTTGTACATATTCAGGTGTTTTACCTGGGAAGGGTGGGAACAGTTCAGCAGCAGCTGGCCTGGGGCTCAGCTCACGTTTACTCACAGATGCCTCAGCACGGTCCCCTAGCTTTGCAATGAGGACGCTCCTTGCATGGGGGGTGGGTTGCTGGCTGTATGGGAGGTGATTCCCCACCTCTGACCAATTTTAGAATTGTTTACCGCTGGAGCAATTGCCCTGATAGGGTTTCCCTCTGTATAACTGGTGGGTTCAGGTTTTTTTTTCTTTTATGGTTCAAGTTAGATTTGATTCCTCTTTTATGTATTTATAGATATAAGCATGGAAATAATTCATTCCTATAAATACATCTGTGTGAAGGGAAGAACTTTTTTCTGTTTTATTTTAAAATTTTATATTTTTAAATTTTGAAATTTAATTTTATTTATTTTTTTATACAGCAGGTTATTATTAGTTATGTGTTTTATGCATATACATGTATACAGGTCAATCCCAATCTCCCAACTCATCCCACCACCACCACCCCATGGCTTCCCACACTTGGTGTCCATACGTTTGTTCTCTACCTCTGTGTCTCTATTTCTTCCCTGAAAACCAGTTCATCTGTACCATTTTTAGGTTCCACATATATGCATTAATATACAATATTTGTTTTCCTCTTTCTGGCTTATTTCATTTTGTATGAGAGTCTCTAGATCCATCGATGTCTCTACAAATGACCCAGTTTCATTCCTTTTTTTGGCTGAGTAATATTCCATTTTATATGTGTACCACATCTTTATCCATTCATCTGTCTGTGGGCATTTAGGTTGCTTGCATTACCTGGCTATTGTAAATAGTGCTGCAATGAACATTGTGGTGAATGTGCCTTTTTGATTTATGGTTTTCTCTGGGTATATGCCCAGAAGTGGGATTGCTGGATCAGATGGTAATTCTATTTCTAGTTTTTTTAAGGAAACTCCATACTGTTCTCCATAGTGACTGTATCAATTTACATCCCCACCAATAGTGGAAGAGGGCTCCTTTTGTCCACACCCTCCCCAGAATTTGTTGTTTGTAGATTTTCTGATGATGCCGATTCTAACAGGTGTGAGGTGATACCTCATTGTAGTTTTGATTTGCATTTCTCTAATAATTAGTGCTGTTGAGCAGCTTTTCATGGGCGTCTTGGCCATCTCTGTGTCTTCTTTGAAGAAACGTCTCTTTAGATCTTCTGCCCATTTTTGTATTGGGTTGTTTGTTTTTTTAATATTAAGCTTCATGAGCTGTTTATATATATATTGGAGATTAAACCTTTGTCCATTGATTCATTTGCAACGATTTTCTCCCATTCTGAGGGATGCCTTTTTCCATTCCCGTTTTTTTAACAAAAAAGGAAAGAAAGAAAAAGAAGCAGAAAACTAATGTGCGTAAAATATGCCTTTTGAAATGGTCGTTTTGAAATATGGACGTCCTTTGAATTTTTTGGTCGATATGTGACCCCAGGATTTGTTTTCAGGGCAGGTGTCATTTACAGGCCTGCAATGATTTTGAATATAAACTAACCATTAGCGCTGGGATTAAAGCTGCTGTTGCGTGAAACGGCCACAAGGTGGCAGCAGTTCTCCCTTACCAAATCTGGTTACTAGAGCAACAGAGCCTCAATGGAAGTCGTGTTCTAGATTGGAATTTAGAATGGAATGTGCCAGGAGAAAGCCCCTCAAGTTTGTCTCACTACTTCTTGTTCGTGTTTTTACTTTTTTTTTCTATTACAGCAAGTTTGATTACAATGTTTGGCTTGTTGTAGGTGTGGAAGATGTGGTTCTTTTACACATATACAGATGTCTGTTCTTCCTGGGATCCTTTTCCCATGTACGTTAGGACAGAATGTTGAGTAGTCTTCTCTTGGTATTCCGTAGGTCTTTGGTGATTTTATATGTCACCTGTGTTTGATTATGACTGTTAACCCTGATATCGTAATGAAACCAATCCTCACACCTTTCCATTGGTGAACCATAAGTTTGTTTAATGAATCTGTGATTGCCCTTCCCCGTGGAAATATCTGCCCTGGTATCCATTTTTAGGTAACACCTATAAGTGATATGATACGATATGTGTCTTTCACTTTCTGACTTACTCCAAGTCACGTGATTACCTCTAGACTCATCTACGGGGCTGCAAATGGCATTGTGTCCTTTTTTTCCTTGGCTTCTCTTCTGCCTTAGCCAGGTCCATTTTCAACAATGTGATTCCCTGAGGGTTGTGGATTAGCTAACCTGGGCAGCCTTACCCTGCCGGCCGGCCCTCCCCAGGTGTGCCTGGTTGAGGTCAATATAAACAGCGCTCCAGGCAGCAATAGCCCCTGAAGTTGTGCCTTACTCCATATTCTCTGCCCCGTCAGCAGTCTCGGGGCTGTGCTGGTGGGAGGGAGTGAGGGGCCAAGGCTTTGTTGGTGGCCCGGTGTGAGTGGGGCTCTGCTGGCCTTTCTGCAGGAGTTGCCAGGCTGCCACCTGTAAAGAAGAGGATGTGTCACCCATACCTTCCGATGGAATTTCTCTCCGGACAGAGGTGAGGAAGGAAAAAAGCAGTGGGGGCCGGGACAGGAGGGGTATCTCAGGCAGGGCAATAGAAAGCTTCCAGAAGAGCGCCCGGGGCCAGGACCATCCTGGCTGGCCTGCAGGCACCAAGTTGGCCTGCGTGCTGTCGCTGGTGTGGCTCCACGGCCCTTCCTCTAGGCTTTCAAGCCCCTGTACATATTCAGGTGTTTTACCTGGGAAGGGTGGGAACAGTTCAGCAGCAGCTGGCCTGGGGCTCAGCTCACGTTTACTCACAGATGCCTCAGCACGGTCCCCCAGCTTTGCAATGAGGACGCTCCTTGCATGGGGGGTGGGTTGCTGGCTGTATGGGAGGTGATTCCCCACCTCTGACCAATTTCAGAATTGTTTACCGCTGGAGCAAGTGCCCTGATAGGGTTTCCCTCTGTATAACTGGTGGGTTCAGGTTTTTTTTTCTTTTATGGTTCAAGTTAGATTTGATTCCTCTTTTATGTATTTATAGATATAAGCATGGAAATAATTCATTCCTATAAATACATCTGTGTGAAGGGAAGAACTTTTTTCTGCTTTATTTTAAAATTTTATTTTTTTAAATTTTGAAATTTAATTTTATTTATTTTTTTATACAGCAGGTTATTATTAGTTATGTGTTTTATGCATATACATGTATACAGGTCAATCCCAATCTCCCAACTCATCCCACCACCACCACCCCATGGCTTCCCACACTTGGTGTCCATACGTTTGTTCTCTACCTCTGTGTCTCTATTTCTTCCCTGAAAACCAGTTCATCTGTACCATTTTTTAGGATCCACATATATGCATTAATATACAATATTTGTTTTCCTCTTTCTGGCTTATTTCATTCTGTATGAGAGTCTCTAGATCCATCGATGTCTCTACAAATGACCCAGTTTCATTCCTTTTTTTGGCTGAGTAATATTCCATTTTATATGTGTACCACATCTTTATCCATTCATCTGTCTGTGGGCATTTAGGTTGCTTGCATTACCTGGCTATTGTAAATAGTGCTGCAATGAACATTGTGGTGAATGTGCCTTTTTGATTTATGGTTTTCTCTGGGTATATGCCCAGAAGTGGGATTGCTGGATCAGATGGTAATTCTATTTCTAGTTTTTTTAAGGAAACTCCATACTGTTCTCCATAGTGACTGTATCAATTTACATCCCCACCAATAGTGGAAGAGGGCTCCTTTTGTCCACACCCTCCCCAGAATTTGTTGTTTGTAGATTTTCTGATGATGCTGATTCTAACAGGTGTGAGGTGATACCTCATTGTAGTTTTGATTTGCATTTCTCTAATAATTAGTGCTGTTGAGCAGCTTTTCATGGGCGTCTTGGCCATCTCTGTGTCTTCTTTGAAGAAACGTCTCTTTAGATCTTCTGCCCATTTTTGTATTGGGTTGTTTGTTTTTTTAATATTAAGCTGCATGAGCTGTTTATATATATATTGGAGATTAAACCTTTGTCCATTGATTCATTTGCAACAATTTTCTCCCATTCTGAGGGAAGCCTTTTTCCATTCCCGTTTTTTTAACAAAAAAGGAAAGAAAGAAAAAGAAGCAGAACACTAATGTGCGTAAAATATGCCTTTTGAAATGGTCGTTTTGAAATATGGACGTCCTTTGAATTTTTTGCTCGATATGTGACCCCAGGATTTGTTTTCAGGGCAGGTGTCATTTACAGGCCTGCAATGATTTTGAATATCAACTAACCATTAGCGCTGGGATTAAAGCTGCTGTTGCGTGAAACGGCCACAAGGTGGCAGCAGTTCTCCCTTACCAAATCTGGTTACTAGAGCAACAGAGCCTCAATGGAAGTCGTGTTCTAGATTGGAATTTAGAATGGAATGTGCCAGGAGAAAGCCCCTCAAGTTTGTCTCACTACTTCTTGTTCGTGTTTTTACTTTTTTTTTCTATTACAGCAAGTTTGATTACAATGTTTGGCTTGTTGTAGGTGTGGAAGATGTGGTTCTTTTACACATATACAGATGTCTGTTCTTCCTGGGATCCTTTTCCCATGTACGTTAGGACAGAATGTTGAGTAGTCTTCTCTTGGTATTCCGTAGGTCTTTGGTGATTATATATGTCACCTGTGTTTGATTATGTCTGTTAACCCCGATATCGTAATGAAACCAATCCTCACACCTTTCCATTGGTGAACCCTAAGTTTGTTTAATGAATCTGTGATTGCCCTTCTCCGTGGAAATATCTGCCCTGGTATCCATTTTTAGGTAATACCTATAAGTGATATGATACGATATGTGTCTTTCACTTTCTGACTTACTCCAAGTCACGTGATTACCTCTAGACTCATCTACGGGGCTGCAAATGGCATTGTGTCCTTTTTTTCCTTGGCTTCTATTCTGCCTTAGCGAGGTCCATTTTCAACAATGTGATTCCCTGAGGGTTGTGGATTAGCTGACCTGGGCAGCCTTACCCTGCCGGCCGGCCCTCCCCAGGTGTGCCTGGTTGAGGTCAATATAAACAGCGCTCCAGGCAGCAATAGCCCCTGAAGTTGTGCCTGACTCCATATTCTCTGCCCCGTCAGCAGTCTCGGGGCTGTGCTGGTGGGAGGGAGTGAGGGGCCAAGGCTTTGTTGGTGGCCCGGTGTGAGTGGGGCTCTGCTGGCCTTTCTGCAGGAGTTGCCAGGCTGCCACCTGTAAAGAAGAGGATGTGTCACCCATACCTTCCGATGGAATTTCTCTCCGGACAGAGGTGAGGAAGGAAAAAAGCAGTGGGGGCCGGGACAGGAGGGTTATCTCAGGCAGGGCAATAGAAAGCTTCCAGAAGAGCGCCCGGGGCCAGGACCATCCTGGCTGGCCTGCAGGCACCAAGTTGGCCTGCGTGCTGTGGCTGGTGTGGCTCCACGGCCCTTCCTCTAGGCTTTCAAGCCCTTGTACATATTCAGGTGTTTTACCTGGGAAGGGTGGGAACAGTTCAGCAGCAGCTGGCCTGGGGCTCAGCTCACGTTTACTCACAGATGCCTCAGCACGGTCCCCTAGCTTTGCAATGAGGACGCTCCTTGCATGGGGGATGGGTTGCTGGCTGTATGGGAGGTGATTCCCCACCTCTGACCAATTTTAGAATTGTTTACCGCTGGAGCAATTGCCCTGATAGGGTTTCCCTCTGTATAACTGGTGGGTTCAGGTTTTTTTTTCTTTTATGTTTCAAGTTAGATTTGATTCCTCTTTTATGTATTTATAGATATAAGCATGGAAATAATTCATTCCTATAAATACATCTGTGTGAAGGGAAGAACTTTTTTCTGTTTTATTTTAAAATTTTATTTTTTTAAATTTTGAAATTTAATTTTATTTATTTTTTTATACAGCAGGTTATTATTAGTTATGTGTTTTATGCATATACATGTATACAGGTCAATCCCAATCTCCCAACTCATCCCACCACCACCACCCCATGGCTTCCCACACTTGGTGTCCATACGTTTGTTCTCTACCTCTGTGTCTCTATTTCTTCCCTGAAAACCAGTTCATCTGTACCATTTTTTAGGTTCCACATATATGCATTAATATACAATATTTGTTTTCCTCTTTCTGGCTTACTTCATTCTGTATGACAGTCTCTAGATCCATCGATGTCTCTACAAATGACCCAGTTTCATTCCTTTTTTTGGCTGAGTAATATTCCATTTTATATGTGTACCACATCTTTATCCATTCATCTGTCTGTGGACATTTAGGTTGCTTGCATTACCTGGCTATTGTAAATAGTACTTCAATGAACATTGTGGTGAATGTGCCTTTTTGATTTATGGTTTTCTCTGGGTATATGCCCAGAAGTGGGATTGCTGGATCAGATGGTAATTCTATTTCTAGTTTTTTTTAAGGAAACTCCATACTGTTCTCCATAGTGACTGTATCAATTTACATCCCCACCAATAGTGGAAGAGGGCTCCTTTTGTCCACACCCTCCCCAGAATTTGTTGTTTGTAGATTTTCTGATGATGCCGATTCTAACAGGTGTGAGGTGATACCTCATTGTAGTTTTGATTTGCATTTCTCTAATAATTAGTGCTGTTGAGCAGCTTTTCATGGGCGTCTTGGCCATCTCTGTGTCTTCTTTGAAGAAACGTCTCTTTAGATCTTCTGCCCATTTTTGTATTGGGTTGTTTGTTTTTTTAATATTAAGCTGCATGAGCTGTTTATATATATATTGGAGATTAAACCTTTGTCCATTGATTCATTTGCAACGATTTTCTCCCATTCTGAGGGATGCCTTTTTCCATTCCCGTTTTTTTAACAAAAAAGGAAAGAAAGAAAAAGAAGCAGAACACTAATGTGCGTAAAATATGCCTTTTGAAATGGTCGTTTTGAAATATGGACGTCCTTTGAATTTTTTGGTCGAAATGTGACCCCACGATTTGTTTTCAGGGCAGGTGTCATTTACAGGCCTGCAATGATTTTGAATATCAACTAACCATTAGCGCTGGGATTAAAGCTGCTGTTGCGTGAAACGGCCACAAGGTGGCAGCAGTTCTCCCTTACCAAATCTGGTTACTAGAGCAACAGAGCCTCAATGGAAGTCGTGTTCTAGATTGGAATTTAGAATGGAATGTGCCAGGAGAAAGCCCCTCAAGTTTGTCTCACTACTTCTTGTTCGTGTTTTTAATTTTTTATTTTATTTTCTATTACAGCAAGTTTGATTACAATGTTTGGCTTGTTGTAGGTGTGGAAGATGTGGTTCTTTTACACATATACAGATGTCTGTTCTTCCTGGGATCCTTTTCCCATGTACGTTAGGATAGAATGTTGAGTAGTCTTCTCTTGGTATTCCGTAGGTCTTCGGTGATTATATATGTCACCTGTGTTTGATTATGTCTGTTAACCCCGATATCGTAATGAAACCAATCCTCACAACTTTCCATTGGTGAACCCTAAGTTTGTTTAATGAATCTGTGATTGTCCTTCTCCGTGGAAATATCTGCCGTGGTATCCATTTTTAGGTAACACTTATAAGTGATATGGTACGATATGTGTCTTTCACTTTCTGACTTACTCCAAGTCACGTGATTACCTCTAGACTCATCTACGGGGCTGCAAATGGCATTGTGTCCTTTTCTTCCTTGGCTTCTATTCTGCCTTAGCGAGGTCCATTTTCAACAATGTGATTCCCTGAGGGTTGTGGATTAGCTGACCTGGGCAGCCTTACCCTGCCGGCCGGCCCTCCCCAGGTGTGCCTGGTTGAGGTCAATATAAACAGCGCTCCAGGCAGCAATAGCCCCTGAAGTTGTGCCTGACTCCATATTCTCTGCCCCGTCAGCAGTCTCGGGGCTGTGCTGGTGGGAGGGAGTGAGGGGCCAAGGCTTTGTTGGTGGCCCGGTGTGAGTGGGGCTCTGCTGGCCTTTCTGCAGGAGTTGCCAGGCTGCCACCTGTAAAGAAGAGGATGTGTCACCCATACCTTCCGATGGAATTTCTCTCCGGACAGAGGTGAGGAAGGAAAAAAGCAGTGGGGGCCGGGACAGGAGGGGTATCTCTGGCAGGGCAATAGAAAGCTTCCAGAAGAGCGCCCGGGGCCAGGACCATCCTGGCTGGCCTGCAGGCACCAAGTTGGCCTGCGTGCTGTCGCTGGTGTGGCTCCACGGCCCTTCCTCTAGGCTTTCAAGCCCTTGTACATATTCAGGTGTTTTACCTGGGAAGGGTGGGAACAGTTCAGCAGCAGCTGGCCTGGGGCTCAGCTCACGTTTACTCACAGATGCCTCAGCACGGTCCCCCTGCTTTGCAATGAGGACGCTCCTTGCATGGGGTGTGGGTTGCTGGCTGTATGGGAGGTGATTCCCCACCTCTGACCAATTTCAGAATTGTTTACCGCTGGAGCAAGTGCCCTTATAGGGTTTCCCTCTGTATAACTGGTGGGTTCAGGTTTTCTTTTTCTTTTATGGTTCAAGTTAGATTTGATTCCTCTTTTATGTATTTATAGATATAAGCATGGAAATAATTCATTCCTATAAATACATCTGTGTGAAGGGAAGAACTTTTTTCTGTTTTATTTTAAAATTTTATTTTTTAAAATTTTGAAATTTAATATTATTTATTTTTTTATACAGCAGGTTATTATTAGTTATGTATTTTATGCATATACATGTATACAGGTCAATCCCAATCTCCCAACTCATCCCACCACCACCACCCCATGGCTTCCCACACTTGGTGTCCATACGTTTGTCCTCTACCTCTGTGTCTCCATTTCTTCCCTGAAAACCAGTTCATCTGTACCATTTTTTAGGTTCCACATATATGCATTAATATACAATATTTGTTTTCCTCTTTCTGACTTACTTCATTCTGTATGACAGTCTCTAGATCCATCGATGTCTCTACAAATGACCCAGTTTCATTCCTTTTTATGGCTGAGTAATATTCCATTTTATATATGTACCACATCTTTATCCATTCATCTGTCTGTGGGCATTTAGGTTGCTTGCATTACCTGGCTATTGTAAATAGTGCTGCAATGAACATTGTGGTGAATGTGCCTTTTTGATTTATGGTTTTCTGTGGGTATGTGCCCAGAAGTGGGATTGCTGGATCAGATGGTAATTCTATTTCTAGTTTTTTTAAGGAAACTCCATACTGTTCTCCATAGTGACTGTATCAATTTACATCCCCACCAATAGTGGAAGAGGGCTCCTTTTGTCCACACCCTCTCCAGAATTTGTTGTTTGTAGATTTTCTGATGATGCCGATTCTAACAGGTGTGAGGTGATACCTCATTGTAGTTTTGATTTGCATTTCTCTAATAATTAGTGCTGTTGAGCAGATTTTCATGGGCGTCTTGGCCATCTCTGTGTCTTCTTTGAAGAAACGTCTCTTTAGATCTTCTGCCCATTTTTGTATTGGGTTGTTTGTTTTTTTAATATTAAGCTGCATGAGCTGTTTATATATATATTGGAGATTAAACCTTTGTCCATTGATTCATTTGCAACGATTTTCGCCCATTTTGAGGGATACCTTTTTCCATTCCCGTTTTTTTAACAAAAAAGGAAAGAAAGAAAAAGAAGCAGAACACTAATGTGCGTAAAATATGCCTTTTGAAATGGTCGTTTTGAAATATGGACGTCCTTTGAATTTTTTGGTCGATATGTGACCCCACGATTTGTTTTCAGGGCAGGTGTCATTTACAGGCCTGCAATGATTTTGAATATCAACTGACCATTAGCACTGGGATTAAAGCTGCTGTTGCGCGAAACGGCCACAAGGTGGCAGCAGTTCTCCCTTACCAAATCTGGTTACTAGTGCAACAGAGCCTCAATGGAAGTCGTGTTCTAGATTGGAATTTAGAATGGAATGTGCCAGGAGAAAGCCCCTCAAGTTTGTCTCACTACTTCTTGTTCGTGTTTTTACTTTTTTTTTCTATTACAGCAAGTTTGATTACAATGTTTGGCTTGTTGTAGGTGTGGAAGATGTGGTTCTTTTACACATATACAGATGTCTGTTCTTCCTGGGATCGTTTTCCCATGTACCTTAGGATAGAATGTTGAGTAGTCTTCTCTTGGTATTCCGTAGGTCTTTGGTGATTATATATGTCACCTGTGTTTGATTATGTCTGTTAACCCCGATATCGTAATGAAACCAATCCTCACACCTTTCCATTGGTGAACCATAAGTTTGTTTAATGAATCTGTGATTTCCCTTCTCCGTGGAAGTATCTGCCCTGGTATCCATTTTTAGGTAATACCTATAAGTGATATGATACGATATGTGTCTTTCACTTTCTGACTTACTCCAAGTCACGTGATTACCTCTAGACTCATCTACGGGGCTGCAAATGGCATTGTGTCCTTTTTTTCCTTGGCTTCTATTCTGCCTTAGCGAGGTCCATTTTCAACAATGTGATTCCCTGAGGGTTGTGGATTAGCTGACCTGGGCAGCCTTACCCTGCCGGCCGGCCCTCCCCAAGTGTGCCTGGTTGAGGTCAATATAAACAGCGCTCCAGGAAGCAATAGCCCCTGAAGTTGTGCCTGACTCCATATTCTCTGCCCCGTCAGCAGTCTCGGGGCTGTGCTGGTGGGAGGGAGTGAGGGGCCAAGGCTTTGTTGGTGGCCCGGTGTGAGTGGGGCTCTGCTGGCCTTTCTGCAGGAGTTGCCAGGCTGCCACCTGTAAAGAAGAGGATGTGTCACCCAAACCTTCCGATGGAATTTCTCTCCGGACAGAGGTGAGGAAGGAAAAAAGCAGTGGGGGCCGGGACAGGAGGGGTATCTCAGGCAGGGCAATAGAAAGCTTCCAGAAGAGGGCCCGGGGCCAGGACCATCCTGGCTGGCCTGCAGGCACCAAGTTGGCCTGCGTGCTGTCGCTGGTGTGTCTCCACGGCCCTTCCTCTAGGCTTTCAAGCCCTTGTACATATTCAGGTGTTTTACCTGGGAATGGTGGGAACAGTTTAGCAGCAGCTGGCATGGGGCTCAGCTCACGTTTACTCACAGATGCCTCAGCACGGTCCCCCAGCTTTGCAATGAGGACGCTCCTTGCATGGTGGGTGGGTTGCTGGCTGTATGGGAGGTGATTCCCCACCTCTGACCAATTTCAGAATTGTTTACCGCTGGAGCAAGTGCCTTGATAGGGTTTCCCTCTGTATAACTGGTGGGTTCAGGTTTTCTTTTCTTTTATGGTTCAAGATAGATTTGATTCCTCTTTTATGTATTTATAGATATAAGCATGGAAATAATTCATTCCTATAAATACATCTGTGTGAAGGGAAGAACTTTTCTCGGTTTTATTTTAAAATTTTATTTTTTATAAGTTTCAAATTTAATATTATTTATTTTTTTATACAGCAGGTTATTATTAGTTATGTATTTTATGCATATACATGTATACAGGTCAATCCCAATCTCCCAACTCATCCCACCACCACCACCCCATGGCTTCCCACACTTGGTGTCCATACGTTTGTTCTCTACCTCTGTGTCTCTATTTCTTCCCTGCAAACCAGTTCATCTGTACCATTTATTAGGTTCCACATATATGCATTAATATACAATATTTGTTTTCCTCTTTCTGACTTACTTCATTCTGTATGACAGTCTCTAGATCCATCGATGTCTCTACAAATGACCCAGTTTCATTCCCTTTTATGGCTGAGTAGTATTCCATTTTATATATGTACCACATCTTTATCCATTCATCTGTCTGTGGGCATTTAGGTTGCTTGCATTACCTGGCTATTGTAAATAGTGCTGCAATGAACATTGTGGTGAATGTGCCTTTTTGATTTATGGTTTTCTCTGGGTATATGCCCAGAAGTGGGATTGCTGGATCAGATGGTAATTCTATTTCTAGTTTTTTTAAGGAAACTCCATACTGTTCTCCATAGTGACTGTATCAATTTACATCCCCACCAATAGTGGAAGAGGGCTCCTTTTGTCCACACCCTCCCCAGAATTTGTTGTTTGTAGATTTTCTGATGATGCCGATTCTAACAGGTGTGAGGTGATACCTCATTGTAGTTTTGATTTGCATTTCTCTAATAATTAGTGCTGTTGAGCAGCTTTTCATGTGCGTCTTGGCCATCTCTGTGTCTTCTTTGAAGAAACGTCTCTTTAGATCTTCTCCCCATTTTTGTATTGGGTTGTTTGTTTTTTTAATCGTAAGCTGCATGAGCTGTTTATATATATATTGGAGATTAAACCTTTGTCCATTGATTCATTTGCAACGATTTTCGCCCATTCTGAGGGATGCCTTTTTCCATTCCCATTTTTTTAAAAAAAAGCAAAGAAAGAAAAAGAAGCAGAACACTAATGTGCGTAAAATATGCCTTTTGAAATGGTCGTTTTGAAATATGGACGTCCTTTGAATTTTTTGGTCGATATGTGACCCCAGGATTTGTTTTCAGGGCAGGTGTCATTTACAGGCCTGCAATGATTTTGGATATCAACTAACCATTAGCGCTGGGATTAAATCTGTTGTTGCGTGAAACGGCCAAAAGGTGGCAGCAGTTCTCCCTTACCAAATCTGGTTACTAGAGCAACAGAGCCTCAATGGAAGTCGTGTTCTAGATTGGAATTTAGAATGGAATGTGCCAGGAGAAAGCCCCTCAAGTTTGTCTCACTACTTCTTGTTCGTGTTTTTACATTTTTTTTCTATTACAGCAAGTTTGATTACAATGTTTGGCTTGTTGTAGGTGTGGAAGATGTGGTTCTTTTACACATATACAGATGTCTGTTCTTCCTGGGATCCTTTTCCCATGTACCTTAGGATAGAATGTTGAGTAGTCTTCTCTTGGTATTCCGTAGGTCTTTGGTGATTATATATGTCACCTGTGTTTGATTATGTCTGTTAACACCGATATCGTAATGAAACCAATCCTCACACCTTTCCATTGGTGAACCATAAGTTTGTTTAATGAATCTGTGATTGCCCTTCCCCGTGGAAATATCTGCCCTGGTATCCATTTTTAGGTAACACCTATAAGTGATATGATACGATATGTGTCTTTCACTTTCTGACTTACTCCAAGTCACGTGATTACCTCTAGACTCATCTACGGGGCTGCAAATGGCATTGTGTCCTTTTTTTCCTTGGCTTCTCTTCTGCCTTAGCCAGGTCCATTTTCAACAATGTGATTCCCTGAGGGTTGTGGATTAGCTAACCTGGGCAGCCTTACCCTGCCGGCCGGCCCTCCCCAGGTGTGCCTGGTTGAGGTCAATATAAACAGCGCTCCAGGCAGCAATAGCCCCTGAAGTTGTGCCTTACTCCATATTCTCTGCCCCGTCAGCAGTCTCGGGGCTGTGCTGGTGGGAGGGAGTGAGGGGCCAAGGCTTTGTTGGTGGCCCGGTGTGAGTGGGGCTCTGCTGGCCTTTCTGCAGGAGTTGCCAGGCTGCCACCTGTAAAGAAGAGGATGTGTCACCCATACCTTCCGATGGAATTTCTCTCCGGACAGAGGTGAGGAAGGAAAAAAGCAGTGGGGGCCGGGACAGGAGGGGTATCTCTGGCAGGGCAATAGAAAGCTTCCAGAAGAGCGCCCGGGGCCAGGACCATCCTGGCTGGCCTGCAGGCACCAAGTTGGCCTGCGTGCTGTCGCTGGTGTGGCTCCACGGCCCTTCCTCTAGGCTTTCAAGCCCCTGTACATATTCAGGTGTTTTACCTGGGAAGGGTGGGAACAGTTCAGCAGCAGCTGGCCTGGGGCTCAGCTCACGTTTACTCACAGATGCCTCAGCACGGTCCCCCAGCTTTGCAATGAGGACGCTCCTTGCATGGGGGGTGGGTTGCTGGCTGTATGGGAGGTGATTCCCCACCTCTGACCAATTTCAGAATTGTTTACCGCTGGAGCAAGTGCCCTGATAGGGTTTCCCTCTGTATAACTGGTGGGTTCAGGTTTTTTTTTCTTTTATGGTTCAAGTTAGATTTGATTCCTCTTTTATGTATTTATAGATATAAGCATGGAAATAATTCATTCCTATAAATACATCTGTGTGAAGGGAAGAACTTTTTTCTGCTTTATTTTAAAATTTTATTTTTTTAAATTTTGAAATTTAATTTTATTTATTTTTTTATACAGCAGGTTATTATTAGTTATGTGTTTTATGCATATACATGTATACAGGTCAATCCCAATCTCCCAACTCATCCCACCACCACCACCCCATGGCTTCCCACACTTGGTGTCCATACGTTTGTTCTCTACCTCTGTGTCTCTATTTCTTCCCTGAAAACCAGTTCATCTGTACCATTTTTTAGGATCCACATATATGCATTAATATACAATATTTGTTTTCCTCTTTCTGGCTTATTTCATTCTGTATGAGAGTCTCTAGATCCATCGATGTCTCTACAAATGACCCAGTTTCATTCCTTTTTTTGGCTGAGTAATATTCCATTTTATATGTGTACCACATCTTTATCCATTCATCTGTCTGTGGGCATTTAGGTTGCTTGCATTACCTGGCTATTGTAAATAGTGCTGCAATGAACATTGTGGTGAATGTGCCTTTTTGATTTATGGTTTTCTCTGGGTATATGCCCAGAAGTGGGATTGCTGGATCAGATGGTAATTCTATTTCTAGTTTTTTTAAGGAAACTCCATACTGTTCTCCATAGTGACTGTATCAATTTACATCCCCACCAATAGTGGAAGAGGGCTCCTTTTGTCCACACCCTCCCCAGAATTTGTTGTTTGTAGATTTTCTGATGATGCTGATTCTAACAGGTGTGAGGTGATACCTCATTGTAGTTTTGATTTGCATTTCTCTAATAATTAGTGCTGTTGAGCAGCTTTTCATGGGCGTCTTGGCCATCTCTGTGTCTTCTTTGAAGAAACGTCTCTTTAGATCTTCTGCCCATTTTTGTATTGGGTTGTTTGTTTTTTTAATATTAAGCTGCATGAGCTGTTTATATATATATTGGAGATTAAACCTTTGTCCATTGATTCATTTGCAACAATTTTCTCCCATTCTGAGGGATGCCTTTTTCCATTCCCGTTTTTTTAACAAAAAAGGAAAGAAAGAAAAAGAAGCAGAACACTAATGTGCGTAAAATATGCCTTTTGAAATGGTCGTTTTGAAATATGGACGTCCTTTGAATTTTTTGCTCGATATGTGACCCCAGGATTTGTTTTCAGGGCAGGTGTCATTTACAGGCCTGCAATGATTTTGAATATCAACTAACCATTAGCGCTGGGATTAAAGCTGCTATTGCGTGAAACGGCCACAAGGTGGCAGCAGTTCTCCCTTACCAAATCTGGTTACTAGAGCAACAGAGCCTCAATGGAAGTCGTGTTCTAGATTGGAATTTAGAATGGAATGTGCCAGGAGAAAGCCCCTCAAGTTTGTCTCACTACTTCTTGTTCGTGTTTTTACTTTTTTTTTCTATTACAGCAAGTTTGATTACAATGTTTGGCTTGTTGTAGGTGTGGAAGATGTGGTTCTTTTACACATATACAGATGTCTGTTCTTCCTGGGATCCTTTTCCCATGTACGTTAGGACAGAATGTTGAGTAGTCTTCTCTTGGTATTCCGTAGGTCTTTGGTGATTATATATGTCACCTGTGTTTGATTATGTCTGTTAACCCCGATATCGTAATGAAACCAATCCTCACACCTTTCCATTGGTGAACCCTAAGTTTGTTTAATGAATCTGTGATTGCCCTTCTCCGTGGAAATATCTGCCCTGGTATCCATTTTTAGGTAATACCTATAAGTGATATGATACGATATGTGTCTTTCACTTTCTGACTTACTCCAAGTCACGTGATTACCTCTAGACTCATCTACGGGGCTGCAAATGGCATTGTGTCCTTTTTTTCCTTGGCTTCTATTCTGCCTTAGCGAGGTCCATTTTCAACAATGTGATTCCCTGAGGGTTGTGGATTAGCTGACCTGGGCAGCCTTACCCTGCCGGCCGGCCCTCCCCAGGTGTGCCTGGTTGAGGTCAATATAAACAGCGCTCCAGGCAGCAATAGCCCCTGAAGTTGTGCCTGACTCCATATTCTCTGCCCCGTCAGCAGTCTCGGGGCTGTGCTGGTGGGAGGGAGTGAGGGGCCAAGGCTTTGTTGGTGGCCCGGTGTGAGTGGGGCTCTGCTGGCCTTTCTGCAGGAGTTGCCAGGCTGCCACCTGTAAAGAAGAGGATGTGTCACCCATACCTTCCGATGGAATTTCTCTCCGGACAGAGGTGAGGAAGGAAAAAAGCAGTGGGGGCCGGGACAGGAGGGTTATCTCAGGCAGGGCAATAGAAAGCTTCCAGAAGAGCGCCCGGGGCCAGGACCATCCTGGCTGGCCTGCAGGCACCAAGTTGGCCTGCGTGCTGTCGCTGGTGTGGCTCCACGGCCCTTCCTCTAGGCTTTCAAGCCCTTGTACATATTCAGGTGTTTTACCTGGGAAGGGTGGGAACAGTTCAGCAGCAGCTGGCCTGGGGCTCAGCTCACGTTTACTCACAGATGCCTCAGCACGGTCCCCTAGCTTTGCAATGAGGACGCTCCTTGCATGGGGGATGGGTTGCTGGCTGTATGGGAGGTGATTCCCCACCTCTGACCAATTTTAGAATTGTTTACCGCTGGAGCAATTGCCCTGATAGGGTTTCCCTCTGTATAACTGGTGGGTTCAGGTTTTTTTTTCTTTTATGTTTCAAGTTAGATTTGATTCCTCTTTTATGTATTTATAGATATAAGCATGGAAATAATTCATTCCTATAAATACATCTGTGTGAAGGGAAGAACTTTTTTCTGTTTTATTTTAAAATTTTATTTTTTAATATTTTGAAATTTAATTTTATTTATTTTTTTATACAGCAGGTTATTATTAGTTATGTGTTTTATGCATATACATGTATACAGGTCAATCCCAATGTCCCAACTCATCCCACCACCACCACCCCATGGCTTCCCACACTTGGTGTCCATACGTTTGTTCTCTACCTCTGTGTCTCTATTTCTTCCCTGAAAACCAGTTCATCTGTACCATTTTTTAGGTTCCACATATATGCATTAATATACAATATTTGTTTTCCTCTTTCTGGCTTACTTCATTCTGTATGACAGTCTCTAGATCCATCGATGTCTCTACAAATGACCCAGTTTCATTCCTTTTTATGGCTGAGTAATATTCCATTTTATATGTGTACCACATCTTTATCCATTCATCTGTCTGTGGACATTTACGTTGCTTGCATTACCTGTCTATTGTAAATAGTGCTTCAATGAACATTGTGGTGAATGTGCCTTTTTGATTTATGGTTTTCTCTGGGTATATGCCCAGAAGTGGGATTGCTGGATCAGATGGTAATTCTATTTCTAGTTTTTTTAAGGAAACTCCATACTGTTCTCCATAGTGACTGTATCAATTTACATCCCCACCAATAGTGGAAGAGGGCTCCTTTTGTCCACACCCTCCCCAGAATTTGTTGTTTGTAGATTTTCTGATGATGCCGATTCTAACAGGTGTGAGGTGATACCTCATTGTAGTTTTGCTTTGCATTTCTCTAATAATTAGTGCTGTTGAGCAGCTTTTCATGGGCGTCTTGGCCATCTCTGTGTCTTCTTTGAAGAAACGTCTCTTTAGATCTTCTGCCCATTTTTGTATTGGGTTGTTTGTTTTTTTAATATTAAGCTGCATGAGCTGTTTATATATATATTGGAGATTAAACCTTTGTCCATTGATTCATTTGCAACGATTTTCTCCCATTCTGAGGGATGCCTTTTTCCATTCCCGTTTTTTTAACAAAAAAGGAAAGAAAGAAAAAGAAGCAGAACACTAATGTGCGTAAAATATGCCTTTTGAAATGGTCGTTTTGAAATATGGACGTCCTTTGAATTTTTTGGTCGAAATGTGACCCCACGATTTGTTTTCAGGGCAGGTGTCATTTACAGGCCTGCAATGATTTTGAATATCAACTAACCATTAGCGCTGGGATTAAAGCTGCTGTTGCGTGAAACGGCCACAAGGTGGCAGCAGTTCTCCCTTACCAAATCTGGTTACTAGAGCAACAGAGCCTCAATGGAAGTCGTGTTCTAGATTGGAATTTAGAATGGAATGTGCCAGGAGAAAGCCCCTCAAGTTTGTCTCACTACTTCTTGTTCGTGTTTTTAATTTTTTATTTTATTTTCTATTACAGCAAGTTTGATTACAATGTTTGGCTTGTTGTAGGTGTGGAAGATGTGGTTCTTTTACACATATACAGATGTCTGTTCTTCCTGGGATCCTTTTCCCATGTACGTTAGGATAGAATGTTGAGTAGTCTTCTCTTGGTATTCCGTAGGTCTTCGGTGATTATATATGTCACCTGTGTTTGATTATGTCTGTTAACCCCGATATCGTAATGAAACCAATCCTCACAACTTTCCATTGGTGAACCATAAGTTTGTTTAATGAATCTGTGATTGTCCTTCTCCGTGGAAATATCTGCCGTGGTATCCATTTTTAGGTAACACTTATAAGTGATATGGTACGATATGTGTCTTTCACTTTCTGACTTACTCCAAGTCACGTGATTACCTCTAGACTCATCTACGGGGCTGCAAATGGCATTGTGTCCTTTTCTTCCTTGGCTTCTATTCTGCCTTAGCGAGGTCCATTTTCAACAATGTGATTCCCTGAGGGTTGTGGATTAGCTGACCTGGGCAGCCTTACCCTGCCGGCCGGCCCTCCCCAGGTGTGCCTGGTTGAGGTCAATATAAACAGCGCTCCAGGCAGCAATAGCCCCTGAAGTTGTGCCTGACTCCATATTCTCTGCCCCGTCAGCAGTCTCGGGGCTGTGCTGGTGGGAGGGAGTGAGGGGCCAAGGCTTTGTTGGTGGCCCGGTGTGAGTGGGGCTCTGCTGGCCTTTCTGCAGGAGTTGCCAGGCTGCCACCTGTAAAGAAGAGGATGTGTCACCCATACCTTCCGATGGAATTTCTCTCCGGACAGAGGTGAGGAAGGAAAAAAGCAGTGGGGGCCGGGACAGGAGGGGTATCTCTGGCAGGGCAATAGAAAGCTTCCAGAAGAGCGCCCGGGGCCAGGACCATCCTGGCTGGCCTGCAGGCACCAAGTTGGCCTGCGTGCTGTCGCTGGTGTGGCTCCACGGCCCTTCCTCTAGGCTTTCAAGCCCTTGTACATATTCAGGTGTTTTACCTGGGAAGGGTGGGAACAGTTCAGCAGCAGCTGGCCTGGGGCTCAGCTCACGTTTACTCACAGATGCCTCAGCACGGTCCCCCTGCTTTGCAATGAGGACGCTCCTTGCATGGGGTGTGGGTTGCTGGCTGTATGGGAGGTGATTCCCCACCTCTGACCAATTTCAGAATTGTTTACCGCTGGAGCAAGTGCCCTGATAGGGTTTCCCTCTGTATAACTGGTGGGTTCAGGTTTTCTTTTTCTTTTATGGTTCAAGTTAGATTTGATTCCTCTTTTATGTATTTATAGATATAAGCATGGAAATAATTCATTCCTATAAATACATCTGTGTGAAGGGAAGAACTTTTTTCTGTTTTATTTTAAAATTTTATTTTTTAAAATTTTGAAATTTAATATTATTTATTTTTTTATACAGCAGGTTATTATTAGTTATGTATTTTATGCATATACATGTATACAGGTCAATCCCAATCTCCCAACTCATCCCACCACCACCACCCCATGGCTTCCCACACTTGGTGTCCATACGTTTGTCCTCTACCTCTGTGTCTCCATTTCTTCCCTGAAAACCAGTTCATCTGTACCATTTTTTAGGTTCCACATATATGCATTAATATACAATATTTGTTTTCCTCTTTCTGACTTACTTCATTCTGTATGACAGTCTCTAGATCCATCGATGTCTCTACAAATGACCCAGTTTCATTCCTTTTTATGGCTGAGTAATATTCCATTTTATATATGTACCACATCTTTATCCATTCATCTGTCTGTGGGCATTTAGGTTGCTTGCATTACCTGGCTATTGTAAATAGTGCTGCAATGAACATTGTGGTGAATGTGCCTTTTTGATTTATGGTTTTCTGTGGGTATGTGCCCAGAAGTGGGATTGCTGGATCAGATGGTAATTCTATTTCTAGTTTTTTTAAGGAAACTCCATACTGTTCTCCATAGTGACTGTATCAATTTACATCCCCACCAATAGTGGAAGAGGGCTCCTTTTGTCCACACCCTCTCCAGAATTTGTTGTTTGTAGATTTTCTGATGATGCCGATTCTAACAGGTGTGAGGTGATACCTCATTGTAGTTTTGATTTGCATTTCTCTAATAATTAGTGCTGTTGAGCAGATTTTCATGGGCGTCTTGGCCATCTCTGTGTCTTCTTTGAAGAAACGTCTCTTTAGATCTTCTGCCCATTTTTGTATTGGGTTGTTTGTTTTTTTAATATTAAGCTGCATGAGCTGTTTATATATATATTGGAGATTAAACCTTTGTCCATTGATTCATTTGCAACGATTTTCGCCCATTCTGAGGGATACCTTTTTCCATTCCCGTTTTTTTAACAAAAAAGGAAAGAAAGAAAAAGAAGCAGAACACTAATGTGCGTAAAATATGCCTTTTGAAATGGTCGTTTTGAAATATGGACGTCCTTTGAATTTTTTGGTCGATATGTGACCCCACGATTTGTTTTCAGGGCAGGTGTCATTTACAGGCCTGCAATGATTTTGAATATCAACTGACCATTAGCACTGGGATTAAAGCTGCTGTTGCGCGAAACGGCCACAAGGTGGCAGCAGTTCTCCCTTACCAAATCTGGTTACTAGTGCAACAGAGCCTCAATGGAAGTCGTGTTCTAGATTGGAATTTAGAATGGAATGTGCCAGGAGAAAGCCCCTCAAGTTTGTCTCACTACTTCTTGTTCGTGTTTTTACTTTTTTTTTCTATTACAGCAAGTTTGATTACAATGTTTGGCTTGTTGTAGGTGTGGAAGATGTGGTTCTTTTACACATATACAGATGTCTGTTCTTCCTGGGATCCTTTTCCCATGTACCTTAGGATAGAATGTTGAGTAGTCTTCTCTTGGTATTCCGTAGGTCTTTGGTGATTATATATGTCACCTGTGTTTGATTATGTCTGTTAACCCCGATATCGTAATGAAACCAATCCTCACACCTTTCCATTGGTGAACCATAAGTTTGTTTAATGAATCTGTGATTTCCCTTCTCCGTGGAAGTATCTGCCCTGGTATCCATTTTTAGGTAATACCTATAAGTGATATGATACGATATGTGTCTTTCACTTTCTGACTTACTCCAAGTCACGTGATTACCTCTAGACTCATCTACGGGGCTGCAAATGGCATTGTGTCCTTTTTTTCCTTGGCTTCTATTCTGCCTTAGCGAGGTCCATTTTCAACAATGTGATTCCCTGAGGGTTGTGGATTAGCTGACCTGGGCAGCCTTACCCTGCCGGCCGGCCCTCCCCAGGTGTGCCTGGTTGAGGTCAATATAAACAGCGCTCCAGGAAGCAATAGCCCCTGAAGTTGTGCCTGACTCCATATTCTCTGCCCCGTCAGCAGTCTCGGGGCTGTGCTGGTGGGAGGGAGTGAGGGGCCAAGGCTTTGTTGGTGGCCCGGTGTGAGTGGGGCTCTGCTGGCCTTTCTGCAGGAGTTGCCAGGCTGCCACCTGTAAAGAAGAGGATGTGTCACCCAAACCTTCCGATGGAATTTCTCTCCGGACAGAGGTGAGGAAGGAAAAAAGCAGTGGGGGCCGGGACAGGAGGGGTATCTCAGGCAGGGCAATAGAAAGCTTCCAGAAGAGCGCCCGGGGCCAGGACCATCCTGGCTGGCCTGCAGGCACCAAGTTGGCCTGCGTGCTGTCGCTGGTGTGTCTCCACGGCCCTTCCTCTAGGCTTTCAAGCCCTTGTACATATTCAGGTGTTTTACCTGGGAATGGTGGGAACAGTTTAGCAGCAGCTGGCATGGGGCTCAGCTCACGTTTACTCACAGATGCCTCAGCACGGTCCCCCAG
This sequence comes from Mesoplodon densirostris, assembly GCF_025265405.1. Taxonomy (NCBI): domain Eukaryota; kingdom Metazoa; phylum Chordata; class Mammalia; order Artiodactyla; family Ziphiidae; genus Mesoplodon; species Mesoplodon densirostris. The sequence goes on from NC_082661.1 coordinate 241,414,648, forward strand.
CTTTGCAATGAGGACGCTCCTTGCATGGTGGGTGGGTTGCTGGCTGTATGGGAGGTGATTCCCCACCTCTGACCAATTTCAGAATTGTTTACCGCTGGAGCAAGTGCCTTGATAGGGTTTCCCTCTGTATAACTGGTGGGTTCAGGTTTTCTTTTCTTTTATGGTTCAAGATAGATTTGATTCCTCTTTTATGTATTTATAGATATAAGCATGGAAATAATTCATTCCTATAAATACATCTGTGTGAAGGGAAGAACTTTTCTCTGTTTTATTTTAAAATTTTATTTTTTATAAGTTTCAAATTTAATATTATTTATTTTTTTATACAGCAGGTTATTATTAGTTATGTATTTTATGCATATACATGTATACAGGTCAATCCCAATCTCCCAACTCATCCCACCACCACCACCCCATGGCTTCCCACACTTGGTGTCCATACGTTTGTTCTCTACCTCTGTGTCTCTATTTCTTCCCTGAAAACCAGTTCATCTGTACCATTTATTAGGTTCCACATATATGCATTAATATACAATATTTGTTTTCCTCTTTCTGACTTATTTCATTCTGTATGACAGTCTCTAGATCCATCGATGTCTCTACAAATGACCCAGTTTCATTCCCTTTTATGGCTGAGTAGTATTCCATTTTATATATGTACCACATCTTTATCCATTCATCTGTCTGTGGGCATTTAGGTTGCTTGCATTACCTGGCTATTGTAAATAGTGCTGCAATGTACATTGTGGTGAATGTGCCTTTTTGATTTATGGTTTTCTCTGGGTATATGCCCAGAAGTGGGATTGCTGGATCAGATGGTAATTCTATTTCTAGTTTTTTTAAGGAAACTCCATACTGTTCTCCATAGTGACTGTATCAATTTACATCCCCACCAATAGTGGAAGAGGGCTCCTTTTGTCCACACCCTCCCCAGAATTTGTTGTTTGTAGATTTTCTGATGATGCCGATTCTAACAGGTGTGAGGTGATACCTCATTGTAGTTTTGATTTGCATTTCTCTAATAATTAGTGCTGTTGAGCAGCTTTTCATGTGCGTCTTGGCCATCTCTGTGTCTTCTTTGAAGAAACGTCTCTTTAGATCTTCTCCCCATTTTTGTATTGGGTTGTTTGTTTTTTTAATCGTAAGCTGCATGAGCTGTTTATATATATATTGGAGATTAAACCTTTGTCCATTGATTCATTTGCAACGATTTTCGCCCATTCTGAGGGATGCCTTTTTCCATTCCCATTTTTTTAAAAAAAAGCAAAGAAAGAAAAAGAAGCAGAACACTAATGTGCGTAAAATATGCCTTTTGAAATGGTCGTTTTGAAATATGGACGTCCTTTGAATTTTTTGGTCGATATGTGACCCCAGGATTTGTTTTCAGGGCAGGTGTCATTTACAGGCCTGCAATGATTTTGGATATCAACTAACCATTAGCGCTGGGATTAAATCTGTTGTTGCGTGAAACGGCCAAAAGGTGGCAGCAGTTCTCCCTTACCAAATCTGGTTACTAGAGCAACAGAGCCTCAATGGAAGTCGTGTTCTAGATTGGAATTTAGAATGGAATGTGCCAGGAGAAAGCCCCTCAAGTTTGTCTCACTACTTCTTGTTCGTGTTTTTACATTTTTTTTCTATTACAGCAAGTTTGATTACAATGTTTGGCTTGTTGTAGGTGTGGAAGATGTGGTTCTTTTACACATATACAGATGTCTGTTCTTCCTGGGATCCTTTTCCCATGTACCTTAGGATAGAATGTTGAGTAGTCTTCTCTTGGTATTCCGTAGGTCTTTGGTGATTATATATGTCACCTGTGTTTGATTATGTCTGTTAACCCCGATATCGTAATGAAACCAATCCTCACACCTTTCCATTGGTGAACCATAAGTTTGTTTAATGAATCTGTGATTTCCCTTCTCCGTGGAAGTATCTGCCCTGGTATCCATTTTTAGGTAATACCTATAAGTGATATGATACGATATGTGTCTTTCACTTTCTGACTTACTCCAAGTCACGTGATTACCTCTAGACTCATCTACGGGGCTGCAAATGGCATTGTGTCCTTTTCTTCCTTGGCTTCTATTCTGCCTTAGCGAGGTCCATTTTCAACAATGTGATTCCCTGAGGGTTGTGGATTAGCTGACCTGGGCAGCCTTACCCTGCCGGCCGGCCCTCCCCAGGTGTGGCTGGTTGAGGTCAATATAAACAGCGCTCCAGGCAGCAATAGCCCCTGAAGTTGTGCCTGACTCCATATTCTCTGCCCCGTCAGCAGTCTCGGGGCTGTGCTGGTGGGAGGGAGTGAGGGGCCAAGGCTTTGTTGGTGGCCCGGTGTGAGTGGGGCTCTGCTGGCCTTTCTGCAGGAGTTGCCAGGCTGCCACCTGTAAAGAAGAGGATGTGTCACCCATACCATCCGATGGAATTTCTCTCCGGACAGAGGTGAGGAAGGAAAAAAGCAGTGGGGGCCGGGACAGGAGGGGTATCTCAGGCAGGGCAATAGAAAGCTTCCAGAAGAGCGCCCGGGCCCAGGACCATCCTGGCTGGCCTGCAGGCACCAAGTTGGCCTGCGTGCTGTCGCTGGTGTGGCTCCACGTCCCTTCTTCTAGGCTTTCAAGACCTTGTACATATTCAGGTGTTTTACCTGGGAAGGGTGGGAACAGTTCAGCAGCAGCTGGCCTGGGGCTCAGCTCACGTTTACTCACAGATGCCTCAGCACGGTCCCCCATCTTTGCAATGAGGACGCTCCTTGCATGGGGGGTGGGTTGCTGGCTGTATGGGAGGTGATTCCCCACCTCTGACCAATTTCAGAATTGTTTACCGCTGGAGCAAGTGCCCTGATAGGGTTTCCCTCTGTATAACTGGTGGGTTCAGGTTTTTTTTTCTTTTATGGTTCAAGTTAGATTTGATTCCTCATTTATGTATTTATAGATATAAGCATGGAAATAATTCATTCCTATAAATACATCTGTGTGAAGGGAAGAACTTTTCTCTGTTTTATTTTAAAATTTTATTTTTTAAAAGTTTGAAATTTAATATTATTTATTTTTTTATACAGCAGGTTATTATTAGTTATGTATTTTATGCATATACATGTATACAGGTCAATCCCAATCTCCCAACTCATCCCACCACCACCACCCCATGGCTTCCCACACTTGGTGTCCATACGTTTGTTCTCTACCTCTGTGTCTCCATTTCTTCCCTGAAAACCAGTTCATCTGTACCATTTTTTAGGTTCCACATATATGCATTAATATACAATATTTGTTTTCCTCTTTCTGACTTACTTCATTCTGTATGACAGTCTCTAGATCCATCGATGTCTCTACAAATGACCCAGTTTCATTCCTTTTTTTGGCTGAGTAATATTCCATTTTATATATGTACCACATCTTTATCCATTCATCTGTCTGTGGGCATTTAGGTTGCTTGCATTACCTGGCTATTGTAAATAGTGCTTCAATGAACATTGTGGTGAATGTGCCTTTTTGATTTATGGTTTTCTGTGGGTATGTGCCCAGAAGTGGGATTGCTGGATCAGATGGTAATTCTATTTCTAGTTTTTTTAAAGAAACTCCATACTGTTCTCCATAGTGACTGTATCAATTTACATCCCCACCAATAGTGGAAGAGGGCTCCTTTTGTCCACACCCTCCCCAGAATTTGTTGTTTGTAGATTTTCTGATGATGCCGATTCTAACAGGTGTGAGGTGATACCTCATTGTAGTTTTGATTTGCATTTCTCTAATAATTAGTGCTGTTGAGCAGCTTTTCATGGGCGTCTTGGCCATCTCTGTGTCTTCTTTGAAGAAACGTCTCTTTAGATCTTCTGCCCATTTTTGTATTGGGTTGTTTGTTTTTTTAACATTAAGCTGCATGAGCTGTTTATATATATATTGGAGATTAAACCTTTGTCCATTGATTCATTTGCAACAATTTTCTCCCATTCTGAGGGATGCCTTTTTCCATTCCCGTTTTTTTAACAAAAAAGGAAAGAAAGAAAAAGAAGCAGAACACTAATGTGCGTAAAATATGCCTTTTGAAATGGTCGTTTTGAAATATGGACGTCCTTTGAATTTTTTGTTCGATATGTGACCCCACGATTTGTTTTCAGGGCAGGTGTCATTTACAGGCCTGCAATGATTTTGAATATCAACTGACCATTAGCGCTGCGATTAAAGCTGCTGTTGCGCGAAACGGCCACAAGGTGGCAGCAGTTCTCCCTTACCAAATCTGGTTACTAGAGCAACAGAGCCTCAATGGAAGTCGTGTTCTAGATTGGAATTTAGAATGGAATGTGCCAGGAGAAAGCCCCTCAAGTTTGTCTCACTACTTCTTGTTCGTGTTTTTACTTTTTTTTTTCTATTACAGCAAGTTTGATTACAATGTTTGGCTTGTTGTAGGTGTGGAAGATGTGGTTCTTTTACACATATACAGATGTCTGTTCTTCCTGGGATCCTTTTCCCATGTACGTTAGGACAGAATGTTGAGTAGTCTTATCTTGGTATTCCGTAGGTCTTTGGTGATTATATATGTCACCTGTGTTTGATTATGTCTCTTAACCCCGATATCGTAATGAAACCAATCCTCACACCTTTCCATTGGTGAACCATAAGTTTGTTTAATGAATCTGTGATTGCCCTTCTCCGTGGAAATATCTGCCCTGGTATCCATTTTTAGGTAACACCTATAAGTGATATGATACGATATGTGTCTTTCACTTTCTGACTTACTCCAAGTCACGTGATTACCTCTAGACTCATCTACGGGGCTGCGAATGGCATTGTGTCCTTTTTTTCCTTGGCTTCTATTCTGCCTTAGCGAGGTCCATTTTCAACAATGTGATTCCCTGAGGGTTGTGGATTAGCTGACCTGGGCAGCCTTACCCTGCCGGCCGGCCCTCCCCAGGTGTGGCTGGTTGAGGTCAATATAAACAGCGCTCCAGGCAGCAATAGCCCCTGAAGTTGTGCCTGACTCCATATTCTCTGCCCCGTCAGCAGTCTCGGGGCTGCGCTGGTGGGAGGGAGTGAGGGGCCAAGGCTTTGTTGGTGGCCCGGTGTGAGTGGGGCTCTGCTGGCCTTTCTGCAGGAGTTGCCAGGCTGCCACCTGTAAAGAAGAGGATGTGTCACCCATACCATCCGATGGAATTTCTCTCCGGACAGAGGTGAGGAAGGAAAAAAGCAGTGGGGTCCGGGACAGGAGGGGTATCTCAGGCAGGGCAATAGAAAGCTTCCAGAAGAGCGCCCGGGGCCAGGACCATCCTGGCTGGCCTGCAGGCACCAAGTTGGCCTGCGTGCTGTCGCTGGTGTGGCTCCACGTCCCTTCTTCTAGGCTTTCAAGCCCTTGTACATATTCAGGTGTTTTACCTGGGAAGGGTGGGAACAGTTCAGCAGCAGCTGGCCTGGGGCTCAGCTCACGTTTACTCACAGATGCCTCAGCACGGTCCCCCAGCTTTGCAATGAGGACGCTCCTTGCATGGGGGGTGGGTTGCTGGCTGTATGGGAGGTGATTCCCCACCTCTGACCAATTTCAGAATTGTTTACCGCTGGAGCAAGTGCCCTGATAGGGTTTCCCTCTGTATAACTGGTGGGTTCAAGTTTTTTTTTCTTTTATGTTTCAAGTTAGATTTGATTCCTCATTTATATATTTATAGATATAAGCATGGAAATAATTCATTCCTATAAATACATCTGTGTGAAGGGAAGAACTTTTCTCTGTTTTATTTTAAAATTTTATTTTTTAAAAGTTTGAAATTTAATATTATTTATTTTTTTATACAGCAGGTTATTATTAGTTATGTATTTTATGCATATACATGTATACAGGTCAATCCCAATCTCCCAACTCATCCCACCACCACCACCCCATGGCTTCCCACACTTGGTGTCCATACGTTTGTTCTCTACCTCTGTGTCTCTATTTCTTCCCTGAAAACCAGTTCATCTGTACCATTTATTAGGTTCCACATATATGCATTAATATACAATATTTGTTTTCCTCTTTCTGACTTATTTCATTCTGTATGACAGTCTCTAGATCCATCGATGTCTCTACAAATGACCCAGTTTCATTCCCTTTTATGGCTGAGTAGTATTCCATTTTATATATGTACCACATCTTTATCCATTCATCTGTCTGTGGGCATTTAGGTTGCTTGCATTACCTGGCTATTGTAAATAGTGCTGCAATGAACATTGTGGTGAATGTGCCTTTTTGATTTTTGGTTTTCTCTGGGTATATGACCAGAAGTGGGATTGCTGGATCAGATGGTAATTCTATTTCTAGTTTTTTTAAGGAAACTCCATACTGTTCTCCATAGTGACTGTATCAATTTACATCCCCACCAATAGTGGAAGAGGGCTCCTTTTGTCCACACCCTCCCCAGAATTTGTTGTTTGTAGATTTTCTGATGATGCCGATTCTAACAGGTGTGAGGTGATACCTCATTGTAGTTTTGATTTGCATTTCTCTAATAATTAGTGCTGTTGAGCAGCTTTTCATGTGCGTCTTGGCCATCTCTGTGTCTTCTTTGAAGAAACGTCTCTTTAGATCTTCTCCCCATTTTTGTATTGGGTTGTTTGTTTTTTTAATCGTAAGCTGCATGAGCTGTTTATATATATATTGGAGATTAAACCTTTGTCCATTGATTCATTTGCAACGATTTTCGCCCATTTTGAGGGATGCCTTTTTCCATTCCCATTTTTTTAAAAAAAAAGAAAGAAAGAAAAAGAAGCAGAACACTAATGTGCGTAAAATATGCCTTTTGAAATGGTCGTTTTGAAATATGGACGTCCTTTGAATTTTTTGGTCGATATGTGACCCCAGGATTTGTTTTCAGGGCAGGTGTCATTTACAGGCCTGCAGTGATTTTGAATATCAACTAACCATTAGCGCTGGGATTAAAGCTGCTGTTGCGTGAAACGGCCACAAGGTGGCAGCAGTTCTCCCTTACCAAATCTGGTTACTAGAGCAACAGAGCCTCAATGGAAGTCGTGTTCTAGATTGGAATTTAGAATGGAATGTGCCAGGAGAAAGCCCCTCAAGTTTGTCTCACTACTTCTTGTTCGTGTTTTTACTTTTTTTTCTATTACAGCAAGTTTGATTACAATGTTTGGCTTGTTGTAGGTGTGGAAGATGTGGTTCTTTTACACATATACAGATGTCTGTTCTTCCTGGGATCCTTTTCCCATGTACCTTAGGATAGAATGTTGAGTAGTCTTCTCTTGGTATTCCGTAGGTCTTTGGTGATTATATATGTCACCTGTGTTTGATTATGTCTGTTAACCCCGATATCGTAATGAAACCAATCCTCACACCTTTCCATTGGTGAACCATAAGTTTGTTTAATGAATCTGTGATTTCCCTTCTCCGTGGAAGTATCTGCCCTGGTATCCATTTTTAGGTAATACCTATAAGTGATATGATACGATATGTGTCTTTCACTTTCTGACTTACTCCAAGTCACGTGATTACCTCTAGACTCATCTACGGGGCTGCAAATGGCATTGTGTCCTTTTATTCCTTGGCTTCTATTCTGCCTTAGCGAGGTCCATTTTCAACAATGTGATTCCCTGAGGGTTGTGGATTAGCTGACCTGGGCAGCCTTACCCTGCCGGCCGGCCCTCCCCAGGTGTGGCTGGTTGAGGTCAATATAAACAGCGCTCCAGGCAGCAATAGCCCCTGAAGTTGTGCCTGACTCCATATTCTCTGCCCCGTCAGCAGTCTCGGGGCTGTGCTGGTGGGAGGGAGTGAGGGGCCAAGGCTTTGTTGGTGGCCCGGTGTGAGTGGGGCTCTGCTGGCCTTTCTGCAGGAGTTGCCAGGCTGCCACCTGTAAAGAAGAGGATGTGTCACCCATACCATCCGATGGAATTTCTCTCCGGACAGAGGTGAGGAAGGAAAAAAGCAGTGGGGGCCGGGACAGGAGGGGTATCTCAGGCAGGGCAATAGAAAGCTTCCAGAAGAGCGCCCGGGCCCAGGACCATCCTGGCTGGCCTGCAGGCACCAAGTTGGCCTGCGTGCTGTCGCTGGTGTGGCTCCACGTCCCTTCTTCTAGGCTTTCAAGACCTTGTACATATTCAGGTGTTTTACCTGGGAAGGGTGGGAACAGTTCAGCAGCAGCTGGCCTGGGGCTCAGCTCACGTTTACTCACATATGCCTCAGCACGGTCCCCCAGCTTTGCAATGAGGACGCTCCTTGCATGGGGGGTGGGTTGCTGGCTGTATGGGAGGTGATTCCCCACCTCTGACCAATTTCAGAATTGTTTACCGCTGGAGCAAGTGCCCTGATAGGGTTTCCCTCTGTATAACTGGTGGGTTCAGGTTTTTTTTTCTTTTATGGTTCAAGTTAGATTTGATTCCTCATTTATGTATTTATAGATATAAGCATGGAAATAATTCATTCCTATAAATACATCTGTGTGAAGGGAAGAACTTTTCTCTGTTTTATTTTAAAATTTTATTTTTTAAAAGTTTGAAATTTAATATTATTTATTTTTTTATACAGCAGGTTATTATTAGTTATGTATTTTATGCATATACATGTATACAGGTCAATCCCAATCTCCCAACTCATCCCACCACCACCACCCCATGGCTTCCCACACTTGGTGTCCATACGTTTGTTCTCTACCTCTGTGTCTCCATTTCTTCCCTGAAAACCAGTTCATCTGTACCATTTTTTAGGTTCCACATATATGCATTAATATACAATATTTGTTTTCCTCTTTCTGACTTACTTCATTCTGTATGACAGTCTCTAGATCCATCGATGTCTCTACAAATGACCCAGTTTCATTCCCTTTTATGGCTGAGTAGTATTCCATTTTATATATGTACCACATCTTTATCCATTCATCTGTCTGTGGGCATTTAGGTTGCTTGCATTACCTGGCTATTGTAAATAGTGCTTCAATGAACATTGTGGTGAATGTGCCTTTTTGATTTATGGTTTTCTGTGGGTATGTGCCCAGAAGTGGGATTGCTGGATCAGATGGTAATTCTATTTCTAGTTTTTTTAAAGAAACTCCATACTGTTCTCCATAGTGACTGTATCAATTTACATCCCCACCAATAGTGGAAGAGGGCTCCTTTTGTCCACACCCTCCCCAGAATTTGTTGTTTGTAGATTTTCTGATGATGCCGATTCTAACAGGTGTGAGGTGATACCTCATTGTAGTTTTGATTTGCATTTCTCTAATAATTAGTGCTGTTGAGCAGCTTTTCATGGGCGTCTTGGCCATCTCTGTGTCTTCTTTGAAGAAACGTCTCTTTAGATCTTCTGCCCATTTTTGTATTGGGTTGTTTGTTTTTTTAATATTAAGCTGCATGAGCTGTTTATATATATATTGGAGATTAAACCTTTGTCCATTGATTCATTTGCAACAATTTTCTCCCATTCTGAGGGATGCCTTTTTCCATTCCCGTTTTTTTAACAAAAAAGGAAAGAAAGAAAAAGAAGCAGAACACTAATGTGCGTAAAATATGCCTTTTGAAATGGTCGTTTTGAAATATGGACGTCCATTGAATTTTTTGTTCGATATGTGACCGCACGATTTGTTTTCAGGGCAGGTGTCATTTACAGGCCTGCAATGATTTTGAATATCAACTGACCATTAGCGCTGGAATTAAAGGTGCTGTTGCGCGAAACGGCCACAAGGTGGCAGCAGTTCTCCCTTACCAAATCTGGTTACTAGAGCAACAGAGCCTCAATGGAAGTCGTGTTCTAGATTGGAATTTTGAATGGAATGTGCCAGGAGAAAGCCCCTCAAGTTTGTCTCACTACTTCTTGTTCGTGTTTTTACTTTTTTTTTCTATTACAGCAAGTTTGATTACAATGTTTGGCTTGTTGTAGGTGTGGAAGATGTGGTTCTTTTACACATATACAGATGTCTGTTCTTCCTGGGATCCTTTTCCCATGTACGTTAGGACAGAATGTTGAGTAGTCTTCTCTTGGTATTCCGTAGGTCTTTGGTGATTATATATGTCACCTGTGTTTGATTATGTCTCTTAACCCCGATATCGTAATGAAACCAATCCTCACACCTTTCCATTGGTGAACCATAAGTTTGTTTAATGAATCTGTGATTGCCCTTCTCCGTGGAAATATCTGCCCTGGTATCCATTTTTAGGTAACACCTATAAGTGATATGATACGATATGTGTCTTTCACTTTCTGACTTACTCCAAGTCACGTGATTACCTCTAGACTCATCTACGGGGCTGCGAATGGCATTGTGTCCTTTTTTTCCTTGGCTTCTATTCTGCCTTAGCGAGGTCCATTTTCAACAATGTGATTCCCTGAGGGTTGTGGATTAGCTGACCTGGGCAGCCTTACCCTGCCGGCCGGCCCTCCCCAGGTGTGCCTGGTTGAGGTCAATATAAACAGCGCTCCAGGCAGCAATAGCCCCTGAAGTTGTGCCTGACTCCATATTCTCTGCCCCGTCAGCAGTCTCGGGGCTGCGCAGGTGGGAGGGAGTGAGGGGCCAAGGCTTTGTTGGTGGCCCGGTGTGAGTGGGGCTCTGCTGGCCTTTCTGCAGGAGTTGCCAGGCTGCCACCTGTAAAGAAGAGGATGTGTCACCCATACCATCCGATGGAATTTCTCTCCGGACAGAGGTGAGGAAGGAAAAAAGCAGTGGGGTCCGGGACAGGAGGGGTATCTCAGGCAGGGCAATAGAAAGCTTCCAGAAGAGCGCCCGGGGCCAGGACCATCCTGGCTGGCCTGCAGGCACCAAGTTGGCCTGCGTGCTGTCGCTGGTGTGGCTCCACGTCCCTTCTTCTAGGCTTTCAAGCCCTTGTACATATTCAGGTGTTTTACCTGGGAAGGGTGGGAACAGTTCAGCAGCAGCTGGCCTGGGGCTCAGCTCACGTTTACTCACAGATGCCTCAGCACGGTCCCCCAGCTTTGCAATGAGGACGCTCCTTGCATGGGGGGTGGGTTGCTGGCTGTATGGGAGGTGATTCCCCACCTCTGACCAATTTCAGAATTGTTTACCGCTGGAGCAAGTGCCCTGATAGGGTTTCCCTCTGTATAACTGGTGGGTTCAAGTTTTTTTTTCTTTTATGTTTCAAGTTAGATTTGATTCCTCATTTATATATTTATAGATATAAGCATGGAAATAATTCATTCCTATAAATACATCTGTGTGAAGGGAAGAACTTTTCTCTGTTTTATTTTAAAATTTTATTTTTTAAAAGTTTGAAATTTAATATTATTTATTTTTTTATACAGCAGGTTATTATTAGTTATGTATTTTATGCATATACATGTATACAGGTCAATCCCAATCTCCCAACTCATCCCACCACCACCACCCCATGGCTTCCCACACTTGGTGTCCATACGTTTGTTCTCTACCTCTGTGTCTCTATTTCTTCCCTGAAAACCAGTTCATCTGTACCATTTATTAGGTTCCACATATATGCATTAATATACAATATTTGTTTTCCTCTTTCTGACTTATTTCATTCTGTATGACAGTCTCTAGATCCATCGATGTCTCTACAAATGACCCAGTTTCATTCCCTTTTATGGCTGAGTAGTATTCCATTTTATATATGTACCACATCTTTATCCATTCATCTGTCTGTGGGCATTTAGGTTGCTTGCATTACCTGGCTATTGTAAATAGTGCTGCAATGAATATTGTGGTGAATGTGCCTTTTTGATTTTTGGTTTTCTCTGGGTATATGCCCAGAAGTGGGATTGCTGGATCAGATGGTAATTCTATTTCTAGTTTTTTTAAGGAAACTCCATACTGTTCTCCATAGTGACTGTATCAATTTACATCCCCACCAATAGTGGAAGAGGGCTCCTTTTGTCCACAGCCTCCCCAGAATTTGTTGTTTGTAGATTTTCTGATGATGCCGATTCTAACAGGTGTGAGGTGATACCTCATTGTAGTTTTGATTTGCATTTCTCTAATAATTAGTGCTGTTGAGCAGCTTTTCATGGGCGTCTTGGCCATCTCTGTGTCTTCTTTGAAGAAACGTCTCTTTAGATCTTCTCCCCATTTTTGTATTGGGTTGTTTGTTTTTTTAATCGTAAGCTGCATGAGCTGTTTATATATATATTGGAGATTAAACCTTTCTCCATTGATTCATTTGCAACGATTTTCGAACATTTTGAGGGATGCCTTTTTCCATTCCCATTTTTTTAAAAAAAAAGAAAGAAAGAAAAAGAAGCAGAACACTAATGTGCGTAAAATATGCCTTTTGAAATGGTCGTTTTGAAATATGGACGTCCTTTGAATTTTTTGGTCGATATGTGACCCCAGGATTTGTTTTCAGGGCAGGTGTCATTTACAGGCCTGCAGTGATTTTGAATATCAACTAACCATTAGCGCTGGGATTAAAGCTGCTGTTGCGTGAAACGGCCACAAGGTGGCAGCAGTTCTCCCTTACCAAATCTGGTTACTAGAGCAACAGAGCCTCAATGGAAGTCGTGTTCTAGATTGGAATTTAGAATGGAATGTGCCAGGAGAAAGCCCCTCAAGTTTGTCTCACTACTTCTTGTTCGTGTTTTTACTTTTTTTTCTATTACAGCAAGTTTGATTACAATGTTTGGCTTGTTGTAGGTGTGGAAGATGTGGTTCTTTTACACATATACAGATGTCTGTTCTTCCTGGGATCCTTTTCCCATGTACCTTAGGATAGAATGTTGAGTAGTCTTCTCTTGGTATTCCGTAGGTCTTTGGTGATTATATATGTCACCTGTGTTTGATTATGTCTGTTAACCCCGATATCGTAATGAAACCAATCCTCACACCTTTCCATTGGTGAACCATAAGTTTGTTTAATGAATCTGTGATTTCCCTTCTCCGTGGAAGTATCTGCCCTGGTATCCATTTTTAGGTAATACCTATAAGTGATATGATACGATATGTGTCTTTCACTTTCTGACTTACTCCAAGTCACGTGATTACCTCTAGACTCATCTACGGGGCTGCAAATGGCATTGTGTCCTTTTATTCCTTGGCTTCTATTCTGCCTTAGCGAGGTCCATTTTCAACAATGTGATTCCCTGAGGGTTGTGGATTAGCTGACCTGGGCAGCCTTACCCTGCCGGCCGGCCCTCCCCAGGTGTGGCTGGTTGAGGTCAATATAAACAGCGCTCCAGGCAGCAATAGCCCCTGAAGTTGTGCCTGACTCCATATTCTCTGCCCCGTCAGCAGTCTCGGGGCTGTGCTGGTGGGAGGGAGTGAGGGGCCAAGGCTTTGTTGGTGGCCCGGTGTGAGTGGGGCTCTGCTGGCCTTTCTGCAGGAGTTGCCAGGCTGCCACCTGTAAAGAAGAGGATGTGTCACCCATACCATCCGATGGAATTTCTCTCCAGACAGAGGTGAGGAAGGAAAAAAGCAGTGGGGGCCGGGACAGGAGGGGTATCTCAGGCAGGGCAATAGAAAGCTTCCAGAAGAGCGCCCGGGCCCAGGACCATCCTGGCTGGCCTGCAGGCACCAAGTTGGCCTGCGTGCTGTCGCTGGTGTGGCTCCACGTCCCTTCTTCTAGGCTTTCAAGACCTTGTACATATTCAGGTGTTTTACCTGGGAAGGGTGGGAACAGTTCAGCAGCAGCTGGCCTGGGGCTCAGCTCACGTTTACTCACATATGCCTCAGCACGGTCCCCCAGCTTTGCAATGAGGACGCTCCTTGCATGGGGGGTGGGTTGCTGGCTGTATGGGAGGTGATTCCCCACCTCTGACCAATTTCAGAATTGTTTACCGCTGGAGCAAGTGCCCTGATAGGGTTTCCCTCTGTATAACTGGTGGGTTCAGGTTTTTTTTTCTTTTATGGTTCAAGTTAGATTTGATTCCTCATTTATGTATTTATAGATATAAGCATGGAAATAATTCATTCCTATAAATACATCTGTGTGAAGGGAAGAACTTTTCTCTGTTTTATTTTAAAATTTTATTTTTTAAAAGTTTGAAATTTAATATTATTTATTTTTTTATACAGCAGGTTATTATTAGTTATGTATTTTATGCATATACATGTATACAGGTCAATCCCAATCTCCCAACTCATCCCACCACCACCACCCCATGGCTTCCCACACTTGGTGTCCATACGTTTGTTCTCTACCTCTGTGTCTCCATTTCTTCCCTGAAAACCAGTTCATCTGTACCATTTTTTAGGTTCCACATATATGCATTAATATACAATATTTGTTTTCCTCTTTCTGACTTACTTCATTCTGTATGACAGTCTCTAGATCCATCGATGTCTCTAAAAATGACCCAGTTTCATTCCCTTTTATGGCTGAGTAGTATTCCATTTTATATATGTACCACATCTTTATCCATTCATCTGTCTGTGGGCATTTAGGTTGCTTGCATTACCTGGCTATTGTAAATAGTGCTTCAATGAACATTGTGGTGAATGTGCCTTTTTGATTTATGGTTTTCTGTGGGTATGTGCCCAGAAGTGGGATTGCTGGATCAGATGGTAATTCTATTTCTAGTTTTTTTAAAGAAACTCCATACTGTTCTCCATAGTGACTGTATCAATTTACATCCCCACCAATAGTGGAAGAGGGCTCCTTTTGTCCACACCCTCCCCAGAATTTGTTGTTTGTAGATTTTCTGATGATGCCGATTCTAACAGGTGTGAGGTGATACCTCATTGTAGTTTTGATTTGCATTTCTCTAATAATTAGTGCTGTTGAGCAGCTTTTCATGGGCGTCTTGGCCATCTCTGTGTCTTCTTTGAAGAAACGTCTCTTTAGATCTTCTGCCCATTTTTGTATTGGGTTGTTTGTTTTTTTAATATTAAGCTGCATGAGCTGTTTATATATATATTGGAGATTAAACCTTTGTCCATTGATTCATTTGCAACAATTTTCTCCCATTCTGAGGGATGCCTTTTTCCATTCCCGTTTTTTTAACAAAAAAGGAAAGAAAGAAAAAGAAGCAGAACACTAATGTGCGTAAAATATGCCTTTTGAAATGGTCGTTTTGAAATATGGACATCCATTGAATTTTTTGTTCGATATGTGACCCCACGATTTGTTTTCAGGGCAGGTGTCATTTACAGGCCTGCAATGATTTTGAATATCAACTGACCATTAGCGCTGGGATTAAAGGTGCTGTTGCGCGAAACGGCCACAAGGTGGCAGCAGTTCTCCCTTACCAAATCTGGTTACTAGAGCAACAGAGCCTCAATGGAAGTCGTGTTCTAGATTGGAATTTAGAATGGAATGTGCCAGGAGAAAGCCCCTCAAGTTTGTCTCACTACTTCTTGTTCGTGTTTTTACTTTTTTTTTCTATTACAGCAAGTTTGATTACAATGTTTGGCTTGTTGTAGGTGTGGAAGATGTGGTTCTTTTACACATATACAGATGTCTGTTCTTCCTGGGATCCTTTTCCCATGTACGTTAGGACAGAATGTTGAGTAGTCTTCTCTTGGTATTCCGTAGGTCTTTGGTGATTATATATGTCACCTGTGTTTGATTATGTCTCTTAACCCCGATATCGTAATGAAACCAATCCTCACACCTTTCCATTGGTGAACCATAAGTTTGTTTAATGAATCTGTGATTGCCCTTCTCCGTGGAAATATCTGCCCTGGTATCCATTTTTAGGTAACACCTATAAGTGATATGATACGATATGTGTCTTTCACTTTCTGACTTACTCCAAGTCACGTGATTACCTCTAGACTCATCTACGGGGCTGCGAATGGCATTGTGTCCTTTTTTTCCTTGGCTTCTATTCTCCCTTAGCGAGGTCCATTTTCAACAATGTGATTCCCTGAGGGTTGTGGATTAGCTGACCTGGGCAGCCTTACCCTGCCGGCCGGCCCTCCCCAGGTGTGCCTGGTTGAGGTCAATATAAACAGCGCTCCAGGCAGCAATAGCCCCTGAAGTTGTGCCTGACTCCATATTCTCTGCCCCGTCAGCAGTCTCGGGGCTGCGCTGGTGGGAGGGAGTGAGGGGCCAAGGCTTTGTTGGTGGCCCGGTGTGAGTGGGGCTCTGCTGGCCTTTCTGCAGGAGTTGCCAGGCTGCCACCTGTAAAGAAGAGGATGTGTCACCCATACCATCCGATGGAATTTCTCTCCGGACAGAGGTGAGGAAGGAAAAAAGCAGTGGGGGCCGGGACAGGAGGGGTATCTCAGGCAGGGCAATAGAAAGCTTCCAGAAGAGCGCCCGGGGCCAGGACCATCCTGGCTGGCCTGCAGGCACCAAGTTGGCCTGCGTGCTGTCGCTGGTGTGGCTCCACGTCCCTTCTTCTAGGCTTTCAAGCCCTTGTACATATTCAGGTGTTTTACCTGGGAAGGGTGGGAACAGTTCAGCAGCAGCTGGCCTGGGGCTCAGCTCACGTTTACTCACAGATGCCTCAGCACGGTCCCCCAGCTTTGCAATGAGGACGCTCCTTGCATGGGGGGTGGGTTGCTGGCTGTATGGGAGGTGATTCCCCACCTCTGACCAATTTCAGAATTGTTTACCGCTGGAGCAAGTGCCCTGATAGGGTTTCCCTCTGTATAACTGGTGGGTTCAAGTTTTTTTTTCTTTTATGTTTCAAGTTAGATTTGATTCCTCATTTATATATTTATAGATATAAGCATGGAAATAATTCATTCCTATAAATACATCTGTGTGAAGGGAAGAACTTTTCTCTGTTTTATTTTAAAATTTTATTTTTTAAAAGTTTGAAATTTAATATTATTTATTTTTTTATACAGCAGGTTATTATTAGTTATGTATTTTATGCATATACATGTATACAGGTCAATCCCAATGTCCCAACTCATCCCACCACCACCACCCCATGGCTTCCCACACTTGGTGTCCATACGTTTGTTCTCTACCTCTGTGTCTCTATTTCTTCCCTGAAAACCAGTTCATCTGTACCATTTATTAGGTTCCACATATATGCATTAATATACAATATTTGTTTTCCTCTTTCTGACTTATTTCATTCTGTATGACAGTCTCTAGATCCATCGATGTCTCTACAAATGACCCAGTTTCATTCCCTTTTATGGCTGAGTAGTATTCCATTTTATATATGTACCACATCTTTATCCATTCATCTGTCTGTGGGCATTTAGGTTGCTTGCATTACCTGGCTATTGTAAATAGTGCTGCAATGAATATTGTGGTGAATGTGCCTTTTTGATTTATGGTTTTCTCTGGGTATATGCCCAGAAGTGGGATTGCTGGATCAGATGGTAATTCTATTTCTAGTTTTTTTAAGGAAACTCCATACTGTTCTCCATAGTGACTGTATCAATTTACATCCCCACCAATAGTGGAAGAGGGCTCCTTTTGTCCACAGCCTCCCCAGAATTTGTTGTTTGTAGATTTTCTGATGATGCCGATTCTAACAGGTGTGAGGTGATACCTCATTGTAGTTTTGATTTGCATTTCTCTAATAATTAGTGCTGTTGAGCAGCTTTTCATGTGCGTCTTGGCCATCTCTGTGTCTTCTTTGAAGAAACGTCTCTTTAGATCTTCTCCCCATTTTTGTATTGGGTTGTTTGTTTTTTTAATCGTAAGCTGCATGAGCTGTTTATATATATATTGGAGATTAAACCTTTGTCCATTGATTCATTTGCAACGATTTTCGCCCATTTTGAGGGATGCCTTTTTCCATTCCCATTTTTTTAAAAAAAAAGAAAGAAAGAAAAAGAAGCAGAACACTAATGTGCATAAAATATGCCTTTTGAAATGGTCGTTTTGAAATATGGACGTCCTTTGAATTTTTTGGTCGATATGTGACCCAAGGATTTGTTTTCAGGGCAGGTGTCATTTACAGGCCTGCAGTGATTTTGAATATCAACTAACCATTAGCGCTGGGATTAAAGCTGCTGTTGCGTGAAACGGCCACAAGGTGGCAGCAGTTCTCCCTTACCAAATCTGGTTACTAGAGCAACAGAGCCTCAATGGAAGTCGTGTTCTAGATTGGAATTTAGAATGGAATGTGCCAGGAGAAAGCCCCTCAAGTTTGTCTCACTACTTCTTGTTCGTGTTTTTACTTTTTTTTCTATTACAGCAAGTTTGATTACAATGTTTGGCTTGTTGTAGGTGTGGAAGATGTGGTTCTTTTACACATATACAGATGTCTGTTCTTCCTGGGATCCTTTTCCCATGTACCTTAGGATAGAATGTTGAGTAGTCTTCTCTTGGTATTCCGTAGGTCTTTGGTGATTATATATGTCACCTGTGTTTGATTATGTCTGTTAACCCCGATATCGTAATGAAACCAATCCTCACACCTTTCCATTGGTGAACCATAAGTTTGTTTAATGAATCTGTGATTTCCCTTCTCCGTGGCAGTATCTGCCCTGGTATCCATTTTTAGGTAATACCTATAAGTGATATGATACGATATGTGTCTTTCACTTTCTGACTTACTCCAAGTCACGTGATTACCTCTAGACTCATCTACGGGGCTGCAAATGGCATTGTGTCCTTTTTTTCCTTGGCTTCTATTCTGCCTTAGCGAGGTCCATTTTCAACAATGTGATTCCCTGAGGGTTGTGGATTAGCTGACCTGGGCAGCCTTACCCTGCCGGCCGGCCCTCCCCAGGTGTGCCTGGTTGAGGTCAATATAAACAGCGCTCCAGGAAGCAATAGCCCCTGAAGTTGTGCCTGACTCCATATTCTCTGCCCCGTCAGCAGTCTCGGGGCTGTGCTGGTGGGAGGGAGTGAGGGGCCAAGGCTTTGTTGGTGGCCCGGTGTGAGTGGGGCTCTGCTGGCCTTTCTGCAGGAGTTGCCAGACTGCCACCTGTAAAGAAGAGGATGTGTCACCCAAACCTTCCGATGGAGTTTCTCTCCGGACAGAGGTGAGGAAGGAAAAAAGCAGGGGGGGCCGGGACAGGAGGGGTATCTCAGGCAGGGCAATAGAAAGCTTCCAGAAGAGCGCCCGGGGCCAGGACCATCCTGGCTGGCCTGCAGGCACCAAGTTGGCCTGCGTGCTGTCGCTGGTGTGGCTCCACGGCCCTTCCTCTAGGCTTTCAAGCCCTTGTACATATTCAGGTGTTTTACCTGGGAAGGGTGGGAACAGTTCAGCAGCAGCTGGCCTGGGGCTCAGCTCACGTTTACTCACAGATGCCTCAGCACGGTCCCCCAGCTTTGCAATGAGGACGCTCCTTGCATGGGGGGTGGGTTGCTGGCTGTATGGGAGGTGATTCCCCACCTCTGACCAATTTCAGAATTGTTTACCGCAGGAGCAAGTGCCCTGATAGGGTTTCCCTCTGTATAACTGGTGGGTTCAGGTTTTTTTTTATTTTATGGTTCAAGTTAGATTTGATTCCTCTTTTATGTATTTATAGATATAAGCATGGAAATAATTCATTCCTATAAATACATCTGTGTGAAGGGAAGAACTTTTTTCTGTTTTATTTTAAAATTTTATTTTTTAAAATTTTGAAATTTAATTGTATTTATTTTTTTATACAGCAGGTTATTATTAGTTATGTGTTTTATGCATATACATGTATACAGGTCAATCCCAATCTCCCAACTCATCCCACCACCACCACCCCATGGCTTCCCACACTTGGTGTCCATACGTTTGTTCTCTACCTCTGTGTCTCTATTTCTTCCCTGAAAACCAGTTCATCTGTACCATTTTTTAGGTTCCACATATATGCATTAATATACAATATTTGTTTTCCTCTTTCTGGCTTACTTCATTCTGTATGACAGTCTCTAGATCCATCGATGTCTCTACAAATGACCCAGTTTCATTCCTTTTTTTGGCTGAGTAATATTCCATTTTATATGTGTACCACATCTTTATCCATTCATCTGTCTGTGGGCATTTAGGTTGCTTGCATTACCTGGCTATTGTAAATAGTGCTGCAATGAACATTGTGGTGAATGTGCCTTTTTGATTTATGGTTTTCTCTGGGTATATGCCCAGAAGTGGGATTGCTGGATCAGATGGTAATTCTATTTCTAGTTTTTTTAAGGAAACTCCATACTGTTCTCCATAGTGACTGTATCAATTTACATCCCCACCAATAGTGGAAGAGGGCTCCTTTTGTCCACACCCTCCCCAGAATTTGTTGTTTGTAGATTTTCTGATGATGCCGATTCTAACAGGTGTGAGGTGATACCTCATTGTAGTTTTGATTTGCATTTCTCTAATAATTAGTGCTGTTGAGCAGCTTTTCATGGGCGTCTTGGCCATCTCTGTGTCTTCTTTGAAGAAACGTCTCTTTAGATCTTCTGCCCATTTTTGTATTGGGTTGTTTGTTTTTTTAATATTAAGCTGCATGAGCTGTTTATATATATATTGGAGATTAAACCTTTGTCCATTGATTCATTTGCAACAATTTTCTCCCATTCTGAGGGATGCCTTTTCCATTCCCGTTTTTTTAACAAAAAAGGAAAGAAAGAAAAAGAAGCAGAACACTAATGTGCGTAAAATATGCCTTTTGAAATGGTCGTTTTGAAATATGGACGTCCTTTGAATTTTTTGGTCGATATGTGACCCCACGATTTGTTTTCAGGGCAGGTGTCATTTACAGGCCTGCAATGATTTTGAATATCAACTGACCATTAGCACTGGGATTAAAGTTGCTGTTGCGCGAAACGGCCACAAGGTGGCAGCAGTTCTCCCTTACCAAATCTGGTTACTAGAGCAACAGAGCCTCAATGGAAGTCGTGTTCTAGATTGGAATTTAGAATGGAATGTGCCAGGAGAAAGCCCCTCAAGTTTGTCTCACTACTTCTTGTTCGTGTTTTTACTTTTTTTTTCTATTACAGCAAGTTTGATTACAATGTTTGGCTTGTTGTAGGTGTGGAAGATGTGGTTCTTTTACACATATACAGATGTCTGTTCTTCCTGGGATCCTTTTCCCATGTACGTTAGGACAGAATGTTGAGTAGTCTTCTCTTGGTATTCCGTAGGTCTTTGGTGATTATATATGTCACCTGTGTTTGATTATGTCTGTTAACCCCGATATCGTAATGAAACCAATCCTCACACCTTTCCATTGGTGAACCCTAAGTTTGTTTAATGAATCTGTGATTGCCCTTCTCCGTGGAAGTATCTGCCCTGGTATCCATTTTTAGGTAATACCTATAAGTGATATGATACGATATGTGTCTTTCACTTTCTGACTTACTCCAAGTCACGTGATTACCTCTAGACTCATCTACGGGGCTGCAAATGGCATTGTGTCCTTTTTTTCCTTGGCTTCTATTCTGCCTTAGCGAGGTCCATTTTCAACAATGTGATTCCCTGAGGGTTGTGGATTAGCTGACCTGGGCAGCCTTACCCTGCCGGCCGGCCCTCCCCAGGTGTGCCTGGTTGAGGTCAATATAAACAGCGCTCCAGGCAGCAATAGCCCCTGAAGTTGTGCCTGACTCCATATTCTCTGCCCCGTCAGCAGTCTCGGGGCTGTGCTGGTGGGAGGGAGTGAGGGGCCAAGGCTTTGTTGGTGGCCCGGTGTGAGTGGGGCTCTGCTGGCCTTTCTGCAGGAGTTGCCAGGCTGCCACCTGTAAAGAAGAGGATGTGTCACCCATACCTTCCGATGGAATTTCTCTCCAGACAGAGGTGAGGAAGGAAAAAAGCAGTGGGGGCCGGGACAGGAGGGGTATCTCAGGCAGGGCAATAGAAAGCTTCCAGAAGAGCGCCCGGGGCCAGGACCATCCTGGCTGGCCTGCAGGCACCAAGTTGGCCTGCGTGCTGTCGCTGGTGTGGCTCCACGGCCCTTCCTCTAGGCTTTCAAGCCCTTGTACATATTCAGGTGTTTTACCTGGGAAGGGTGGGAACAGTTCAGCAGCAGCTGGCCTGGGGCTCAGCTCACGTTTACTCACAGATGCCTCAGCACGGTCCCCCAGCTTTGCAATGAGGACGCTCCTTGCATGGGGGGTGGGTTGCTGGCTGTATGGGAGGTGATTCCCCACCTCTGACCAATTTCAGAATTGTTTACCGCAGGAGCAAGTGCCCTGATAGGGTTTCCCTCTGTATAACTGGTGGGTTCAGGTTTTTTTTTCTTTTATGTTTCAAGTTAGATTTGATTCCTCATTTATATATTTATAGATATAAGCATGGAAATAATTCATTCCTATAAATACATCTGTGTGAAGGGAAGAACTTTTTTCTGTTTTATTTTAAAATTTTATTTTTTAAAATTTTGAAATTTAATTGTATTTATTTTTTTATACAGCAGGTTATTATTAGTTATGTGTTTTATGCATATACATGTATACAGGTCAATCCCAATCTCCCAACTCATCCCACCACCACCACCCCATGGCTTCCCACACTTGGTGTCCATACGTTTGTTCTCTACCTCTGTGTCTCTATTTCTTCCCTGAAAACCAGTTCATCTGTACCAGTTTTTAGGTTCCACATATATGCATTAATATACAATATTTGTTTTCCTCTTTCTGGCTTACTTCATTCTGTATGACAGTCTCTAGATCCACCGATGTCTCTACAAATGACCCAGTTTCATTCCTTTTCTTGGCTGAGTAATATTCCATTTTATATGTGTACCACATCTTTATCCATTCATCTGTCTGTGTGCATTTAGGTTGCTTGCATTACCTGGCTATTGTAAATAGTGCTGCAATGAACATTGTGGTGAATGTGCCTTTTTGATTTATGGTTTTCTCTGGGTATATGCCCAGAAGTGGGATTGCTGGATCAGATGGTAATTCTATTTCTAGTTTTTTTAAGGAAACTCCATACTGTTCTCCATAGTGACTGTATCAATTTACATCCCCACCAATAGTGGAAGAGGGCTCCTTTTGTCCACACCCTCCCCAGAATTTGTTGTTTGTAGATTTTCTGATGATGCCGATTCTAACAGGTGTGAGGTGATACCTCATTGTAGTTTTGATTTGAATTTCTCTAATAATTAGTGCTGTTGAGCAGCTTTTCATGTGCGTCTTGGCCATCTCTGTGTCTTCTTTGAAGAAACGACTCTTTAGATCTTCTGCCCATTTTTGTATTGGGTTGTTTGTTTTTTTAATCGTAAGCTGCATGAGCTGTTTATATATATATTGGAGATTAAACCTTTGTCCATTGATTCATTTGCCACGATTTTTGCCCATTCTGAGGGATGCCTTTTTCCATTCCCGTTTTTTTAACAAAAAAGGAAAGAAAGAAAAAGAAGCAGAACACTAATGTGCGTAAAATATGCCTTTTGAAATGGTCGTTTTGAAATATGGACGTCCTTTGAATTTTTTGGTCGATATGTGACCCCACGATTTGTTTTCAGGGCAGGTGTCATTTACAGGCCTGCAATGATTTTGAATATCAACTAACCATTAGTGATGGGATTAAAGCTGCTGATGCGCGAAACGGCCACAAGGTGGCAGCGGTTCTCCCTTACCAAATCTGGTTACTAGAGCAACAGAGCCTCAATGGAAGTCGTGTTCTAGATTGGAATTTAGAATGGAATGTGCCAGGAGAAAGCCCCTCAAGTTTGTCTCACTACTTCTTGTTCGTGTTTTTACTTTTTTATTTTCTATTACAGCAAGTTTGATTACAATGTTTGGCTTGTTATAGGTGTGGAATATGTGGTTCTTTTACACATATACAGATGTCTGTTCTTCCTGGGATCCTTTTCCCATGTACGTTAGGACAGAATGTTGAGTAGTCTTCTCTTGGTATTCCGTAGGTCTTTGGTGATTATATATGTCACCTGTGTTTGATTATGTCTGTTAACCCCGATATTGTAATGAAACCAATCCTCACACCTTTCCATTGGTGAACCCTAAGTTTGTTTAATGAATCTGTGATTGCCTTTCTCCGTGGAAATATCTGCACTGGTATCCATTTTTAGGTAATACCTATAAGTGATATGATACGATATGTGTCTTTCACTTTCTGACTTACTCCAAGTCACGTGATTACCTCTAGACTCATCTACGGGGCTGCAAATGGCATTGTGTCCTTTTTTTCCTTGGCTTCTATTCTGCCTTAGCGAGGTCCATTTTCAAAAATGTGATTCCCTGAGGGTTGTGGATTAGCTGACTTGGGCAGCCTTACCCTCCCGGCCGGCTCTCCCCAGGTGTGCCTGGTTGAGGTCAATATAAACAGCGCTCCAGGCAGCAATAGCCCCTGAAGTTGTGCCTGACTCCATATTCTCTGCCCCGTCAGCAGTCTCGGGGCTGTGCTGGTGGGAGGGAGTGAGGGGCCAAGGCTTTGTTGGTGGCCCGGTGTGAGTGGGGCTCTGCTGGCCTTTCTGCAGGAGTTGCCAGGCTGCCACCTGTAAAGAAGAGGATGTGTCACCCATACCTTCCGATGGAATTTCTCTCCGGACAGAGGTGAGGAAGGAAAAAAGCAGTGGGGGCCGCGACAGGAGGGGTATCTCAGGCAGGGCAATAGAAAGCTTCCAGAAGAGCGCCCGGGGCCAGGACCATCCTGGCTGGCCTGCAGGCACCAAGTTGGCCTGCGTGCTGTCGCTGGTGTGGCTCCACGGCCTTTCCTCTAGGCTTTCAAGCCCTTGTACATATTCAGGTGTTTTACCTGGGAAGGGTGGGAACAGTTCAGCAGCAGCTGGCCTGGGGCTCAGCTCACGTTTACTCACAGATGCCTCAGCACGGTCCCCCAGCTTTGCAATGAGGACACTCCTTGCATGGGGGGTGGGTTTCTGGCTGTATGGGAGGTGATTCCCCACCTCTGACCAATTTCAGAATTGTTTACCGCTGGAGCAAGTGCCCTGATAGGGTTTCCCTCTGTATAACTGGTGGGTTCAGGTTTTTTTTTCTTTTATGGTTCAAGTTAGATTTGATTCCTCTTTTATGTATTTATAGATATAAGCATGGAAATAATTCATTCCTATAAATACATCTGTGTGAAGGGAAGAACTTTTTTCTGTTTTATTTTAAAATTTTATTTTTTAAAATTTTGAAATTTAATTGTATTTATTTTTTTTATACAGCAGGTTATTATTAGTTATGTGTTTTATGCATATACATGTATACAGGTCAATCCCAATCTCCCAACTCATCCCACCACCACCACCCCATGGCTTCCCACACTTGGTGTCCATACGTTTGTTCTCTACCTCTGTGTCTCTATTTCTTCCCTGAAAACCAGTTCATCTGTACCATTTTTTAGGTTCCACATATATGCATTAATATACAATATTTGTTTTCCTCTTTCTGGCTTACTTCATTCTGTATGACAGTCTCTAGATCCATCGATGTCTCTACAAATGACCCAGTTTCATTCCTTTTTTTGGCTGAGTAATATTCCATTTTATATGTGTACCACATCTTTATCCATTCATCTGTCTGTGGGCATTTAGGTTGCTTGCATTACCTGGCTATTGTAAATAGTGCTGCAATGAACATTGTGGTGAATGTGCCTTTTTGATTTATGGTTTTCTCTGGGTATATGCCCAGAAGTGGGATTGCTGGATCAGATGGTAATTCTATTTCTAGTTTTTTTAAGGAAACTCCATACTGTTCTCCATAGTGACTGTATCAATTTACATCCCCACCAATAGTGGAAGAGGGCTCCTTTTGTCCACACCCTCCCCAGAATTTGTTGTTTGTAGATTTTCTGATGATGCCGATTCTAACAGGTGTGAGGTGATACCTCATTGTAGTTTTGATTTGCATTTCTCTAATAATTAGTGCTGTTGAGCAGCTTTTCATGGGCGTCTTGGCCATCTCTGTGTGTTCTTTGAAGAAACGTCTCTTTAGATCTTCTGCCCATTTTTGTATTGGGTTGTTTGTTTTTTTAATATTAAGCTGCATGAGCTGTTTATATATATATTGGAGATTAAACCTTTGTCCATTGATTCATTTGCAACAATTTTCTCCCATTCTGAGGGATGCCTCTTTCCATTCCCGTTTTTTTAACAAAAAAGGAAAGAAAGAAAAAGAAGCAGAACACTAATGTGCGTAAAATATGCCTTTTGAAATGGTCGTTTTGAAATATGGACGTCCTTTGAATTTTTTGGTCGATATGTGACCCCAGGATTTGTTTTCAGGGCAGGTGTCATTTACAGGCCTGCAATGATTTTGAATATCAACTAACCATTAGCGCTGGGATTAAAGCTGCTGTTGCGTGAAACGGCCACAAGGTGGCAGCAGTTCTCCCTTACCAAATCTGGTTACTAGAGCAACAGAGCCTCAATGGAAGTCGTGTTCTAGATTGGAATTTAGAATGGAATGTGCCAGGAGAAAGCCCCTCAAGTTTGTCTCACTACTTCTTGTTCGTGTTTTTACTTTTTTATTTTCTATTACAGCAAGTTTGATTACAATGTTTGGCTTGTTATAGGTGTGGAATATGTGGTTCTTTTACACATATACAGATGTCTGTTCTTCCTGGGATCCTTTTCCCATGTACGTTAGGACAGAATGTTGAGTAGTCTTCTCTTGGTATTCCGTAGGTCTTTGGTGATTATATATGTCACCTGTGTTTGATTATGTCTGTTAACCCCGATATTGTAATGAAACCAATCCTCACACCTTTCCATTGGTGAACCCTAAGTTTGTTTAATGAATCTGTGATTGCCCTTCTCCGTGGAAATATCTGCCCTGGTATCCATTTTTAGGTAATACCTATAAGTGATATGATACGATATGTGTCTTTCACTTTCTGACTTACTCCAAGTCACGTGATTACCTCTAGACTCATCTACGGGGCTGCAAATGGCATTGTGTCCTTTTTTTCCTTGGCTTCTATTCTGCCTTAGCGAGGTCCATTTTCAACAATGTGATTCCCTGAGGGTTGTGGATTAGCTGACCTGGGCAGCCTTACCCTGCCGGCCGTCCCTCCCCAGGTGTGCCTGGTTGAGGTCAATATAAACAGCGCTCCAGGCAGCAATAGCCCCTGAAGTTGTGCCTGACTCCATATTCTCTGCCCCGTCAGCAGTCTCGGGGCTGTGCTGGTGGGAGGGAGTGAGGGGCCAAGGCTTTGTTGGTGGCCCGGTGTGAGTGGGGCTCTGCTGGCCTTTCTGCAGGAGTTGCCAGGCTGCCACCTGTAAAGAAGAGGATGTGTCACCCATACCTTCCGATGGAATTTCTCTCCGGACAGAGGTGAGGAAGGAAAAAAGCAGTGGGGGCCGCGACAGGAGGGGTATCTCAGGCAGGGCAATAGAAAGCTTACAGAATAGCGCCCGGGGCCAGGACCATCCTGGCTGGCCTGCAGGCACCAAGTTGGCCTGCGTGCTGTCGCTGGTGTGGCTCCACGGCCCTTCCTCTAGGCTTTCAAGCCCTTGTACATATTCAGGTGTTTTACCTGGGAAGGGTGGGAACAGTTCAGCAGCAGCTGGCCTGGGGCTCAGCTCACGTTTACTCACAGATGCCTCAGCACGGTCCCCCAGCTTTGCAATGAGGACACTCCTTGCATGGGGGGTGGGTTGCTGGCTGTATGGGAGGTGATTCCCCACCTCTGACCAATTTCAGAATTGTTTACCGCTGGAGCAAGTGCCCTGATAGGGTTTCCCTCTGTATAACTGGTGGGTTCAGGTTTTTTTTCTTTTATGGTTCAAGTTAGATTTGATTCCTCTTTTATGTATTTATAGTTAGAAGCATGGAAATAATTCATTCCTATAAATACATCTGTGTGAAGGGAAGAACTTTTTTCTGTTTTATTTTAAAATTTTATTTTTTAAAATTTTGAAATTTAATTTTATTTATTTTTTTTATACAGCAGGTTATTATTAGTTATGTGTTTTATGCATATACATGTATACAGGTCAATCCCAATCTCCCAACTCATCCCACCACCACCACCCCATGGCTTCCCACACTTGGTGTCCATACGTTTGTTCTCTACCTCTGTGTCTCTATTTCTTCCCTGAAAACCAGTTCATCTGTACCATTTTTTAGGTTCCACATATATGCATTAATATACAATATTTGTTTTCCTCTTTCTGGCTTACTTCATTCTGTATGACAGTCTCTAGATCCATCGATGTCTCTACAAATGACCCAGTTTCATTCCTTTTTTTGGCTGAGTAATATTCCATTTTATATGTGTACCACATCTTTATCCATTCATCTGTCTGTGGGCATTTAGGTTGCTTGCATTACCTGGCTATTGTAAATAGTGCTGCAATGAACATTGTGGTGAATGTGCCTTTTTGATTTATGGTTTTCTCTGGGTATATGCCCAGAAGTGGGATTGCTGGATCAGATGGTAATTCTATTTCTAGTTTTTTTAAGGAAACTCCATACTGTTCTCCATAGTGACTGTATCAATTTACATCCCCACCAATAGTGGAAGAGGGCTCCTTTTGTCCACACCCTCCCCAGAATTTGTTGTTTGTAGATTTTCTGATGATGCCGATTCTAACAGGTGTGAGGTGATACCTCATTGTAGTTTTGATTTGCATTTCTCTAATAATTAGTGCTGTTGAGCAGCTTTTCATGGGCGTCTTGGCCATCTCTGTGTCTTCTTTGAAGAAACGTCTCTTTAGATCTTCTGCCCATTTTTGTATTGGGTTGTTTGTTTTTTTAATATTAAGCTGCATGAGCTGTTTATATATATATTGGAGATTAAACCTTTGTCCATTGATTCATTTGCAACAATTTTCTCCCATTCTGAGGGATGCCTTTTTCCATTCCCGTTTTTTTAACAAAAAAGGAAAGAAAGAAAAAGAAGCAGAACACTAATGTGCGTAAAATATGCCTTTTGAAATGGTCGTTTTGAAATATGGACGTCCTTTGAATTTTTTGGTCGATATGTGACCCCAGGATTTGTTTTCAGGGCAGGTGTCATTTACAGGCCTGCAATGATTTTGAATATCAACTAACCATTAGCGCTGGGATTAAAGCTGCTGTTGCGTGAAACGGCCACTAGTTGGCAGCGGTTCTCCCTTACCAAATCTGGTTACTAGAGCAACAGAGCCTCAATGGAAGTCGTGTTCTAGATTGGAATTTAGAATGGAATGTGCCAGGAGAAAGCCCCTCAAGTTTGTCTCACTACTTCTTGTTCGTGTTTTTACTTTTTTATTTTCTATTACAGCAAGTTTGATTACAATGTTTGGCTTGTTGTAGGTGTGGAAGATGTGGTTCTTTTACACATATACAGATGTCTGTTCTTCCTGGGATCCTTTTCCCATGTACGTTAGGACAGAATGTTGAGTAGTCTTCTCTTGGTATTCCGTAGGTCTTTGGTGATTATATATGTCACCTGTGTTTGATTATGTCTGTTAACCCCGATATCGTAATGAAACCAATCCTCACACCTTTCCATTGGTGAACCCTAAGTTTGTTT
This sequence comes from Mesoplodon densirostris, assembly GCF_025265405.1. Classification (NCBI taxonomy): domain Eukaryota; kingdom Metazoa; phylum Chordata; class Mammalia; order Artiodactyla; family Ziphiidae; genus Mesoplodon; species Mesoplodon densirostris. The sequence goes on from NC_082661.1 coordinate 241,443,784, forward strand.
AATGAATCTGTGATTGCCCTTCTCCGTGGAAATATCTGCCCTGGTATCCATTTTTAGGTAATACCTATAAGTGATATGATACGATATGTGTCTTTCACTTTCTGACTAACTCCAAGTCACGTGATTACCTCTAGACTCATCTACGGGGCTGCAAATGGCATTGTGTCCTTTTTTTCCTTGGCTTCTATTCTGCCTTAGCGAGGTCCATTTTCAACAATGTGATTCCCTGAGGGTTGTGGATTAGCTGACCTGGGCAGCCTTACCCTGCTGGCCGGCCCTCCCCAGGTGTGCCTGGTTGAGGTCAATATAAACAGCGCTCCAGGCAGCAATAGCCCCTGAAGTTGTGCCTGACTCCATATTCTCTGCCCCGTCAGCAGTCTCGGGGCTGTGCTGGTGGGAGGGAGTGAGGGGCCAAGGCTTTGTTGGTGGCCCGGTGTGAGTGGGGCTCTGCTGGCCTTTCTGCAGGAGTTGCCAGGCTGCCACCTGTAAAGAAGAGGATGTGTCACCCATACCTTCCGATGGAATTTCTCTCCGGACAGAGGTGAGGAAGGAAAAAAGCAGTGGGGGCCGGGACAGGAGGGGTGTCTCAGGCAGGGCAATAGAAAGCTTCCAGAAGAGCGCCCGGGGCCAGGACCATCCTGGCTGGCCTGCAGGCACCAAGTTGGCCTGCGTGCTGTCGCTGGTGTGGCTCCACGGCCCTTCCTCTAGGCTTTCAAGCCCTTGTACATATTCAGGTGTTTTACCTGGGAAGGGTGGGAACAGTTCAGCAGCAGCTGGCCTGGGGCTCAGCTCACGTTTACTCACAGATGCCTCAGCACGGTCCCCCAGCTTTGCAATGAGGACGCTCCTTGCATGGGGGGTGGGTTGCTGGCTGTATGGGAGGTGATTCCCCACCTCTGACCAATTTCAGAATTGTTTACCGCTGGAGCAAGTGCCCTGATAGGGTTTCCCTCTGTATAACTGGTGGGTTCAGGTTTTTTTTTATTTTATGGTTCAAGTTAGATTTGATTCCTCTTTTATGTATTTATAGATATAAGCATGGAAATAATTCATTCCTATAAATACATCTGTGTGAAGGGAAGAACTTTTTTCTGTTTTATTTTAAAATTTTATTTTTTAAAATTTTGAAATTTAATTGTATTTATTTTTTTATACAGCAGGTTATTATTAGTTATGTGTTTTATGCATATACATGTATACAGGTCAATCCCAATCTCCCAACTCATCCCACCACCACCACCCCATGGCTTCCCACACTTGGTGTCCATAGGTTTGTTCTCTACCTCTGTGTCTCTATTTCTTCCCTGAAAACCAGTTCATCTGTACCATTTTTTAGGTTCCACATATATGCATTAATATACAATATTTGTTTTCCTCTTTCTGGCTTACTTCATTCTGTATGACAGTCTCTAGATCCATCGCTGTCTCTACAAATGACCCAGTTTCATTCCTTTTTTTGGCTGAGTAATATTCCATTTTATATGTGTACCACATCTTTATCCATTCATCTGTCTGTGGGCATTTAGGTTGCTTGCATTACCTGGCTATTGTAAATAGTGCTGCAATGAACATTGTGGTGAATGTGCCTTTTTGATTTATGGTTTTCTCTGGGTATATGCCCAGAAGTGGGATTGCTGGATCAGATGGTAATTCTATTTCTAGTTTTTTTAAGGAAACTCCATACTGTTCTCCATAGTGACTGTATCAATTTACATCCCCACCAATAGTGGAAGAGGGCTCCTTTTGTCCACACCCTCCCCAGAATTTGTTGTTTGTAGATTTTCTGATGATGCCGATTCTAACAGGTGTGAGGTGATACCTCATTGTAGTTTTGATTTGCATTTCTCTAATAATTAGTGCTGTTGAGCAGCTTTTCATGGGCGTCTTGGCCATCTCTGTGTCTTCTTTGAAGAAACGTCTCTTTAGATCTTCTCCCCATTTTTGTATTGGGTTGTTTGTTTTTTTAATATTAAGCTGCATGAGCTGTTTATATATGTATTGGAGATTAAACCTTTGTCCATTGATTCATTTGCAACAATTTTCTCCCATTCTGAGGGATGCCTTTTTCCATTCCCGTTTTTTTAACAAAAAAGGAAAGAAAGAAAAAGAAGCAGAACACTAATGTGCGTAAAATATGCCTTTTGAAATGGTCGTTTTGAAATATGGACGTCCTTTGAATTTTTTGGTCGATATGTGACCCCACGATTTGTTTTCAGGGCAGGTGTCATTTACAGGCCTGCAATGATTTTGAATATCAACTAACCATTAGCGCTGGGATTAAAGCTGCTGTTGCGTGAAACGGCCACAAGGTGGCAGCAGTTCTCCCTTACCAAATCTGGTTACTAGAGCAACAGAGCCTCAATGGAAGTCGTGTTCTAGATTGGAATTTAGAATGGAATGTGCCAGGAGAAAGCCCCTCAAGTTTGTCTCACTACTTCTTGTTCGTGTTTTTACTTTTTTTTTCTATTACAGCAAGTTTGATTACAATGTTTGGCTTGTTGTAGGTGTGGAAGATGTGGTTCTTTTACACATATACAGATGTCTGTTCTTCCTGGGATCCTTTTCCCATGTACGTTAGGACAGAATGTTGAGTAGTCTTCTCTTGGTATTCCGTAGGTCTTTGGTGATTATATATGTCACCTGTGTTCGATTATGTCTGTTAACCCCGATATCGTAATGAAACCAATCCTCACACCTTTCCATTGGTGAACCCTAAGTTTGTTTAATGAATCTGTGATTGCCCTTCTCCGTGGAAATATCTGCCCTGGTATCCATTTTTAGGTAACACCTATAAGTGATATGATACGATATGTGTCTTTCACTTTCTGACTTACTCCAAGTCACGTGATTACCTCTAGACTCATCTACGGGGCTGCAAATGGCATTGTGTCCTTTTTTTCCTTGGCTTCTATTCTGCCTTAGCGAGGTCCATTTTCAACAATGTGATTCCCTGAGGGTTGTGGATTAGCTGACCTGGGCAGCCTTACCCTGCCGGCCGGCCCTCCCCAGGTGTGCCTGGTTGAGGTCAATATAAACAGCGCTCCAGGCAGCAATAGCCCCTGAAGTTGTGCCTGACTCCATATTCTCTGCCCCGTCAGCAGTCTCGGGGCTGTGCTGGTGGGAGGGAGTGAGGGGCCAAGGCTTTGTTGGTGGCCCGGTGTGAGTGGGGCTCTGCTGGCCTTTCTGCAGGAGTTGCCAGGCTGCCACCTGTAAAGAAGAGGATGTGTCACCCATACCTTCCGATGGAATTTCTCTCCGGACAGAGGTGAGGAAGGAAAAAAGCAGTGGGGGCCGGGACAGGAGGGGTATCTCAGGCAGGGCAATAGAAAGCTTCCAGAAGAGCGCCCGGGGCCAGGACCATCCTGGCTGGCCTGCAGGCACCAAGTTGGCCTGCGTGCTGTCGCTGGTGTGGCTCCACGGCCCTTCCTCTAGGCTTTCAAGCCCTTGTACATATTCAGGTGTTTTACCTGGGAAAGGTGGGAACAGTTCAGCAGCAGCTGGCCTGGGGCTCAGCTCACGTTTACTCACAGATGCCTCAGCACGGTCCCCCAGCTTTGCAATGAGGACGCTCCTTGCATGGGGGGTGGGTTGCTGGCTGTATGGGAGGTGATTCCCCACCTCTGACCAATTTCAGAATTGTTTACCGCTGGAGCAAGTGCCCTGATAGGGTTTCCCTCTGTATAACTGGTGGGTTCAGGTTTTTTTTTCTTTTATGGTTCAAGTTAGATTTGATTCCTCTTTTATGTATTTATAGATATAAGCATGGAAATAATTCATTCCTATAAATACATCTGTGTGAAGGGAAGAACTTTTTTCTGTTTTATTTTAAAATTTTATATTTTTAAATTTTGAAATTTAATTTTATTTATGTTTTTATACAGCAGGTTATTATTAGTTATGTGTTTTATGCATATACATGTATACAGGTCAATCCCAATCTCCCAACTCATCCCACCACCACCACCCCATGGCTTCCCACACTTGGTGTCCATACGTTTGTTCTCTACCTCTGTGTCTCTATTTCTTCCCTGAAAACCAGTTCATCTGTACCATTTTTAGGTTCCACATATATGCATTAATATACAATATTTGTTTTCCTCTTTCTGGCTTATTTCATTCTGTATGAGAGTCTCTAGATCCATCGATGTCTCTACAAATGACCCAGTTTCATTCCTTTTTTTGGCTGAGTAATATTCCATTTTATATGTGTACCACATCTTTATCCATTCATCTGTCTGTGGGCATTTAGGTTGCTTGCATTACCTGGCTATTGTAAATAGTGCTGCAATGAACATTGTGGTGAATGTGCCTTTTTGATTTATGGTTTTCTCTGGGTATATGCCCAGAAGTGGGATTGCTGGATCAGATGGTAATTCTATTTCTAGTTTTTTTAAGGAAACTCCATACTGTTCTCCATAGTGACTGTATCAATTTACATCCCCACCAATAGTGGAAGAGGGCTCCTTTTGTCCACACCCTCCCCAGAATTTGTTGTTTGTAGATTTTCTGATGATGCCGATTCTAACAGGTGTGAGGTGATACCTCATTGTAGTTTTGATTTGCATTTCTCTAATAATTAGTGCTGTTGAGCAGCTTTTCATGGGCGTCTTGGCCATCTCTGTGTCTTCTTTGAAGAAACGTCTCTTTAGATCTTCTGCCCATTTTTGTATTGGGTTGTTTGTTTTTTTAATATTAAGCTTCATGAGCTGTTTATATATATATTGGAGATTAAACCTTTGTCCATTGATTCATTTGCAACGATTTTCTCCCATTCTGAGGGATGCCTTTTTCCATTCCCGATTTTTTAACAAAAAAGGAAAGAAAGAAAAAGAAGCAGAAAACTAATGTGCGTAAAATATGCCTTTTGAAATGGTCGTTTTGAAATATGGACGTCCTTTGAATTTTTTGGTCGATATGTGACCCCAGGATTTGTTTTCAGGGCAGGTGTCATTTACAGGCCTGCAATGATTTTGAATATCAACTAACCATTAGCGCTGGGATTAAAGCTGCTGTTGCGTGAAACGGCCACAAGGTGGCAGCAGTTCTCCCTTACCAAATCTGGTTACTAGAGCAACAGAGCCTCAATGGAAGTCGTGTTCTAGATTGGAATTTAGAATGGAATGTGCCAGGAGAAAGCCCCTCAAGTTTGTCTCACTACTTCTTGTTCGTGTTTTTACTTTTTTTTTCTATTACAGCAAGTTTGATTACAATGTTTGGCTTGTTGTAGGTGTGGAAGATGTGGTTCTTTTACACATATACAGATGTCTGTTCTTCCTGGGATCCTTTTCCCATGTACGTTAGGACAGAATGTTGAGTAGTCTTCTCTTGGTATTCCGTAGGTCTTTGGTGATTTTATATGTCACCTGTGTTTGATTATGACTGTTAACCCTGATATCGTAATGAAACCAATCCTCACACCTTTCCATTGGTGAACCATAAGTTTGTTTAATGAATCTGTGATTGCCCTTCCCCGTGGAAATATCTGCCCTGGTATCCATTTTTAGGTAACACCTATAAGTGATATGATACGATATGTGTCTTTCACTTTCTGACTTACTCCAAGTCACGTGATTACCTCTAGACTCATCTACGGGGCTGCAAATGGCATTGTGTCCTTTTTTTCCTTGGCTTCTCTTCTGACTTAGCCAGGTCCATTTTCAACAATGTGATTCCCTGAGGGTTGTGGATTAGCTAACCTGGGCAGCCTTACCCTGCTGGCCGGCCCTCCCCAGGTGTGCCTGGTTGAGGTCAATATAAACAGCGCTCCAGCCAGCAATAGCCCCTGAAGTTGTGTCTTACTCCATATTCTCTGCCCCGTCAGCAGTCTCGGGGCTGTGCTGGTGGGAGGGAGTGAGGGGCCAAGGCTTTGTTGGTGGCCCGGTGTGAGTGGGGCTCTGCTGGCCTTTCTGCAGGAGTTGCCAGGCTGCCACCTGTAAAGAAGAGGATGTGTCACCCATACCTTCCGATGGAATTTCTCTCCGGACAGAGGTGAGGAAGGAAAAAAGCAGTGGGGGCCGGGACAGGAGGGGTATCTCAGGCAGGGCAATAGAAAGCTTCCAGAAGAGCGCCCGGGGCCAGGACCATCCTGGCTGGCCTGCAGGCACCAAGTTGGCCTGCGTGCTGTCGCTGGTGTGGCTCCACGGCCCTTCCTCTAGGCTTTCAAGCCCCTGTACATATTCAGGTGTTTTACCTGGGAAGGGTGGGAACAGTTCAGCAGCAGCTGGCCTGGGGCTCAGCTCACGTTTACTCACAGATGCCTCAGCACGGTCCCCCAGCTTTGCAATGAGGACGCTCCTTGCATGGGGGGTGGGTTGCTGGCTGTATGGGAGGTGATTCCCCACCTCTGACCAATTTCAGAATTGTTTACCGCTGGAGCAAGTGCCCTGATAGGGTTTCCCTCTGTATAACTGGTGGGTTCAGGTTTTTTTTTCTTTTATGGTTCAAGTTAGATTTGATTCCTCTTTTATGTATTTATAGATATAAGCATGGAAATAATTCATTCCTATAAATACATCTGTGTGAAGGGAAGAACTTTTTTCTGTTTTATTTTAAAATTTTATTTTTTTAAATTTTGAAATTTAATTTTATTTATTTTTTTATACAGCAGGTTATTATTAGTTATGTGTTTTATGCATATACATGTATACAGGTCAATCCCAATCTCCCAACTCATCCCACCACCACCACCCCATGGCTTCCCACACTTGGTGTCCATACGTTTGTTCTCTACCTCTGTGTCTCTATTTCTTCCCTGAAAACCAGTTCATCTGTACCATTTTTAGGTTCCACATATATGCATTAATATACAATATTTGTTTTCCTCTTTCTGGCTTATTTCATTCTGTATGAGAGTCTCTAGATCCATCGATGTCTCTACAAATGACCCAGTTTCATTCCTTTTTTTGGCTGAGTAATATTCCATTTTATATGTGTACCACATCTTTATCCATTCATCTGTCTGTTGGCATTTAGGTTGCTTGCATTACCTGGCTATTGTAAATAGTGCTGCAATGAACAATGTGGTGAATGTGCCTTTTTGATTTATGGTTTTCTCTGGGTATATGCCCAGAAGTGGGATTGCTGGATCAGATGGTAATTCTATTTCTAGTTTTTTTAAGGAAACTCCATACTGTTCTCCATAGTGACTGTATCAATTTACATCCCCACCAATAGTGGAAGAGGGCTCCTTTTGTCCACACCCTCCCCAGAATTTGTTGTTTGTAGATTTTCTGATGATGCCGATTCTAACAGGTGTGAGGTGATACCTCATTGTAGTTTTGATTTGCATTTCTCTAATAATTAGTGCTGTTGAGCAGCTTTTCATGGGCGTCTTGGCCATCTCTGTGTCTTCTTTGAAGAAACGTCTCTTTAGATCTTCTGCCCATTTTTGTATTGGGTTGTTTGTTTTTTTAATATTAAGCTTCATGAGCTGTTTATATATATATTGGAGATTAAACCTTTGTCCATTGATTCATTTGCAACGATTTTCGCCCATTCTGAGGGATGCCTTTTTCCATTCCCATTTTTTTAACAAAAAAGGAAAGAAAGAAAAAGAAGCAGAACACTAATGTGCGTAAAATATGCCTTTTGAAATGGTCGTTTTGAAATATGGACGTCCTTTGAATTTTTTGGTCGATATGTGACCCCAGGATTTGTTTTCAGGGCAGGTGTCATTTACAGGCCTGCAATGATTTTGAATATCAACTAACCATTAGCGCTGGGATTAAAGCTGCTGTTGCGTGAAACGGCCACAAGGTGGCAGCAGTTCTCCCTTACCAAATCTGGTTACTAGAGCAACAGAGCCTCAATGGAAGTCGTGTTCTAGATTGGAATTTAGAATGGAATGTGCCAGGAGAAAGCCCCTCAAGTTTGTCTCACTACTTCTTGTTCGTGTTTTTACTTTTTTTTTTCTATTACAGCAAGTTTGATTACAATGTTTGGCTTGTTGTAGGTGTGGAAGATGTGGTTCTTTTACACATATACAGATGTCTGTTCTTCCTGGGATCCTTTTCCCATGTACGTTAGCACAGAATGTTGAGTAGTCTTCTCTTGGTATTCCGTAGGTCTTTGGTGATTATATATGTCACCTGTGTTCGATTATGTCTGTTAACCCCGATATCGTAATGAAACCAATCCTCACACCTTTCCATTGGTGAACCCTAAGTTTGTTTAATGAATCTGTGATTGCCCTTCTCCGTGGAAATATCTGCCCTGGTATCCATTTTTAGGTAACACCTATAAGTGATATGATACGATATGTGTCTTTCACTTTCTGACTTACTCCAAGTCACGTGATTACCTCTAGACTCATCTACGGGGCTGCAAATGGCATTGTGTCCTTTTTTTCCTTGGCTTCTATTCTGCCTTAGCGAGGTCCATTTTCAACAATGTGATTCCCTGAGGGTTGTGGATTAGCTGACCTGGGCAGCCTTACCCTGCCGGCCGGCCCTCCCCAGGTGTGCCTGGTTGAGGTCAATATAAACAGCGCTCCAGGCAGCAATAGCCCCTGAAGTTGTGCCTGACTCCATATTCTCTGCCCCGTCAGCAGTCTCGGGGCTGTGCTGGTGGGAGGGAGTGAGGGGCCAAGGCTTTGTTGGTGGCCCGGTGTGAGTGGGGCTCTGCTGGCCTTTCTGCAGGAGTTGCCAGGCTGCCACCTGTAAAGAAGAGGATGTGTCACCCATACCTTCCGATGGAATTTCTCTCCGGACAGAGGTGAGGAAGGAAAAAAGCAGTGGGGGCCGGGACAGGAGGGGTATCTCAGGCAGGGCAATAGAAAGCTTCCAGAAGAGCGCCCGGGGCCAGGACCATCCTGGCTGGCCTGCAGGCACCAAGTTGGCCTGCGTGCTGTCGCTGGTGTGGCTCCACGGCCCTTCCTCTAGGCTTTCAAGCCCTTGTACATATTCAGGTGTTTTACCTGGGAAAGGTGGGAACAGTTCAGCAGCAGCTGGCCTGGGGCTCAGCTCACGTTTACTCACAGATGCCTCAGCACGGTCCCCCAGCTTTGCAATGAGGACGCTCCTTGCATGGGGGGTGGGTTGCTGGCTGTATGGGAGGTGATTCCCCACCTCTGACCAATTTCAGAATTGTTTACCGCTGGAGCAAGTGCCCTGATAGGGTTTCCCTCTGTATAACTGGTGGGTTCAGGTTTTTTTTTCTTTTATGGTTCAAGTTAGATTTGATTCCTCTTTTATGTATTTATAGATATAAGCATGGAAATAATTCATTCCTATAAATACATCTGTGTGAAGGGAAGAACTTTTTTCTGTTTTATTTTAAAATTTTATATTTTTAAATTTTGAAATTTAATTTTATTTATGTTTTTATACAGCAGGTTATTATTAGTTATGTGTTTTATGCATATACATGTATACAGGTCAATCCCAATCTCCCAACTCATCCCACCACCACCACCCCATGGCTTCCCACACTTGGTGTCCATACGTTTGTTCTCTACCTCTGTGTCTCTATTTCTTCCCTGAAAACCAGTTCATCTGTACCATTTTTAGGTTCCACATATATGCATTAATATACAATATTTGTTTTCCTCTTTCTGGCTTATTTCATTCTGTATGAGAGTCTCTAGATCCATCGATGTCTCTACAAATGACCCAGTTTCATTCCTTTTTTTGGCTGAGTAATATTCCATTTTATATGTGTACCACATCTTTATCCATTCATCTGTCTGTGGGCATTTAGGTTGCTTGCATTACCTGGCTATTGTAAATAGTGCTGCAATGAACATTGTGGTGAATGTGCCTTTTTGATTTATGGTTTTCTCTGGGTATATGCCCAGAAGTGGGATTGCTGGATCAGATGGTAATTCTATTTCTAGTTTTTTTAAGGAAACTCCATACTGTTCTCCATAGTGACTGTATCAATTTACATCCCCACCAATAGTGGAAGAGGGCTCCTTTTGTCCACACCCTCCCCAGAATTTGTTGTTTGTAGATTTTCTGATGATGCCGATTCTAACAGGTGTGAGGTGATACCTCATTGTAGTTTTGATTTGCATTTCTCTAATAATTAGTGCTGTTGAGCAGCTTTTCATGGCCGTCTTGGCCATCTCTGTGTCTTCTTTGAAGAAACGTCTCTTTAGATCTTCTGCCCATTTTTGTATTGGGTTGTTTGTTTTTTTAATATTAAGCTTCATGAGCTGTTTATATATATATTGGAGATTAAACCTTTGTCCATTGATTCATTTGCAACGATTTTCTCCCATTCTGAGGGATGCCTTTTTCCATTCCCGATTTTTTAACAAAAAAGGAAAGAAAGAAAAAGAAGCAGAAAACTAATGTGCGTAAAATATGCCTTTTGAAATGGTCGTTTTGAAATATGGACGTCCTTTGAATTTTTTGGTCGATATGTGACCCCAGGATTTGTTTTCAGGGCAGGTGTCATTTACAGGCCTGCAATGATTTTGAATATCAACTAACCATTAGCGCTGGGATTAAAGCTGCTGTTGCGTGAAACGGCCACAAGGTGGCAGCAGTTCTCCCTTACCAAATCTGGTTACTAGAGCAACAGAGCCTCAATGGAAGTCGTGTTCTAGATTGGAATTTAGAATGGAATGTGCCAGGAGAAAGCCCCTCAAGTTTGTCTCACTACTTCTTGTTCGTGTTTTTACTTTTTTTTTCTATTACAGCAAGTTTGATTACAATGTTTGGCTTGTTGTAGGTGTGGAAGATGTGGTTCTTTTACACATATACAGATGTCTGTTCTTCCTGGGATCCTTTTCCCATGTACGTTAGGACAGAATGTTGAGTAGTCTTCTCTTGGTATTCCGTAGGTCTTTGGTGATTTTATATGTCACCTGTGTTTGATTATGACTGTTAACCCTGATATCGTAATGAAACCAATCCTCACACCTTTCCATTGGTGAACCATAAGTTTGTTTAATGAATCTGTGATTGCCCTTCCCCGTGGAAATATCTGCCCTGGTATCCATTTTTAGGTAACACCTATAAGTGATATGATACGATATGTGTCTTTCACTTTCTGACTTACTCCAAGTCACGTGATTACCTCTAGACTCATCTACGGGGCTGCAAATGGCATTGTGTCCTTTTTTTCCTTGGCTTCTCTTCTGCCTTAGCCAGGTCCATTTTCAACAATGTGATTCCCTGAGGGTTGTGGATTAGCTAACCTGGGCAGCCTTACCCTGCTGGCCGGCCCTCCCCAGGTGTGCCTGGTTGAGGTCAATATAAACAGCGCTCCAGGCAGCAATAGCCCCTGAAGTTGTGCCTGACTCCATATTCTCTGCCCCGTCAGCAGTCTCGGGGCTGTGCTGGTGGGAGGGAGTGAGGGGCCAAGGCTTTGTTGGTGGCCCGGTGTGAGTGGGGCTCTGCTGGCCTTTCTGCAGGAGTTGCCAGGCTGCCACCTGTAAAGAAGAGGATGTGTCACCCATACCTTCCGATGGAATTTCTCTCCGGACAGAGGTGAGGAAGGAAAAAAGCAGTGGGGGCCGGGACAGGAGGGTTATCTCAGGCAGGGCAATAGAAAGCTTCCAGAAGAGCGCCCGGGGCCAGGACCATCCTGGCTGGCCTGCAGGCACCAAGTTGGCCTGCGTGCTGTCGCTGGTGTGGCTCCACGGCCCTTCCTCTAGGCTTTCAAGCCCTTGTACATATTCAGGTGTTTTACCTGGGAAGGGTGGGAACAGTTCAGCAGCAGCTGGCCTGGGGCTCAGCTCACGTTTACTCACAGATGCCTCAGCACGGTCCCCTAGCTTTGCAATGAGGACGCTCCTTGCATGGGGGGTGGGTTGCTGGCTGTATGGGAGGTGATTCCCCACCTCTGACCAATTTTAGAATTGTTTACCGCTGGAGCAAGTGCCCTGATAGGGTTTCCCTCTGTATAACTGGTGGGTTCAGGTTTTTTTTTCTTTTATGGTTCAAGTTAGATTTGATTCCTCTTTTATGTATTTATAGATATAAGCATGGAAATAATTCATTCCTATAAATACATCTGTGTGAAGGGAAGAACTTTTTTCTGTTTTATTTTAAAATTTTATATTTTTAAATTTTGAAATTTAATTTTATTTATTTTTTTATACAGCAGGTTATTATTAGTTATGTGTTTTATGCATATACATGTATACAGGTCAATCCCAATCTCCCAACTCATCCCACCACCACCACCCCATGGCTTCCCACACTTGGTGTCCATACGTTTGTTCTCTACCTCTGTGTCTCTATTTCTTCCCTGAAAACCAGTTCATCTGTACCATTTTTAGGTTCCACATATATGCATTAATATACAATATTTGTTTTCCTCTTTCTGGCTTATTTCATTCTGTATGAGAGTCTCTAGATCCATCGATGTCTCTACAAATGACCCAGTTTCATTCCTTTTTTTGGCTGAGTAATATTCCATTTTATATGTGTACCACATCTTTATCCATTCATCTGTCTGTGGGCATTTAGGTTGCTTGCATTACCTGGCTATTGTAAATAGTGCTGCAATGAACATTGTGGTGAATGTGCCTTTTTGATTTATGGTTTTCTCTGGGTATATGCCCAGAAGTGGGATTGCTGGATCAGATGGTAATTCTATTTCTAGTTTTTTTAAGGAAACTCCATACTGTTCTCCATAGTGACTGTATCAATTTACATCCCCACCAATAGTGGAAGAGGGCTCCTTTTGTCCACACCCTCCCCAGAATTTGTTGTTTGTAGATTTTCTGATGATGCCGATTCTAACAGGTGTGAGGTGATACCTCATTGTAGTTTTGATTTGCATTTCTCTAATAATTAGTGCTGTTGAGCAGCTTTTCATGGGCGTCTTGGCCATCTCTGTGTCTTCTTTGAAGAAACGTCTCTTTAGATCTTCTGCCCATTTTTGTATTGGGTTGTTTGTTTTTTTAATATTAAGCTGCATGAGCTGTTTATATATATATTGGAGATTAAACCTTTGTCCATTGATTCATTTGCAACGATTTTCGCCCATTCTGAGGGATGCCTTTTTCCATTCCCATTTTTTTAACAAAAAAGGAAAGAAAGAAAAAGAAGCAGAACACTAATGTGCGTAAAATATGCCTTTTGAAATGGTCGTTTTGAAATATGGACGTCCTTTGAATTTTTTGGTCGATATGTGACCCCAGGATTTGTTTTCAGGGCAGGTGTCATTTACAGGCCTGCAATGATTTTGAATATCAACTAACCATTAGCGCTGGGATTAAAGCTGCTGTTGCGTGAAACGGCCACAAGGTGGCAGCAGTTCTCCCTTACCAAATCTGGTTACTAGAGCAACAGAGCCTCAATGGAAGTCGTGTTCTAGATTGGAATTTAGAATGGAATGTGCCAGGAGAAAGCCCCTCAAGTTTGTCTCACTACTTCTTGTTCGTGTTTTTACTTTTTTTTTCTATTACAGCAAGTTTGATTACAATGTTTGGCTTGTTGTAGGTGTGGAAGATGTGGTTCTTTTACACATATACAGATGTCTGTTCTTCCTGGGATCCTTTTCCCATGTACGTTAGCACAGAATGTTGAGTAGTCTTCTCTTGGTATTCCGTAGGTCTTTGGTGATTATATATGTCACCTGTGTTCGATTATGTCTGTTAACCCCGATATCGTAATGAAACCAATCCTCACACCTTTCCATTGGTGAACCCTAAGTTTGTTTAATGAATCTGTGATTGCCCTTCTCCGTGGAAATATCTGCCCTGGTATCCATTTTTAGGTAACACCTATAAGTGATATGATACGATATGTGTCTTTCACTTTCTGACTTACTCCAAGTCACGTGATTACCTCTAGACTCATCTACGGGGCTGCAAATGGCATTGTGTCCTTTTTTTCCTTGGCTTCTATTCTGCCTTAGCGAGGTCCATTTTCAACAATGTGATTCCCTGAGGGTTGTGGATTAGCTGACCTGGGCAGCCTTACCCTGCCGGCCGGCCCTCCCCAGGTGTGCCTGGTTGAGGTCAATATAAACAGCGCTCCAGGCAGCAATAGCCCCTGAAGTTGTGCCTGACTCCATATTCTCTGCCCCGTCAGCAGTCTCGGGGCTGTGCTGGTGGGAGGGAGTGAGGGGCCAAGGCTTTGTTGGTGGCCCGGTGTGAGTGGGGCTCTGCTGGCCTTTCTGCAGGAGTTGCCAGGCTGCCACCTGTAAAGAAGAGGATGTGTCACCCATACCTTCCGATGGAATTTCTCTCCGGACAGAGGTGAGGAAGGAAAAAAGCAGTGGGGGCCGGGACAGGAGGGGTATCTCAGGCAGGGCAATAGAAAGCTTCCAGAAGAGCGCCCGGGGCCAGGACCATCCTGGCTGGCCTGCAGGCACCAAGTTGGCCTGCGTGCTGTCGCTGGTGTGGCTCCACGGCCCTTCCTCTAGGCTTTCAAGCCCTTGTACATATTCAGGTGTTTTACCTGGGAAAGGTGGGAACAGTTCAGCAGCAGCTGGCCTGGGGCTCAGCTCACGTTTACTCACAGATGCCTCAGCACGGTCCCCCAGCTTTGCAATGAGGACGCTCCTTGCATGGGGGGTGGGTTGCTGGCTGTATGGGAGGTGATTCCCCACCTCTGACCAATTTCAGAATTGTTTACCGCTGGAGCAAGTGCCCTGATAGGGTTTCCCTCTGTATAACTGGTGGGTTCAGGTTTTTTTTTCTTTTATGGTTCAAGTTAGATTTGATTCCTCTTTTATGTATTTATAGATATAAGCATGGAAATAATTCATTCCTATAAATACATCTGTGTGAAGGGAAGAACTTTTTTCTGTTTTATTTTAAAATTTTATATTTTTAAATTTTGAAATTTAATTTTATTTATGTTTTTATACAGCAGGTTATTATTAGTTATGTGTTTTATGCATATACATGTATACAGGTCAATCCCAATCTCCCAACTCATCCCACCACCACCACCCCATGGCTTCCCACACTTGGTGTCCATACGTTTGTTCTCTACCTCTGTGTCTCTATTTCTTCCCTGAAAACCAGTTCATCTGTACCATTTTTAGGTTCCACATATATGCATTAATATACAATATTTGTTTTCCTCTTTCTGGCTTATTTCATTCTGTATGAGAGTCTCTAGATCCATCGATGTCTCTACAAATGACCCAGTTTCATTCCTTTTTTTGGCTGAGTAATATTCCATTTTATATGTGTACCACATCTTTATCCATTCATCTGTCTGTGGGCATTTAGGTTGCTTGCATTACCTGGCTATTGTAAATAGTGCTGCAATGAACATTGTGGTGAATGTGCCTTTTTGATTTATGGTTTTCTCTGGGTATATGCCCAGAAGTGGGATTGCTGGATCAGATGGTAATTCTATTTCTAGTTTTTTTAAGGAAACTCCATACTGTTCTCCATAGTGACTGTATCAATTTACATCCCCACCAATAGTGGAAGAGGGCTCCTTTTGTCCACACCCTCCCCAGAATTTGTTGTTTGTAGATTTTCTGATGATGCCGATTCTAACAGGTGTGAGGTGATACCTCATTGTAGTTTTGATTTGCATTTCTCTAATAATTAGTGCTGTTGAGCAGCTTTTCATGGGCGTCTTGGCCATCTCTGTGTCTTCTTTGAAGAAACGTCTCTTTAGATCTTCTGCCCATTTTTGTATTGGGTTGTTTGTTTTTTTAATATTAAGCTTCATGAGCTGTTTATATATATATTGGAGATTAAACCTTTGTCCATTGATTCATTTGCAACGATTTTCTCCCATTCTGAGGGATGCCTTTTTCCATTCCCGATTTTTT
This sequence comes from Mesoplodon densirostris, assembly GCF_025265405.1. NCBI lineage: Eukaryota > Metazoa > Chordata > Mammalia > Artiodactyla > Ziphiidae > Mesoplodon > Mesoplodon densirostris. The sequence goes on from NC_082661.1 coordinate 241,459,483, forward strand.
AACAAAAAAGGAAAGAAAGAAAAAGAAGCAGAAAACTAATGTGCGTAAAATATGCCTTTTGAAATGGTCGTTTTGAAATATGGACGTCCTTTGAATTTTTTGGTCGATATGTGACCCCAGGATTTGTTTTCAGGGCAGGTGTCATTTACAGGCCTGCAATGATTTTGAATATCAACTAACCATTAGCGCTGGGATTAAAGCTGCTGTTGCGTGAAACGGCCACAAGGTGGCAGCAGTTCTCCCTTACCAAATCTGGTTACTAGAGCAACAGAGCCTCAATGGAAGTCGTGTTCTAGATTGGAATTTAGAATGGAATGTGCCAGGAGAAAGCCCCTCAAGTTTGTCTCACTACTTCTTGTTCGTGTTTTTACTTTTTTTTTCTATTACAGCAAGTTTGATTACAATGTTTGGCTTGTTGTAGGTGTGGAAGATGTGGTTCTTTTACACATATACAGATGTCTGTTCTTCCTGGGATCCTTTTCCCATGTACGTTAGGACAGAATGTTGAGTAGTCTTCTCTTGGTATTCCGTAGGTCTTTGGTGATTTTATATGTCACCTGTGTTTGATTATGACTGTTAACCCTGATATCGTAATGAAACCAATCCTCACACCTTTCCATTGGTGAACCATAAGTTTGTTTAATGAATCTGTGATTGCCCTTCCCCGTGGAAATATCTGCCCTGGTATCCATTTTTAGGTAACACCTATAAGTGATATGATACGATATGTGTCTTTCACTTTCTGACTTACTCCAAGTCACGTGATTACCTCTAGACTCATCTACGGGGCTGCAAATGGCATTGTGTCCTTTTTTTCCTTGGCTTCTCTTCTGCCTTAGCCAGGTCCATTTTCAACAATGTGATTCCCTGAGGGTTGTGGATTAGCTAACCTGGGCAGCCTTACCCTGCTGGCCGGCCCTCCCCAGGTGTGCCTGGTTGAGGTCAATATAAACAGCGCTCCAGGCAGCAATAGCCCCTGAAGTTGTGCCTTACTCCATATTCTCTGCCCCGTCAGCAGTCTCGGGGCTGTGCTGGTGGGAGGGAGTGAGGGGCCAAGGCTTTGTTGGTGGCCCGGTGTGAGTGGGGCTCTGCTGGCCTTTCTGCAGGAGTTGCCAGGCTGCCACCTGTAAAGAAGAGGATGTGTCACCCATACCTTCCGATGGAATTTCTCTCCGGACAGAGGTGAGGAAGGAAAAAAGCAGTGGGGGCCGGGACAGGAGGGGTATCTCAGGCAGGGCAATAGAAAGCTTCCAGAAGAGCGCCCGGGGCCAGGACCATCCTGGCTGGCCTGCAGGCACCAAGTTGGCCTGCGTGCTGTCGCTGGTGTGGCTCCACGGCCCTTCCTCTAGGCTTTCAAGCCCCTGTACATATTCAGGTGTTTTACCTGGGAAGGGTGGGAACAGTTCAGCAGCAGCTGGCCTGGGGCTCAGCTCACGTTTACTCACAGATGCCTCAGCACGGTCCCCCAGCTTTGCAATGAGGACGCTCCTTGCATGGGGGGTGGGTTGCTGGCTGTATGGGAGGTGATTCCCCACCTCTGACCAATTTCAGAATTGTTTACCGCTGGAGCAAGTGCCCTGATAGGGTTTCCCTCTGTATAACTGGTGGGTTCAGGTTTTTTTTTCTTTTATGGTTCAAGTTAGATTTGATTCCTCTTTTATGTATTTATAGATATAAGCATGGAAATAATTCATTCCTATAAATACATCTGTGTGAAGGGAAGAACTTTTTTCTGTTTTATTTTAAAATTTTATTTTTTTAAATTTTGAAATTTAATTTTATTTATTTTTTTATACAGCAGGTTATTATTAGTTATGTGTTTTATGCATATACATGTATACAGGTCAATCCCAATCTCCCAACTCATCCCACCACCACCACCCCATGGCTTCCCACACTTGGTGTCCATACGTTTGTTCTCTACCTCTGTGTCTCTATTTCTTCCCTGAAAACCAGTTCATCTGTACCATTTTTAGGTTCCACATATATGCATTAATATACAATATTTGTTTTCCTCTTTCTGGCTTATTTCATTCTGTATGAGAGTCTCTAGATCCATCGATGTCTCTACAAATGACCCAGTTTCATTCCTTTTTTTGGCTGAGTAATATTCCATTTTATATGTGTACCACATCTTTATCCATTCATCTGTCTGTTGGCATTTAGGTTGCTTGCATTACCTGGCTATTGTAAATAGTGCTGCAATGAACATTGTGGTGAATGTGCCTTTTTGATTTATGGTTTTCTCTGGGTATATGCCCAGAAGTGGGATTGCTGGATCAGATGGTAATTCTATTTCTAGTTTTTTTAAGGAAACTCCATACTGTTCTCCATAGTGACTGTATCAATTTACATCCCCACCAATAGTGGAAGAGGGCTCCTTTTGTCCACACCCTCCCCAGAATTTGTTGTTTGTAGATTTTCTGATGATGCCGATTCTAACAGGTGTGAGGTGATACCTCATTGTAGTTTTGATTTGCATTTCTCTAATAATTAGTGCTGTTGAGCAGCTTTTCATGGGCGTCTTGGCCATCTCTGTGTCTTCTTTGAAGAAACGTCTCTTTAGATCTTCTGCCCATTTTTGTATTGGGTTGTTTGTTTTTTTAATATTAAGCTGCATGAGCTGTTTATATATATATTGGAGATTAAACCTTTGTCCATTGATTCATTTGCAACGATTTTCGCCCATTCTGAGGGATGCCTTTTTCCATTCCCATTTTTTTAACAAAAAAGGAAAGAAAGAAAAAGAAGCAGAACACTAATGTGCGTAAAATATGCCTTTTGAAATGGTCGTTTTGAAATATGGACGTCCTTTGAATTTTTTGGTCGATATGTGACCCCAGGATTTGTTTTCAGGGCAGGTGTCATTTACAGGCCTGCAATGATTTTGAATATCAACTAACCATTAGCGCTGGGATTAAAGCTGCTGTTGCGTGAAACGGCCACAAGGTGGCAGCAGTTCTCCCTTACCAAATCTGGTTACTAGAGCAACAGAGCCTCAATGGAAGTCGTGTTCTAGATTGGAATTTAGAATGGAATGTGCCAGGAGAAAGCCCCTCAAGTTTGTCTCACTACTTCTTGTTCGTGTTTTTACTTTTTTTTTTCTATTACAGCAAGTTTGATTACAATGTTTGGCTTGTTGTAGGTGTGGAAGATGTGGTTCTTTTACACATATACAGATGTCTGTTCTTCCTGGGATCCTTTTCCCATGTACGTTAGGACAGAATGTTGAGTAGTCTTCTCTTGGTATTCCGTAGGTCTTTGGTGATTATATATGTCACCTGTGTTTGATTATGTCTGTTAACCCCGATATCGTAATGAAACCAATCCTCACACCTTTCCATTGGTGAACCCTAAGTTTGTTTAATGAATCTGTGATTGCCCTTCTCCGTGGAAATATCTGCCCTGGTATCCATTTTTAGGTAATACCTATAAGTGATATGATACGATATGTGTCTTTCACTTTCTGACTTACTCCAAGTCACGTGATTACCTCTAGACTCATCTACGGGGCTGCAAATGGCATTGTGTCCTTTTTTTCCTTGGCTTCTATTCTGCCTTAGCGAGGTCCATTTTCAACAATGTGATTCCCTGAGGGTTGTGGATTAGCTGACCTGGGCAGCCTTACCCTGCCGGCCGGCCCTCCCCAGGTGTGCCTGGTTGAGGTCAATATAAACAGCGCTCCAGGCAGCCATAGCCCCTGAAGTTGTGCCTGACTCCATATTCTCTGCCCCGTCAGCAGTCTCGGGGCTGTGCTGGTGGGAGGGAGTGAGGGGCCAAGGCTTTGTTGGTGGCCCGGTGTGAGTGGGGCTCTGCTGGCCTTTCTGCAGGAGTTGCCAGGCTGCCACCTGTAAAGAAGAGGATGTGTCACCCATACCTTCCGATGGAATTTCTCTCCGGACAGAGGTGAGGAAGGAAAAAAGCAGTGGGGGCCGGGACAGGAGGGTTATCTCAGGCAGGGCAATAGAAAGCTTCCAGAAGAGCGCCCGGGGCCAGGACCATCCTGGCTGGCCTGCAGGCACCAAGTTGGCCTGCGTGCTGTCGCTGGTGTGGCTCCACGGCCCTTCCTCTAGGCTTTCAAGCCCTTGTACATATTCAGGTGTTTTACCTGGGAAGGGTGGGAACAGTTCAGCAGCAGCTGGCCTGGGGCTCAGCTCACGTTTACTCACAGATGCCTCAGCACGGTCCCCTAGCTTTGCAATGAGGACGCTCCTTGCATGGGGGGTGGGTTGCTGGCTGTATGGGAGGTGATTCCCCACCTCTGACCAATTTTAGAATTGTTTACCGCTGGAGCAAGTGCCCTGATAGGGTTTCCCTCTGTATAACTGGTGGGTTCAGGTTTTTTTTTCTTTTATGGTTCAAGTTAGATTTGATTCCTCTTTTATGTATTTATAGATATAAGCATGGAAATAATTCATTCCTATAAATACATCTGTGTGAAGGGAAGAACTTTTTTCTGTTTTATTTTAAAATTTTATATTTTTAAATTTTGAAATTTAATTTTATTTATTTTTTTATACAGCAGGTTATTATTAGTTATGTGTTTTATGCATATACATGTATACAGGTCAATCCCAATCTCCCAACTCATCCCACCACCACCACCCCATGGCTTCCCACACTTGGTGTCCATACGTTTGTTCTCTACCTCTGTGTCTCTATTTCTTCCCTGAAAACCAGTTCATCTGTACCATTTTTAGGTTCCACATATATGCATTAATATACAATATTTGTTTTCCTCTTTCTGGCTTATTTCATTCTGTATGAGAGTCTCTAGATCCATCGATGTCTCTACAAATGACCCAGTTTCATTCCTTTTTTTGGCTGAGTAATATTCCATTTTATATGTGTACCACATCTTTATCCATTCATCTGTCTGTGGGCATTTAGGTTGCTTGCATTACCTGGCTATTGTAAATAGTGCTGCAATGAACATTGTGGTGAATGTGCCTTTTTGATTTATGTTTTCTCTGGGTATATGCCCAGAAGTGGGATTGCTGGATCAGATGGTAATTCTATTTCTAGTTTTTTTAAGGAAACTCCATACTGTTCTCCATAGTGACTGTATCAATTTACATCCCCACCAATAGTGGAAGAGGGCTCCTTTTGTCCACACCCTCCCCAGAATTTGTTGTTTGTAGATTTTCTGATGATGCCGATTCTAACAGGTGTGAGGTGATACCTCATTGTAGTTTTGATTTGCATTTCTCTAATAATTAGTGCTGTTGAGCAGCTTTTCATGGGCGTCTTGGCCATCTCTGTGTCTTCTTTGAAGAAACGTCTCTTTAGATCTTCTGCCCATTTTTGTATTGGGTTGTTTGTTTTTTTAATATTAAGCTGCATGAGCTGTTTATATATATATTGGAGATTAAACCTTTGTCCATTGATTCATTTGCAACGATTTTCGCCCATTCTGAGGGATGCCTTTTTCCATTCCCGTTTTTTTAACAAAAAAGGAAAGAAAGAAAAAGAAGCAGAACACTAATGTGCGTAAAATATGCCTTTTGAAATGGTCGTTTTGAAATATGGACGTCCTTTGAATTTTTTGGTCGATATGTGACCCCAGGATTTGTTTTCAGGGCAGGTGTCATTTACAGGCCTGCAATGATTTTGAATATCAACTAACCATTAGCGCTGGGATTAAAGCTGCTGTTGCGTGAAACGGCCACAAGGTGGCAGCAGTTCTCCCTTACCAAATCTGGTTACTAGAGCAACAGAGCCTCAATGGAAGTCGTGTTCTAGATTGGAATTTAGAATGGAATGTGCCAGGAGAAAGCCCCTCAAGTTTGTCTCACTACTCCTTGTTCGTGTTTTTACTTTTTTTTTCTATTACAGCAAGTTTGATTACAATGTTTGGCTTGTTGTAGGTGTGGAAGATGTGGTTCTTTTACACATATACAGATGTCTGTTCTTCCTGGGATCCTTTTCCCATGTACGTTAGGACAGAATGTTGAGTAGTCTTCTCTTGGTATTCCGTAGGTCTTTGGTGATTTTATATGTCACCTGTGTTTGATTATGACTGTTAACCCTGATATCGTAATGAAACCAATCCTCACACCTTTCCATTGGTGAACCATAAGTTTGTTTAATGAATCTGTGATTGCCCTTCCCCGTGGAAATATCTGCCCTGGTATCCATTTTTAGGTAACACCTATAAGTGATATGATACGATATGTGTCTTTCACTTTCTGACTTACTCCAAGTCACGTGATTACCTCTAGACTCATCTACGGGGCTGCAAATGGCATTGTGTCCTTTTTTTCCTTGGCTTCTCTTCTGCCTTAGCCAGGTCCATTTTCAACAATGTGATTCCCTGAGGGTTGTGGATTAGCTAACCTGGGCAGCCTTACCCTGCCGGCCGGCCCTCCCCAGGTGTGCCTGGTTGAGGTCAATATAAACAGCGCTCCAGGCAGCAATAGCCCCTGAAGTTGTGCCTTACTCCATATTCTCTGCCCCGTCAGCAGTCTCGGGGCTGTGCTGGTGGGAGGGAGTGAGGGGCCAAGGCTTTGTTGGTGGCCCGGTGTGAGTGGGGCTCTGCTGGCCTTTCTGCAGGAGTTGCCAGGCTGCCACCTGTAAAGAAGAGGATGTGTCACCCATACCTTCCGATGGAATTTCTCTCCGGACAGAGGTGAGGAAGGAAAAAAGCAGTGGGGGCCGGGACAGGAGGGGTATCTCAGGCAGGGCAATAGAAAGCTTCCAGAAGAGCGCCCGGGGCCAGGACCATCCTGGCTGGCCTGCAGGCACCAAGTTGGCCTGCGTGCTGTCGCTGGTGTGGCTCCACGGCCCTTCCTCTAGGCTTTCAAGCCCCTGTACATATTCAGGTGTTTTACCTGGGAAGGGTGGGAACAGTTCAGCAGCAGCTGGCCTGGGGCTCAGCTCACGTTTACTCACAGATGCCTCAGCACGGTCCCCCAGCTTTGCAATGAGGACGCTCCTTGCATGGGGGGGTGGGTTGCTGGCTGTATGGGAGGTGATTCCCCACCTCTGACCAATTTCAGAATTGTTTACCGCTGGAGCAAGTGCCCTGATAGGGTTTCCCTCTGTATAACTGGTGGGTTCAGGTTTTTTTTTCTTTTATGGTTCAAGTTAGATTTGATTCCTCTTTTATGTATTTATAGATATAAGCATGGAAATAATTCATTCCTATAAATACATCTGTGTGAAGGGAAGAACTTTTTTCTGTTTTATTTTAAAACTTTATTTTTTTAAATTTTGAAATTTAATTTTATTTATTTTTTTATACAGCAGGTTATTATTAGTTATGTGTTTTATGCATATACATGTATACAGGTCAATCCCAATCTCCCAACTCATCCCACCACCACCACCCCATGGCTTCCCACACTTGGTGTCCATACGTTTGTTCTCTACCTCTGTGTCTCTATTTCTTCCCTGAAAACCAGTTCATCTGTACCATTTTTTAGGTTCCACATATATGCATTAATATACAATATTTGTTTTCCTCTTTCTGGCTTATTTCATTCTGTATGAGAGTCTCTAGATCCATCGATGTCTCTACAAATGACCCAGTTTCATTCCTTTTTTTGGCTGAGTAATATTCCATTTTATATGTGTACCACATCTTTATCCATTCATCTGTCTGTGGGCATTTAGGTTGCTTGCATTACCTGGCTATTGTAAATAGTGCTGCAATGAACATTGTGGTGAATGTGCCTTTTTGATTTATGGTTTTCTCTGGGTATATGCCCAGAAGTGGGATTGCTGGATCAGATGGTAATTCTATTTCTAGTTTTTTTAAGGAAACTCCATACTGTTCTCCATAGTGACTGTATCAATTTACATCCCCACCAATAGTGGAAGAGGGCTCCTTTTGTCCACACCCTCCCCAGAATTTGTTGTTTGTAGATTTTCTGATGATGCCGATTCTAACAGGTGTGAGGTGATACCTCATTGTAGTTTTGATTTGCATTTCTCTAATAATTAGTGCTGTTGAGCAGCTTTTCATGGGCGTCTTGGCCATCTCTGTGTCTTCTTTGAAGAAACGTCTCTTTAGATCTTCTGCCCATTTTTGTATTGGGTTGTTTGTTTTTTTAATATTAAGCTGCATGAGCTGTTTATATATATATTGGAGATTAAACCTTTGTCCATTGATTCATTTGCAACGATTTTCGCCCATTCTGAGGGATGCCTTTTTCCATTCCCGTTTTTTTAACAAAAAAGGAAAGAAAGAAAAAGAAGCAGAACACTAATGTGCGTAAAATATGCCTTTTGAAATGGTCGTTTTGAAATATGGACGTCCTTTGAATTTTTTGGTCGATATGTGACCCCAGGATTTGTTTTCAGGGCAGGTGTCATTTACAGGCCTGCAATGATTTTGAATATCAACTAACCATTAGCGCTGGGATTAAAGCTGCTGTTGCGTGAAACGGCCACAAGGTGGCAGCAGTTCTCCCTTACCAAATCTGGTTACTAGAGCAACAGAGCCTCAATGGAAGTCGTGTTCTAGATTGGAATTTAGAATGGAATGTGCCAGGAGAAAGCCCCTCAAGTTTGTCTCACTACTTCTTGTTCGTGTTTTTACTTTTTTTTTTCTATTACAGCAAGTTTGATTACAATGTTTGGCTTGTTGTAGGTGTGGAAGATGTGGTTCTTTTACACATATACAGATGTCTGTTCTTCCTGGGATCCTTTTCCCATGTACGTTAGGACAGAATGTTGAGTAGTCTTCTCTTGGTATTCCGTAGGTCTTTGGTGATTATATATGTCACCTGTGTTTGATTATGTCTGTTAACCCCGATATCGTAATGAAACCAATCCTCACACCTTTCCATTGGTGAACCCTAAGTTTGTTTAATGAATCTGTGATTGCCCTTCTCCGTGGAAATATCTGCCCTGGTATCCATTTTTAGGTAATACCTATAAGTGATATGATACGATATGTGTCTTTCACTTTCTGACTTACTCCAAGTCACGTGATTACCTCTAGACTCATCTACGGGGCTGCAAATGGCATTGTGTCCTTTTTTTCCTTGGCTTCTATTCTGCCTTAGCGAGGTCCATTTTCAACAATGTGATTCCCTGAGGGTTGTGGATTAGCTGACCTGGGCAGCCTTACCCTGCCGGCCGGCCCTCCCCAGGTGTGCCTGGTTGAGGTCAATATAAACAGCGCTCCAGGCAGCAATAGCCCCTGAAGTTGTGCCTGACTCCATATTCTCTGCCCCGTCAGCAGTCTCGGGGCTGTGCTGGTGGGAGGGAGTGAGGGGCCAAGGCTTTGTTGGTGGCCCGGTGTGAGTGGGGCTCTGCTGGCCTTTCTGCAGGAGTTGCCAGGCTGCCACCTGTAAAGAAGAGGATGTGTCACCCATACCTTCCGATGGAATTTCTCTCCGGACAGAGGTGAGGAAGGAAAAAAGCAGTGGGGGCCGGGACAGGAGGGTTATCTCAGGCAGGGCAATAGAAAGCTTCCAGAAGAGCGCCCGGGGCCAGGACCATCCTGGCTGGCCTGCAGGCACCAAGTTGGCCTGCGTGCTGTCGCTGGTGTGGCTCCACGGCCCTTCCTCTAGGCTTTCAAGCCCTTGTACATATTCAGGTGTTTTACCTGGGAAGGGTGGGAACAGTTCAGCAGCAGCTGGCCTGGGGCTCAGCTCACGTTTACTCACAGATGCCTCAGCACGGTCCCCCAGCTTTGCAATGAGGACGCTCCTTGCATGGGGGGTGGGTTGCTGGCTGTATGGGAGGTGATTCCCCACCTCTGACCAATTTCAGAATTGTTTACCGCTGGAGCAAGTGCCCTGATAGGGTTTCCCTCTGTATAACTGGTGGGTTCAGGTTTTTTTTTCTTTTATGGTTCAAGTTAGATTTGATTCCTCTTTTATGTATTTATAGATATAAGCATGGAAATAATTCATTCCTATAAATACATCTGTGTGAAGGGAAGAACTTTTTTCTGTTTTATTTTAAAACTTTATTTTTTTAAATTTTGAAATTTAATTTTATTTATTTTTTTATACAGCAGGTTATTATTAGTTATGTGTTTTATGCATATACATGTATACAGGTCAATCCCAATCTCCCAACTCATCCCACCACCACCACCCCATGGCTTCCCACACTTGGTGTCCATACGTTTGTTCTCTACCTCTGTGTCTCTATTTCTTCCCTGAAAACCAGTTCATCTGTACCATTTTTTAGGTTCCACATATATGCATTAATATACAATATTTGTTTTCCTCTTTCTGGCTTATTTCATTCTGTATGAGAGTCTCTAGATCCATCGATGTCTCTACAAATGACCCAGTTTCATTCCTTTTTTTGGCTGAGTAATATTCCATTTTATATGTGTACCACATCTTTATCCATTCATCTGTCTGTGGGCATTTAGGTTGCTTGCATTACCTGGCTATTGTAAATAGTGCTGCAATGAACATTGTGGTGAATGTGCCTTTTTGATTTATGGTTTTCTCTGGGTATATGCCCAGAAGTGGGATTGCTGGATCAGATGGTAATTCTATTTCTAGTTTTTTTAAGGAAACTCCATACTGTTCTCCATAGTGACTGTATCAATTTACATCCCCACCAATAGTGGAAGAGGGCTCCTTTTGTCCACACCCTCCCCAGAATTTGTTGTTTGTAGATTTTCTGATGATGCCGATTCTAACAGGTGTGAGGTGATACCTCATTGTAGTTTTGATTTGCATTTCTCTAATAATTAGTGCTGTTGAGCAGCTTTTCATGGGCGTCTTGGCCATCTCTGTGTCTTCTTTGAAGAAACGTCTCTTTAGATCTTCTGCCCATTTTTGTATTGGGTTGTTTGTTTTTTTAATATTAAGCTGCATGAGCTGTTTATATATATATTGGAGATTAAACCTTTGTCCATTGATTCATTTGCAACGATTTTCGCCCATTCTGAGGGATGCCTTTTTCCATTCCCGTTTTTTTAACAAAAAAGGAAAGAAAGAAAAAGAAGCAGAACACTAATGTGCGTAAAATATGCCTTTTGAAATGGTCGTTTTGAAATATGGACGTCCTTTGAATTTTTTGGTCGATATGTGACCCCAGGATTTGTTTTCAGGGCAGGTGTCATTTACAGGCCTGCAATGATTTTGAATATCAACTAACCATTAGCGCTGGGATTAAAGCTGCTGTTGCGTGAAACGGCCACAAGGTGGCAGCAGTTCTCCCTTACCAAATCTGGTTACTAGAGCAACAGAGCCTCAATGGAAGTCGTGTTCTAGATTGGAATTTAGAATGGAATGTGCCAGGAGAAAGCCCCTCAAGTTTGTCTCACTACTCCTTGTTCGTGTTTTTACTTTTTTTTTCTATTACAGCAAGTTTGATTACAATGTTTGGCTTGTTGTAGGTGTGGAAGATGTGGTTCTTTTACACATATACAGATGTCTGTTCTTCCTGGGATCCTTTTCCCATGTACGTTAGGACAGAATGTTGAGTAGTCTTCTCTTGGTATTCCGTAGGTCTTTGGTGATTTTATATGTCACCTGTGTTTGATTATGACTGTTAACCCTGATATCGTAATGAAACCAATCCTCACACCTTTCCATTGGTGAACCATAAGTTTGTTTAATGAATCTGTGATTGCCCTTCCCCGTGGAAATATCTGCCCTGGTATCCATTTTTAGGTAACACCTATAAGTGATATGATACGATATGTGTCTTTCACTTTCTGACTTACTCCAAGTCACGTGATTACCTCTAGACTCATCTACGGGGCTGCAAATGGCATTGTGTCCTTTTTTTCCTTGGCTTCTCTTCTGCCTTAGCCAGGTCCATTTTCAACAATGTGATTCCCTGAGGGTTGTGGATTAGCTAACCTGGGCAGCCTTACCCTGCCGGCCGGCCCTCCCCAGGTGTGCCTGGTTGAGGTCAATATAAACAGCGCTCCAGGCAGCAATAGCCCCTGAAGTTGTGCCTTACTCCATATTCTCTGCCCCGTCAGCAGTCTCGGGGCTGTGCTGGTGGGAGGGAGTGAGGGGCCAAGGCTTTGTTGGTGGCCCGGTGTGAGTGGGGCTCTGCTGGCCTTTCTGCAGGAGTTGCCAGGCTGCCACCTGTAAAGAAGAGGATGTGTCACCCATACCTTCCGATGGAATTTCTCTCCGGACAGAGGTGAGGAAGGAAAAAAGCAGTGGGGGCCGGGACAGGAGGGGTATCTCAGGCAGGGCAATAGAAAGCTTCCAGAAGAGCGCCCGGGGCCAGGACCATCCTGGCTGGCCTGCAGGCACCAAGTTGGCCTGCGTGCTGTCGCTGGTGTGGCTCCACGGCCCTTCCTCTAGGCTTTCAAGCCCCTGTACATATTCAGGTGTTTTACCTGGGAAGGGTGGGAACAGTTCAGCAGCAGCTGGCCTGGGGCTCAGCTCACGTTTACTCACAGATGCCTCAGCACGGTCCCCTAGCTTTGCAATGAGGACGCTCCTTGCATGGGGGGTGGGTTGCTGGCTGTATGGGAGGTGATTCCCCACCTCTGACCAATTTTAGAATTGTTTACCGCTGGAGCAAGTGCCCTGATAGGGTTTCCCTCTGTATAACTGGTGGGTTCAGGTTTTTTTTTCTTTTATGGTTCAAGTTAGATTTGATTCCTCTTTTATGTATTTATAGATATAAGCATGGAAATAATTCATTCCTATAAATACATCTGTGTGAAGGGAAGAACTTTTTTCTGTTTTATTTTAAAATTTTATATTTTTAAATTTTGAAATTTAATTTTATTTATTTTTTTATACAGCAGGTTATTATTAGTTATGTGTTTTATGCATATACATGTATACAGGTCAATCCCAATCTCCCAACTCATCCCACCACCACCACCCCATGGCTTCCCACACTTGGTGTCCATACGTTTGTTCTCTACCTCTGTGTCTCTATTTCTTCCCTGAAAACCAGTTCATCTGTACCATTTTTAGGTTCCACATATATGCATTAATATACAATATTTGTTTTCCTCTTTCTGGCTTATTTCATTCTGTATGAGAGTCTCTAGATCCATCGATGTCTCTACAAATGACCCAGTTTCATTCCTTTTTTTGGCTGAGTAATATTCCATTTTATATGTGTACCACATCTTTATCCATTCATCTGTCTGTGGGCATTTAGGTTGCTTGCATTACCTGGCTATTGTAAATAGTGCTGCAATGAACATTGTGGTGAATGTGCCTTTTTGATTTATGGTTTTCTCTGGGTATATGCCCAGAAGTGGGATTGCTGGATCAGATGGTAATTCTATTTCTAGTTTTTTTAAGGAAACTCCATACTGTTCTCCATAGTGACTGTATCAATTTACATCCCCACCAATAGTGGAAGAGGGCTCCTTTTGTCCACACCCTCCCCAGAATTTGTTGTTTGTAGATTTTCTGATGATGCCGATTCTAACAGGTGTGAGGTGATACCTCATTGTAGTTTTGATTTGCATTTCTCTAATAATTAGTGCTGTTGAGCAGCTTTTCATGGGCGTCTTGGCCATCTCTGTGTCTTCTTTGAAGAAACGTCTCTTTAGATCTTCTGCCCATTTTTGTATTGGGTTGTTTGTTTTTTTAATATTAAGCTGCATGAGCTGTTTATATATATATTGGAGATTAAACCTTTGTCCATTGATTCATTTGCAACGATTTTCGCCCATTCTGAGGGATGCCTTTTTCCATTCCCGTTTTTTTAACAAAAAAGGAAAGAAAGAAAAAGAAGCAGAAAACTAATGTGCGTAAAATATGCCTTTTGAAATGGTCGTTTTGAAATATGGACGTCCTTTGAATTTTTTGGTCGATATGTGACCCCAGGATTTGTTTTCAGGGCAGGTGTCATTTACAGGCCTGCAATGATTTTGAATATCAACTAACCATTAGCGCTGGGATTAAAGCTGCTGTTGCGTGAAACGGCCACAAGGTGGCAGCAGTTCTCCCTTACCAAATCTGGTTACTAGAGCAACAGAGCCTCAATGGAAGTCGTGTTCTAGATTGGAATTTAGAATGGAATGTGCCAGGAGAAAGCCCCTCAAGTTTGTCTCACTACTCCTTGTTCGTGTTTTTACTTTTTTTTTCTATTACAGCAAGTTTGATTACAATGTTTGGCTTGTTGTAGGTGTGGAAGATGTGGTTCTTTTACACATATACAGATGTCTGTTCTTCCTGGGATCCTTTTCCCATGTACGTTAGGACAGAATGTTGAGTAGTCTTCTCTTGGTATTCCGTAGGTCTTTGGTGATTTTATATGTCACCTGTGTTTGATTATGACTGTTAACCCTGATATCGTAATGAAACCAATCCTCACACCTTTCCATTGGTGAACCATAAGTTTGTTTAATGAATCTGTGATTGCCCTTCCCCGTGGAAATATCTGCCCTGGTATCCATTTTTAGGTAACACCTATAAGTGATATGATACGATATGTGTCTTTCACTTTCTGACTTACTCCAAGTCACGTGATTACCTCTAGACTCATCTACGGGGCTGCAAATGGCATTGTGTCCTTTTTTTCCTTGGCTTCTCTTCTGCCTTAGCCAGGTCCATTTTCAACAATGTGATTCCCTGAGGGTTGTGGATTAGCTAACCTGGGCAGCCTTACCCTGCCGGCCGGCCCTCCCCAGGTGTGCCTGGTTGAGGTCAATATAAACAGCGCTCCAGGCAGCAATAGCCCCTGAAGTTGTGCCTTACTCCATATTCTCTGCCCCGTCAGCAGTCTCGGGGCTGTGCTGGTGGGAGGGAGTGAGGGGCCAAGGCTTTGTTGGTGGCCCGGTGTGAGTGGGGCTCTGCTGGCCTTTCTGCAGGAGTTGCCAGGCTGCCACCTGTAAAGAAGAGGATGTGTCACCCATACCTTCCGATGGAATTTCTCTCCGGACAGAGGTGAGGAAGGAAAAAAGCAGTGGGGGCCGGGACAGGAGGGGTATCTCAGGCAGGGCAATAGAAAGCTTCCAGAAGAGCGCCCGGGGCCAGGACCATCCTGGCTGGCCTGCAGGCACCAAGTTGGCCTGCGTGCTGTCGCTGGTGTGGCTCCACGGCCCTTCCTCTAGGCTTTCAAGCCCCTGTACATATTCAGGTGTTTTACCTGGGAAGGGTGGGAACAGTTCAGCAGCAGCTGGCCTGGGGCTCAGCTCACGTTTACTCACAGATGCCTCAGCACGGTCCCCCAGCTTTGCAATGAGGACGCTCCTTGCATGGGGGGTGGGTTGCTGGCTGTATGGGAGGTGATTCCCCACCTCTGACCAATTTCAGAATTGTTTACCGCTGGAGCAAGTGCCCTGATAGGGTTTCCCTCTGTATAACTGGTGGGTTCAGGTTTTTTTTTCTTTTATGGTTCAAGTTAGATTTGATTCCTCTTTTATGTATTTATAGATATAAGCATGGAAATAATTCATTCCTATAAATACATCTGTGTGAAGGGAAGAACTTTTTTCTGTTTTATTTTAAAACTTTATTTTTTTAAATTTTGAAATTTAATTTTATTTATTTTTTTATACAGCAGGTTATTATTAGTTATGTGTTTTATGCATATACATGTATACAGGTCAATCCCAATCTCCCAACTCATCCCACCACCACCACCCCATGGCTTCCCACACTTGGTGTCCATACGTTTGTTCTCTACCTCTGTGTCTCTATTTCTTCCCTGAAAACCAGTTCATCTGTACCATTTTTTAGGTTCCACATATATGCATTAATATACAATATTTGTTTTCCTCTTTCTGGCTTATTTCATTCTGTATGAGAGTCTCTAGATCCATCGATGTCTCTACAAATGACCCAGTTTCATTCCTTTTTTTGGCTGAGTAATATTCCATTTTATATGTGTACCACATCTTTATCCATTCATCTGTCTGTGGGCATTTAGGTTGCTTGCATTACCTGGCTATTGTAAATAGTGCTGCAATGAACATTGTGGTGAATGTGCCTTTTTGATTTATGGTTTTCTCTGGGTATATGCCCAGAAGTGGGATTGCTGGATCAGATGGTAATTCTATTTCTAGTTTTTTTAAGGAAACTCCATACTGTTCTCCATAGTGACTGTATCAATTTACATCCCCACCAATAGTGGAAGAGGGCTCCTTTTGTCCACACCCTCCCCAGAATTTGTTGTTTGTAGATTTTCTGATGATGCCGATTCTAACAGGTGTGAGGTGATACCTCATTGTAGTTTTGATTTGCATTTCTCTAATAATTAGTGCTGTTGAGCAGCTTTTCATGGGCGTCTTGGCCATCTCTGTGTCTTCTTTGAAGAAACGTCTCTTTAGATCTTCTGCCCATTTTTGTATTGGGTTGTTTGTTTTTTTAATATTAAGCTGCATGAGCTGTTTATATATATATTGGAGATTAAACCTTTGTCCATTGATTCATTTGCAACGATTTTCGCCCATTCTGAGGGATGCCTTTTTCCATTCCCGTTTTTTTAACAAAAAAGGAAAGAAAGAAAAAGAAGCAGAACACTAATGTGCGTAAAATATGCCTTTTGAAATGGTCGTTTTGAAATATGGACGTCCTTTGAATTTTTTGGTCGATATGTGACCCCAGGATTTGTTTTCAGGGCAGGTGTCATTTACAGGCCTGCAATGATTTTGAATATCAACTAACCATTAGCGCTGGGATTAAAGCTGCTGTTGCGTGAAACGGCCACAAGGTGGCAGCAGTTCTCCCTTACCAAATCTGGTTACTAGAGCAACAGAGCCTCAATGGAAGTCGTGTTCTAGATTGGAATTTAGAATGGAATGTGCCAGGAGAAAGCCCCTCAAGTTTGTCTCACTACTTCTTGTTCGTGTTTTTACTTTTTTTTTTCTATTACAGCAAGTTTGATTACAATGTTTGGCTTGTTGTAGGTGTGGAAGATGTGGTTCTTTTACACATATACAGATGTCTGTTCTTCCTGGGATCCTTTTCCCATGTACGTTAGGACAGAATGTTGAGTAGTCTTCTCTTGGTATTCCGTAGGTCTTTGGTGATTATATATGTCACCTGTGTTTGATTATGTCTGTTAACCCCGATATCGTAATGAAACCAATCCTCACACCTTTCCATTGGTGAACCCTAAGTTTGTTTAATGAATCTGTGATTGCCCTTCTCCGTGGAAATATCTGCCCTGGTATCCATTTTTAGGTAATACCTATAAGTGATATGATACGATATGTGTCTTTCACTTTCTGACTTACTCCAAGTCACGTGATTACCTCTAGACTCATCTACGGGGCTGCAAATGGCATTGTGTCCTTTTTTTCCTTGGCTTCTATTCTGCCTTAGCGAGGTCCATTTTCAACAATGTGATTCCCTGAGGGTTGTGGATTAGCTGACCTGGGCAGCCTTACCCTGCCGGCCGGCCCTCCCCAGGTGTGCCTGGTTGAGGTCAATATAAACAGCGCTCCAGGCAGCAATAGCCCCTGAAGTTGTGCCTGACTCCATATTCTCTGCCCCGTCAGCAGTCTCGGGGCTGTGCTGGTGGGAGGGAGTGAGGGGCCAAGGCTTTGTTGGTGGCCCGGTGTGAGTGGGGCTCTGCTGGCCTTTCTGCAGGAGTTGCCAGGCTGCCACCTGTAAAGAAGAGGATGTGTCACCCATACCTTCCGATGGAATTTCTCTCCGGACAGAGGTGAGGAAGGAAAAAAGCAGTGGGGGCCGGGACAGGAGGGTTATCTCAGGCAGGGCAATAGAAAGCTTCCAGAAGAGCGCCCGGGGCCAGGACCATCCTGGCTGGCCTGCAGGCACCAAGTTGGCCTGCGTGCTGTCGCTGGTGTGGCTCCACGGCCCTTCCTCTAGGCTTTCAAGCCCTTGTACATATTCAGGTGTTTTACCTGGGAAGGGTGGGAACAGTTCAGCAGCAGCTGGCCTGGGGCTCAGCTCACGTTTACTCACAGATGCCTCAGCACGGTCCCCTAGCTTTGCAATGAGGACGCTCCTTGCATGGGGGGTGGGTTGCTGGCTGTATGGGAGGTGATTCCCCACCTCTGACCAATTTTAGAATTGTTTACCGCTGGAGCAAGTGCCCTGATAGGGTTTCCCTCTGTATAACTGGTGGGTTCAGGTTTTTTTTTCTTTTATGGTTCAAGTTAGATTTGATTCCTCTTTTATGTATTTATAGATATAAGCATGGAAATAATTCATTCCTATAAATACATCTGTGTGAAGGGAAGAACTTTTTTCTGTTTTATTTTAAAATTTTATATTTTTAAATTTTGAAATTTAATTTTATTTATTTTTTTATACAGCAGGTTATTATTAGTTATGTGTTTTATGCATATACATGTATACAGGTCAATCCCAATCTCCCAACTCATCCCACCACCACCACCCCATGGCTTCCCACACTTGGTGTCCATACGTTTGTTCTCTACCTCTGTGTCTCTATTTCTTCCCTGAAAACCAGTTCATCTGTACCATTTTTAGGTTCCACATATATGCATTAATATACAATATTTGTTTTCCTCTTTCTGGCTTATTTCATTCTGTATGAGAGTCTCTAGATCCATCGATGTCTCTACAAATGACCCAGTTTCATTCCTTTTTTTGGCTGAGTAATATTCCATTTTATATGTGTACCACATCTTTATCCATTCATCTGTCTGTGGGCATTTAGGTTGCTTGCATTACCTGGCTATTGTAAATAGTGCTGCAATGAACATTGTGGTGAATGTGCCTTTTTGATTTATGGTTTTCTCTGGGTATATGCCCAGAAGTGGGATTGCTGGATCAGATGGTAATTCTATTTCTAGTTTTTTTAAGGAAACTCCATACTGTTCTCCATAGTGACTGTATCAATTTACATCCCCACCAATAGTGGAAGAGGGCTCCTTTTGTCCACACCCTCCCCAGAATTTGTTGTTTGTAGATTTTCTGATGATGCCGATTCTAACAGGTGTGAGGTGATACCTCATTGTAGTTTTGATTTGCATTTCTCTAATAATTAGTGCTGTTGAGCAGCTTTTCATGGGCGTCTTGGCCATCTCTGTGTCTTCTTTGAAGAAACGTCTCTTTAGATCTTCTGCCCATTTTTGTATTGGGTTGTTTGTTTTTTTAATATTAAGCTGCATGAGCTGTTTATATATATATTGGAGATTAAACCTTTGTCCATTGATTCATTTGCAACGATTTTCGCCCATTCTGAGGGATGCCTTTTTCCATTCCCGTTTTTTTAACAAAAAAGGAAAGAAAGAAAAAGAAGCAGAAAACTAATGTGCGTAAAATATGCCTTTTGAAATGGTCGTTTTGAAATATGGACGTCCTTTGAATTTTTTGGTCGATATGTGACCCCAGGATTTGTTTTCAGGGCAGGTGTCATTTACAGGCCTGCAATGATTTTGAATATCAACTAACCATTAGCGCTGGGATTAAAGCTGCTGTTGCGTGAAACGGCCACAAGGTGGCAGCAGTTCTCCCTTACCAAATCTGGTTACTAGAGCAACAGAGCCTCAATGGAAGTCGTGTTCTAGATTGGAATTTAGAATGGAATGTGCCAGGAGAAAGCCCATCAAGTTTGTCTCACTACTCCTTGTTCGTGTTTTTCCTTTTTTTTTCTATTACAGCAAGTTTGATTACAATGTTTGGCTTGTTGTAGGTGTGGAAGATGTGGTTCTTTTACACATATACAGATGTCTGTTCTTCCTGGGATCCTTTTCCCATGTACGTTAGGACAGAATGTTGAGTAGTCTTCTCTTGGTATTCCGTAGGTCTTTGGTGATTTTATATGTCACCTGTGTTTGATTATGACTGTTAACCCTGATATCGTAATGAAACCAATCCTCACACCTTTCCATTGGTGAACCCTAAGTTTGTTTAATGAATCTGTGATTGCCCTTCCCCGTGGAAATATCTGCCCTGGTATCCATTTTTAGGTAACACCTATAAGTGATATGATACGATATGTGTCTTTCACTTTCTGACTTACTCCAAGTCACGTGATTACCTCTAGACTCATCTACGGGGCTGCAAATGGCATTGTGTCCTTTTTTTCCTTGGCTTCTCTTCTGCCTTAGCCAGGTCCATTTTCAACAAAGTGATTCCCTGAGGGTTGTGGATTAGCTAACCTGGGCAGCCTTACCCTGCCGGCCGGCCCTCCCCAGGTGTGCCTGGTTGAGGTCAATATAAACAGCGCTCCAGGCAGCAATAGCCCCTGAAGTTGTGCCTTACTCCATATTCTCTGCCCCGTCAGCAGTCTCGGGGCTGTGCTGGTGGGAGGGAGTGAGGGGCCAAGGCTTTGTTGGTGGCCCGGTGTGAGTGGGGCTCTGCTGGCCTTTCTGCAGGAGTTGCCAGGCTGCCACCTGTAAAGAAGAGGATGTGTCACCCATACCTTCCGATGGAATTTCTCTCCGGACAGAGGTGAGGAAGGAAAAAAGCAGTGGGGGCCGGGACAGGAGGGGTATCTCAGGCAGGGCAATAGAAAGCTTCCAGAAGAGCGCCCGGGGCCAGGACCATCCTGGCTGGCCTGCAGGCACCAAGTTGGCCTGCGTGCTGTCGCTGGTGTGGCTCCACGGCCCTTCCTCTAGGCTTTCAAGCCCCTGTACATATTCAGGTGTTTTACCTGGGAAGGGTGGGAACAGTTCAGCAGCAGCTGGCCTGGGGCTCAGCTCACGTTTACTCACAGATGCCTCAGCACGGTCCCCCAGCTTTGCAATGAGGACGCTCCTTGCATGGGGGGTGGGTTGCTGGCTGTATGGGAGGTGATTCCCCACCTCTGACCAATTTCAGAATTGTTTACCGCTGGAGCAAGTGCCCTGATAGGGTTTCCCTCTGTATAACTGGTGGGTTCAGGTTTTTTTTTCTTTTATGGTTCAAGTTAGATTTGATTCCTCTTTTATGTATTTATAGATATAAGCATGGAAATAATTCATTCCTATAAATACATCTGTGTGAAGGGAAGAACTTTTTTCTGTTTTATTTTAAAATTTTATTTTTTTAAATTTTGAAATTTAATTTTATTTATTTTTTTATACAGCAGGTTATTATTAGTTATGTGTTTTATGCATATACATGTATACAGGTCAATCCCAATCTCCCAACTCATCCCACCACCACCACCCCATGGCTTCCCACACTTGGTGTCCATACGTTTGTTCTCTACCTCTGTGTCTCTATTTCTTCCCTGAAAACCAGTTCATCTGTACCATTTTTTAGGTTCCACATATATGCATTAATATACAATATTTGTTTTCCTCTTTCTGGCTTATTTCATTCTGTATGAGAGTCTCTAGATCCATCGATGTCTCTACAAATGACCCAGTTTCATTCCTTTTTTTGGCTGAGTAATATTCCATTTTATATGTGTACCACATCTTTATCCATTCATCTGTCTGTGGGCATTTAGGTTGCTTGCATTACCTGGCTATTGTAAATAGTGCTGCAATGAACATTGTGGTGAATGTGCCTTTTTGATTTATGGTTTTCTCTGGGTATATGCCCAGAAGTGGGATTGCTGGATCAGATGGTAATTCTATTTCTAGTTTTTTTAAGGAAACTCCATACTGTTCTCCATAGTGACTGTATCAATTTACATCCCCACCAATAGTGGAAGAGGGCTCCTTTTGTCCACACCCTCCCCAGAATTTGTTGTTTGTAGATTTTCTGATGATGCCGATTCTAACAGGTGTGAGGTGATACCTCATTGTAGTTTTGATTTGCATTTCTCTAATAATTAGTGCTGTTGAGCAGCTTTTCATGGGCGTCTTGGCCATCTCTGTGTCTTCTTTGAAGAAACGTCTCTTTAGATCTTCTGCCCATTTTTGTATTGGGTTGTTTGTTTTTTTAATATTAAGCTGCATGAGCTGTTTATATATATATTGGAGATTAAACCTTTGTCCATTGATTCATTTGCAACAATTTTCTCCCATTCTGAGGGATGCCTTTTTCCATTCCCGTTTTTTTAAAAAAAAGGAAAGAAAGAAAAAGAAGCAGAACACTAATGTGCGTAAAATATGCCTTTTGAAATGGTCGTTTTGAAATATGGACGTCCTTTGAATTTTTTGGTCGATATGTGACCCCAGGATTTGTTTTCAGGGCAGGTGTCATTTACAGGCCTGCAATGATTTTGAATATCAACTAACCATTAGCGCTGGGATTAAAGCTGCTGTTGCGTGAAACGGCCACAAGGTGGCAGCAGTTCTCCCTTACCAAATCTGGTTACTAGAGCAACAGAGCCTCAATGGAAGTCGTGTTCTAGATTGGAATTTAGAATGGAATGTGCCAGGAGAAAGCCCCTCAAGTTTGTCTCACTACTTCTTGTTCGTGTTTTTACTTTTTTTTTCTATTACAGCAAGTTTGATTACAATGTTTGGCTTGTTGTAGGTGTGGAAGATGTGGTTCTTTTACACATATACAGATGACTGTTCTTCCTGGGATCCTTTTCCCATGTACGTTAGGACAGAATGTTGAGTAGTCTTCTCTTGGTATTCCGTAGGTCTTTGGTGATTATATATGTCACCTGTGTTTGATTATGTCTGTTAACCCCGATATCGTAATGAAACCAATCCTCACACCTTTCCATTGGTGAACCCTAAGTTTGTTTAATGAATCTGTGATTGCCCTTCTCCGTGGAAATATCTGCCCTGGTATCCATTTTTAGGTAATACCTATAAGTGATATGATACGATATGTGTCTTTCACTTTCTGACTTACTCCAAGTCACGTGATTACCTCTAGACTCATCTACGGGGCTGCAAATGGCATTGTGTCCTTTTTTTCCTTGGCTTCTATTCTGACTTAGCGAGGTCCATTTTCAACAATGTGATTCCCTGAGGGTTGTGGATTAGCTGACCTGGGCAGCCTTACCCTGCCGGCCGGCCCTCCCCAGGTGTGCCTGGTTGAGGTCAATATAAACAGCGCTCCAGGCAGCAATAGCCCCTGAAGTTGTGCCTGACTCCATATTCTCTGCCCCGTCAGCAGTCTCGGGGCTGTGCTGGTGGGAGGGAGTGAGGGGCCAAGGCTTTGTTGGTGGCCCGGTGTGAGTGGGGCTCTGCTGGCCTTTCTGCAGGAGTTGCCAGGCTGCCACCTGTAAAGAAGAGGATGTGTCACCCATACCTTCCGATGGAATTTCTCTCCGGACAGAGGTGAGGAAGGAAAAAAGCAGTGGGGGCCGGGACAGGAGGGGTGTCTCAGGCAGGGCAATAGAAAGCTTCCAGAAGAGCGCCCGGGGCCAGGACCATCCTGGCTGGCCTGCAGGCACCAAGTTGGCCTGCGTGCTGTCGCTGGTGTGGCTCCACGGCCCTTCCTCTAGGCTTTCAAGCCCTTGTACATATTCAGGTGTTTTACCTGGGAAGGGTGGGAACAGTTCAGCAGCAGCTGGCCTGGGGCTCAGCTCACGTTTACTCACAGATGCCTCAGCACGGTCCCCTAGCTTTGCAATGAGGACGCTCCTTGCATGGGGGGTGGGTTGCTGGCTGTATGGGAGGTGATTCCCCACCTCTGACCAATTTTAGAATTGTTTACCGCTGGAGCAAGTGCCCTGATAGGGTTTCCCTCTGTATAACTGGTGGGTTCAGGTTTTTTTTTCTTTTATGGTTCAAGTTAGATTTGATTCCTCTTTTATGTATTTATAGATATAAGCATGGAAATAATTCATTCCTATAAATACATCTGTGTGAAGGGAAGAACTTTTTTCTGTTTTATTTTAAAATTTTATATTTTTAAATTTTGAAATTTAATTTTATTTATTTTTTTATACAGCAGGTTATTATTAGTTATGTGTTTTATGCATATACATGTATACAGGTCAATCCCAATCTCCCAACTCATCCCACCACCACCACCCCATGGCTTCCCACACTTGGTGTCCATACGTTTGTTCTCTACCTCTGTGTCTCTATTTCTTCCCTGAAAACCAGTTCATCTGTACCATTTTTAGGTTCCACATATATGCATTAATATACAATATTTGTTTTCCTCTTTCTGGCTTATTTCATTCTGTATGAGAGTCTCTAGATCCATCGATGTCTCTACAAATGACCCAGTTTCATTCCTTTTTTTGGCTGAGTAATATTCCATTTTATATGTGTACCACATCTTTATCCATTCATCTGTCTGTGGGCATTTAGGTTGCTTGCATTACCTGGCTATTGTAAATAGTGCTGCAATGAACATTGTGGTGAATGTGCCTTTTTGATTTATGGTTTTCTCTGGGTATATGCCCAGAAGTGGGATTGCTGGATCAGATGGTAATTCTATTTCTAGTTTTTTTAAGGAAACTCCATACTGTTCTCCATAGTGACTGTATCAATTTACATCCCCACCAATAGTGGAAGAGGGCTCCTTTTGTCCACACCCTCCCCAGAATTTGTTGTTTGTAGATTTTCTGATGATGCCGATTCTAACAGGTGTGAGGTGATACCTCATTGTAGTTTTGATTTGCATTTCTCTAATAATTAGTGCTGTTGAGCAGCTTTTCATGGGCGTCTTGGCCATCTCTGTGTCTTCGTTGAAGAAACGTCTCTTTAGATCTTCTGCCCATTTTTGTATTGGGTTGTTTGTTTTTTTAATATTAAGCTGCATGAGCTGTTTATATATATATTGGAGATTAAACCTTTGTCCATTGATTCATTTGCAACAATTTTCTCCCATTCTGAGGGATGCCTTTTTCCATTCCCGTTTTTTTAACAAAAAAGGAAAGAAAGAAAAAGAAGCAGAACACTAATGTGCGTAAAATATGCCTTTTGAAATGGTCGTTTTGAAATATGGACGTCCTTTGAATTTTTTGGTCGATATGTGACCCCAGGATTTGTTTTCAGGGCAGGTGTCATTTACAGGCCTGCAATGATTTTGAATATCAACTAACCATTAGCGCTGGGATTAAAGCTGGTGTTGCGTGAAACGGCCACAAGGTGGCAGCAGTTCTCCCTTACCAAATCTGGTTACTAGAGCAACAGAGCCTCAATGGAAGTCGTGTTCTAGATTGGAATTTAGAATGGAATGTGCCAGGAGAAAGCCCCTCAAGTTTGTCTCACTACTTCTTGTTCGTGTTTTTACTTTTTTTTCTATTACAGCAAGTTTGATTACAATGTTTGGCTTGTTGTAGGTGTGGAAGATGTGGTTCTTTTACACATATACAGATGTCTGTTCTTCCTGGGATCCTTTTCCCATGTACGTTAGGACAGAATGTTGAGTAGTCTTCTCTTGGTATTCCGTAGGTCTTTGGTGATTTTATATGTCACCTGTGTTTGATTATGACTGTTAACCCTGATATCGTAATGAAACCAATCCTCACACCTTTCCATTGGTGAACCATAAGTTTGTTTAATGAATCTGTGATTGCCCTTCCCCGTGGAAATATCTGCCCTGGTATCCATTTTTAGGTAACACCTATAAGTGATATGATACGATATGTGTCTTTCACTTTCTGACTTACTCCAAGTCACGTGATTACCTCTAGACTCATCTACGGGGCTGCAAATGGCATTGTGTCCTTTTTTTCCTTGGCTTCTCTTCTGCCTTAGCCAGGTCCATTTTCAACAATGTGATTCCCTGAGGGTTGTGGATTAGCTAACCTGGGCAGCCTTACCCTGCCGGCCGGCCCTCCCCAGGTGTGCCTGGTTGAGGTCAATATAAACAGCGCTCCAGGCAGCAATAGCCCCTGAAGTTGTGCCTTACTCCATATTCTCTGCCCCGTCAGCAGTCTCGGGGCTGTGCTGGTGGGAGGGAGTGAGGGGCCAAGGCTTTGTTGGTGGCCCGGTGTGAGTGGGGCTCTGCTGGCCTTTCTGCAGGAGTTGCCAGGCTGCCACCTGTAAAGAAGAGGATGTGTCACCCATACCTTCCGATGGAATTTCTCTCCGGACAGAGGTGAGGAAGGAAAAAAGCAGTGGGGGCCGGGACAGGAGGGGTATCTCAGGCAGGGCAATAGAAAGCTTCCAGAAGAGCGCCCGGGGCCAGGACCATCCTGGCTGGCCTGCAGGCACCAAATTGGCCTGCGTGCTGTCGCTGGTGTGGCTCCACGGCCCTTCCTCTAGGCTTTCAAGCCCCTGTACATATTCAGGTGTTTTACCTGGGAAGGGTGGGAACAGTTCAGCAGCAGCTGGCCTGGGGCTCAGCTCACGTTTACTCACAGATGCCTCAGCACGGTCCCCCAGCTTTGCAATGAGGACGCTCCTTGCATGGGGGGTGGGTTGCTGGCTGTATGGGAGGTGATTCCCCACCTCTGACCAATTTCAGAATTGTTTACCGCTGGAGCAAGTGCCCTGATAGGGTTTCCCTCTGTATAACTGGTGGGTTCAGGTTTTTTTTTCTTTTATGGTTCAAGTTAGATTTGATTCCTCTTTTATGTATTTATAGATATAAGCATGGAAATAATTCATTCCTATAAATACATCTGTGTGAAGGGAAGAACTTTTTTCTGTTTTATTTTAAAATTTTATTTTTTTAAATTTTGAAATTTAATTTTATTTATTTTTTTATACAGCAGGTTATTATTAGTTATGTGTTTTATGCATATACATGTATACAGGTCAATCCCAATCTCCCAACTCATCCCACCACCACCACCCCATGGCTTCCCACACTTGGTGTCCATACGTTTGTTCTCTACCTCTGTGTCTCTATTTCTTCCCTGAAAACCAGTTCATCTGTACCATTTTTTAGGTTCCACATATATGCATTAATATACAATATTTGTTTTCCTCTTTCTGGCTTACTTCATTCTGTATGACAGTCTCTAGATACATCGATGTCTCTACAAATGACCCAGTTTCATTCCTTTTTTTGGCTGAGTAATATTCCATTTTAT
Organism: Mesoplodon densirostris; assembly: GCF_025265405.1. Lineage (NCBI taxonomy): Eukaryota > Metazoa > Chordata > Mammalia > Artiodactyla > Ziphiidae > Mesoplodon > Mesoplodon densirostris. Next base: position 241,486,117 of record NC_082661.1, read on the forward strand.
ATGTGTACCACATCTTTATCCATTCATCTGTCTGTGGACATTTAGGTTGCTTGCATTACCTGGCTATTGTAAATAGTGCTTCAATGAACATTGTGGTGAATGTGCCTTTTTGATTTATGGTTTTCTCTGGGTATATGCCCAGAAGTGGGATTGCTGGATCAGATGGTAATTCTATTTCTAGTTTTTTTAAGGAAACTCCATACTGTTCTCCATAGTGACTGTATCAATTTACATCCCCACCAATAGTGGAAGAGGGCTCCTTTTGTCCACACCCTCCCCAGAATTTGTTGTTTGTAGATTTTCTGATGATGCCGATTCTAACAGGTGTGAGGTGATACCTCATTGTAGTTTTGATTTGCATTTCTCTAATAATTAGTGCTGTTGAGCAGCTTTTCATGGGCGTCTTGGCCATCTCTGTGTCTTCTTTGAAGAAACGTCTCTTTAGATCTTCTGCCCATTTTTGTATTGGGTTGTTTGTTTTTTTAATATTAAGCTGCATGAGCTGTTTATATATATATTGGAGATTAAACCTTTGTCCATTGATTCATTTGCAACGATTTTCGCCCATTCTGAGGGATGCCTTTTTCCATTCCCTTTTTTTTAACAAAAAAGGAAAGAAAGAAAAAGAAGCAGAAAACTAATGTGCGTAAAATATGCCTTTTGAAATGGTCGTTTTGAAATATGGACGTCCTTTGAATTTTTTGGTCGATATGTGACCCCAGGATTTGTTTTCAGGGCAGGTGTCATTTACAGGCCTGCAATGATTTTGAATATCAACTAACCATTAGCGCTGGGATTAAAGCTGCTGTTGCGTGAAACGGCCACAAGGTGGCAGCAGTTCTCCCTTACCAAATCTGGTTACTAGAGCAACAGAGCCTCAATGGAAGTCGTGTTCTAGATTGGAATTTAGAATGGAATGTGCCAGGAGAAAGCCCATCAAGTTTGTCTCACTACTCCTTGTTCGTGTTTTTCCTTTTTTTTTCTATTACAGCAAGTTTGATTACAATGTTTGGCTTGTTGTAGGTGTGGAAGATGTGGTTCTTTTACACATATACAGATGTCTGTTCTTCCTGGGATCCTTTTCCCATGTACGTTAGGACAGAATGTTGAGTAGTCTTCTCTTGGTATTCCGTAGGTCTTTGGTGATTTTATATGTCACCTGTGTTTGATTATGACTGTTAACCCTGATATCGTAATGAAACCAATCCTCACACCTTTCCATTGGTGAACCCTAAGTTTGTTTAATGAATCTGTGATTGCCCTTCCCCGTGGAAATATCTGCCCTGGTATCCATTTTTAGGTAACACCTATAAGTGATATGATACGATATGTGTCTTTCACTTTCTGACTTACTCCAAGTCACGTGATTACCTCTAGACTCATCTACGGGGCTGCAAATGGCATTGTGTCCTTTTTTTCCTTGGCTTCTCTTCTGCCTTAGCCAGGTCCATTTTCAACAAAGTGATTCCCTGAGGGTTGTGGATTAGCTAACCTGGGCAGCCTTACCCTGCCGGCCGGCCCTCCCCAGGTGTGCCTGGTTGAGGTCAATATAAACAGCGCTCCAGGCAGCAATAGCCCCTGAAGTTGTGCCTTACTCCATATTCTCTGCCCCGTCAGCAGTCTCGGGGCTGTGCTGGTGGGAGGGAGTGAGGGGCCAAGGCTTTGTTGGTGGCCCGGTGTGAGTGGGGCTCTGCTGGCCTTTCTGCAGGAGTTGCCAGGCTGCCACCTGTAAAGAAGAGGATGTGTCACCCATACCTTCCGATGGAATTTCTCTCCGGACAGAGGTGAGGAAGGAAAAAAGCAGTGGGGGCCGGGACAGGAGGGGTATCTCAGGCAGGGCAATAGAAAGCTTCCAGAAGAGCGCCCGGGGCCAGGACCATCCTGGCTGGCCTGCAGGCACCAAGTTGGCCTGCGTGCTGTCGCTGGTGTGGCTCCACGGCCCTTCCTCTAGGCTTTCAAGCCCCTGTACATATTCAGGTGTTTTACCTGGGAAGGGTGGGAACAGTTCAGCAGCAGCTGGCCTGGGGCTCAGCTCACGTTTACTCACAGATGCCTCAGCACGGTCCCCCAGCTTTGCAATGAGGACGCTCCTTGCATGGGGGGTGGGTTGCTGGCTGTATGGGAGGTGATTCCCCACCTCTGACCAATTTCAGAATTGTTTACCGCTGGAGCAAGTGCCCTGATAGGGTTTCCCTCTGTATAACTGGTGGGTTCAGGTTTTTTTTTCTTTTATGGTTCAAGTTAGATTTGATTCCTCTTTTATGTATTTATAGATATAAGCATGGAAATAATTCATTCCTATAAATACATCTGTGTGAAGGGAAGAACTTTTTTCTGTTTTATTTTAAAATTTTATTTTTTTTAATTTTGAAATTTAATTTTATTTATTTTTTTATACAGCAGGTTATTATTAGTTATGTGTTTTATGCATATACATGTATACAGGTCAATCCCAATCTCCCAACTCATCCCACCACCACCACCCCATGGCTTCCCACACTTGGTGTCCATACGTTTGTTCTCTACCTCTGTGTCTCTATTTCTTCCCTGAAAACCAGTTCATCTGTACCATTTTTTAGGTTCCACATATATGCATTAATATACAATATTTGTTTTCCTCTTTCTGGCTTATTTCATTCTGTATGAGAGTCTCTAGATCCATCGATGTCTCTACAAATGACCCAGTTTCATTCCTTTTTTTGGCTGAGTAATATTCCATTTTATATGTGTACCACATCTTTATCCATTCATCTGTCTGTGGGCATTTAGGTTGCTTGCATTACCTGGCTATTGTAAATAGTGCTGCAATGAACATTGTGGTGAATGTGCCTTTTTGATTTATGGTTTTCTCTGGGTATATGCCCAGAAGTGGGATTGCTGGATCAGATGGTAATTCTATTTCTAGTTTTTTTAAGGAAACTCCATACTGTTCTCCATAGTGACTGTATCAATTTACATCCCCACCAATAGTGGAAGAGGGCTCCTTTTGTCCACACCCTCCCCAGAATTTGTTGTTTGTAGATTTTCTGATGATGCCGATTCTAACAGGTGTGAGGTGATACCTCATTGTAGTTTTGATTTGCATTTCTCTAATAATTAGTGCTGTTGAGCAGCTTTTCATGGGCGTCTTGGCCATCTCTGTGTCTTCGTTGAAGAAACGTCTCTTTAGATCTTCTGCCCATTTTTGTATTGGGTTGTTTGTTTTTTTAATATTAAGCTGCATGAGCTGTTTATATATATATTGGAGATTAAACCTTTGTCCATTGATTCATTTGCAACAATTTTCTCCCATTCTGAGGGATGCCTTTTTCCATTCCCGTTTTTTTAAAAAAAAGGAAAGAAAGAAAAAGAAGCAGAACACTAATGTGCGTAAAATATGCCTTTTGAAATGGTCGTTTTGAAATATGGACGTCCTTTGAATTTTTTGGTCGATATGTGACCCCAGGATTTGTTTTCAGGGCAGGTGTCATTTACAGGCCTGCAATGATTTTGAATATCAACTAACCATTAGCGCTGGGATTAAAGCTGCTGTTGCGTGAAACGGCCACAAGGTGGCAGCAGTTCTCCCTTACCAAATCTGGTTACTAGAGCAACAGAGCCTCAATGGAAGTCGTGTTCTAGATTGGAATTTAGAATGGAATGTGCCAGGAGAAAGCCCCTCAAGTTTGTCTCACTACTTCTTGTTCGTGTTTTTACTTTTTTTTTCTATTACAGCAAGTTTGATTACAATGTTTGGCTTGTTGTAGGTGTGGAAGATGTGGTTCTTTTACACATATACAGATGACTGTTCTTCCTGGGATCCTTTTCCCATGTACGTTAGGACAGAATGTTGAGTAGTCTTCTCTTGGTATTCCGTAGGTCTTTGGTGATTATATATGTCACCTGTGTTTGATTATGTCTGTTAACCCCGATATCGTAATGAAACCAATCCTCACACCTTTCCATTGGTGAACCCTAAGTTTGTTTAATGAATCTGTGATTGCCCTTCTCCGTGGAAATATCTGCCCTGGTATCCATTTTTAGGTAATACCTATAAGTGATATGATACGATATGTGTCTTTCACTTTCTGACTTACTCCAAGTCACGTGATTACCTCTAGACTCATCTACGGGGCTGCAAATGGCATTGTGTCCTTTTTTTCCTTGGCTTCTATTCTGACTTAGCGAGGTCCATTTTCAACAATGTGATTCCCTGAGGGTTGTGGATTAGCTGACCTGGGCAGCCTTACCCTGCCGGCCGGCCCTCCCCAGGTGTGCCTGGTTGAGGTCAATATAAACAGCGCTCCAGGCAGCAATAGCCCCTGAAGTTGTGCCTGACTCCATATTCTCTGCCCCGTCAGCAGTCTCGGGGCTGTGCTGGTGGGAGGGAGTGAGGGGCCAAGGCTTTGTTGGTGGCCCGGTGTGAGTGGGGCTCTGCTGGCCTTTCTGCAGGAGTTGCCAGGCTGCCACCTGTAAAGAAGAGGATGTGTCACCCATACCTTCCGATGGAATTTCTCTCCGGACAGAGGTGAGGAAGGAAAAAAGCAGTGGGGGCCGGGACAGGAGGGGTGTCTCAGGCAGGGCAATAGAAAGCTTCCAGAAGAGCGCCCGGGGCCAGGACCATCCTGGCTGGCCTGCAGGCACCAAGTTGGCCTGCGTGCTGTCGCTGGTGTGGCTCCACGGCCCTTCCTCTAGGCTTTCAAGCCCTTGTACATATTCAGGTGTTTTACCTGGGAAGGGTGGGAACAGTTCAGCAGCAGCTGGCCTGGGGCTCAGCTCACGTTTACTCACAGATGCCTCAGCACGGTCCCCTAGCTTTGCAATGAGGACGCTCCTTGCATGGGGGGTGGGTTGCTGGCTGTATGGGAGGTGATTCCCCACCTCTGACCAATTTTAGAATTGTTTACCGCTGGAGCAAGTGCCCTGATAGGGTTTCCCTCTGTATAACTGGTGGGTTCAGGTTTTTTTTTCTTTTATGGTTCAAGTTAGATTTGATTCCTCTTTTATGTATTTATAGATATAAGCATGGAAATAATTCATTCCTATAAATACATCTGTGTGAAGGGAAGAACTTTTTTCTGTTTTATTTTAAAATTTTATATTTTTAAATTTTGAAATTTAATTTTATTTATTTTTTTATACAGCAGGTTATTATTAGTTATGTGTTTTATGCATATACATGTATACAGGTCAATCCCAATCTCCCAACTCATCCCACCACCACCACCCCATGGCTTCCCACACTTGGTGTCCATACGTTTGTTCTCTACCTCTGTGTCTCTATTTCTTCCCTGAAAACCAGTTCATCTGTACCATTTTTAGGTTCCACATATATGCATTAATATACAATATTTGTTTTCCTCTTTCTGGCTTATTTCATTCTGTATGAGAGTCTCTAGATCCATCGATGTCTCTACAAATGACCCAGTTTCATTCCTTTTTTTGGCTGAGTAATATTCCATTTTATATGTGTACCACATCTTTATCCATTCATCTGTCTGTGGGCATTTAGGTTGCTTGCATTACCTGGCTATTGTAAATAGTGCTGCAATGAACATTGTGGTGAATGTGCCTTTTTGATTTATGGTTTTCTCTGGGTATATGCCCAGAAGTGGGATTGCTGGATCAGATGGTAATTCTATTTCTAGTTTTTTTAAGGAAACTCCATACTGTTCTCCATAGTGACTGTATCAATTTACATCCCCACCAATAGTGGAAGAGGGCTCCTTTTGTCCACACCCTCCCCAGAATTTGTTGTTTGTAGATTTTCTGATGATGCCGATTCTAACAGGTGTGAGGTGATACCTCATTGTAGTTTTGATTTGCATTTCTCTAATAATTAGTGCTGTTGAGCAGCTTTTCATGGGCGTCTTGGCCATCTCTGTGTCTTCGTTGAAGAAACGTCTCTTTAGATCTTCTGCCCATTTTTGTATTGGGTTGTTTGTTTTTTTAATATTAAGCTGCATGAGCTGTTTATATATATATTGGAGATTAAACCTTTGTCCATTGATTCATTTGCAACAATTTTCTCCCATTCTGAGGGATGCCTTTTTCCATTCCCGTTTTTTTAACAAAAAAGGAAAGAAAGAAAAAGAAGCAGAACACTAATGTGCGTAAAATATGCCTTTTGAAATGGTCGTTTTGAAATATGGACGTCCTTTGAATTTTTTGGTCGATATGTGACCCCAGGATTTGTTTTCAGGGCAGGTGTCATTTACAGGCCTGCAATGATTTTGAATATCAACTAACCATTAGCGCTGGGATTAAAGCTGGTGTTGCGTGAAACGGCCACAAGGTGGCAGCAGTTCTCCCTTACCAAATCTGGTTACTAGAGCAACAGAGCCTCAATGGAAGTCGTGTTCTAGATTGGAATTTAGAATGGAATGTGCCAGGAGAAAGCCCCTCAAGTTTGTCTCACTACTTCTTGTTCGTGTTTTTACTTTTTTTTCTATTACAGCAAGTTTGATTACAATGTTTGGCTTGTTGTAGGTGTGGAAGATGTGGTTCTTTTACACATATACAGATGTCTGTTCTTCCTGGGATCCTTTTCCCATGTACGTTAGGACAGAATGTTGAGTAGTCTTCTCTTGGTATTCCGTAGGTCTTTGGTGATTTTATATGTCACCTGTGTTTGATTATGACTGTTAACCCTGATATCGTAATGAAACCAATCCTCACACCTTTCCATTGGTGAACCATAAGTTTGTTTAATGAATCTGTGATTGCCCTTCCCCGTGGAAATATCTGCCCTGGTATCCATTTTTAGGTAACACCTATAAGTGATATGATACGATATGTGTCTTTCACTTTCTGACTTACTCCAAGTCACGTGATTACCTCTAGACTCATCTACGGGGCTGCAAATGGCATTGTGTCCTTTTTTTCCTTGGCTTCTCTTCTGCCTTAGCCAGGTCCATTTTCAACAATGTGATTCCCTGAGGGTTGTGGATTAGCTAACCTGGGCAGCCTTACCCTGCCGGCCGGCCCTCCCCAGGTGTGCCTGGTTGAGGTCAATATAAACAGCGCTCCAGGCAGCAATAGCCCCTGAAGTTGTGCCTTACTCCATATTCTCTGCCCCGTCAGCAGTCTCGGGGCTGTGCTGGTGGGAGGGAGTGAGGGGCCAAGGCTTTGTTGGTGGCCCGGTGTGAGTGGGGCTCTGCTGGCCTTTCTGCAGGAGTTGCCAGGCTGCCACCTGTAAAGAAGAGGATGTGTCACCCATACCTTCCGATGGAATTTCTCTCCGGACAGAGGTGAGGAAGGAAAAAAGCAGTGGGGGCCGGGACAGGAGGGGTATCTCAGGCAGGGCAATAGAAAGCTTCCAGAAGAGCGCCCGGGGCCAGGACCATCCTGGCTGGCCTGCAGGCACCAAATTGGCCTGCGTGCTGTCGCTGGTGTGGCTCCACGGCCCTTCCTCTAGGCTTTCAAGCCCCTGTACATATTCAGGTGTTTTACCTGGGAAGGTTGGGAACAGTTCAGCAGCAGCTGGCCTGGGGCTCAGCTCACGTTTACTCACAGATGCCTCAGCACGGTCCCCCAGCTTTGCAATGAGGACGCTCCTTGCATGGGGGGTGGGTTGCTGGCTGTATGGGAGGTGATTCCCCACCTCTGACCAATTTCAGAATTGTTTACCGCTGGAGCAAGTGCCCTGATAGGGTTTCCCTCTGTATAACTGGTGGGTTCAGGTTTTTTTTTCTTTTATGGTTCAAGTTAGATTTGATTCCTCTTTTATGTATTTATAGATATAAGCATGGAAATAATTCATTCCTATAAATACATCTGTGTGAAGGGAAGAACTTTTTTCTGTTTTATTTTAAAATTTTATTTTTTTAAATTTTGAAATTTAATTTTATTTATTTTTTTATACAGCAGGTTATTATTAGTTATGTGTTTTATGCATATACATGTATACAGGTCAATCCCAATCTCCCAACTCATCCCACCACCACCACCCCATGGCTTCCCACACTTGGTGTCCATACGTTTGTTCTCTACCTCTGTGTCTCTATTTCTTCCCTGAAAACCAGTTCATCTGTACCATTTTTTAGGTTCCACATATATGCATTAATATACAATATTTGTTTTCCTCTTTCTGGCTTACTTCATTCTGTATGACAGTCTCTAGATCCATCGATGTCTCTACAAATGACCCAGTTTCATTCCTTTTTTTGGCTGAGTAATATTCCATTTTATATGTGTACCACATCTTTATCCATTCATCTGTCTGTGGACATTTAGGTTGCTTGCATTACCTGGCTATTGTAAATAGTGCTTCAATGAACATTGTGGTGAATGTGCCTTTTTGATTTATGGTTTTCTCTGGGTATATGCCCAGAAGTGGGATTGCTGGATCAGATGGTAATTCTATTTCTAGTTTTTTTAAGGAAACTCCATACTGTTCTCCATAGTGACTGTATCAATTTACATCCCCACCAATAGTGGAAGAGGGCTCCTTTTGTCCACACCCTCCCCAGAATTTGTTGTTTGTAGATTTTCTGATGATGCCGATTCTAACAGGTGTGAGGTGATACCTCATTGTAGTTTTGATTTGCATTTCTCTAATAATTAGTGCTGTTGAGCAGCTTTTCATGGGCGTCTTGGCCATCTCTGTGTCTTCTTTGAAGAAACGTCTCTTTAGATCTTCTGCCCATTTTTGTATTGGGTTGTTTGTTTTTTTAATATTAAGCTGCATGAGCTGTTTATATATATATTGGAGATTAAACCTTTGTCCATTGATTCATTTGCAACGATTTTCTCCCATTCTGAGGGATGCCTTTTTCCATTCCCGTTTTTTTAACAAAAAAGGAAAGAAAGAAAAAGAAGCAGAACACTAATGTGCGTAAAATATGCCTTTTGAAATGGTCGTTTTGAAATATGGACGTCCTTTGAATTTTTTGGTCGAAATGTGACCCCACGATTTGTTTTCAGGGCAGGTGTCATTTACAGGCCTGCAATGATTTTGAATATCAACTAACCATTAGCGCTGGGATTAAAGCTGCTGTTGCGTGAAACGGCCACAAGGTGGCAGCAGTTCTCCCTTACCAAATCTGGTTACTAGAGCAACAGAGCCTCAATGGAAGTCGTGTTCTAGATTGGAATTTAGAATGGAATGTGCCAGGAGAAAGCCCCTCAAGTTTGTCTCACTACTTCTTGTTCGTGTTTTTACTTTTTTTTTCTATTACAGCAAGTTTGATTACAATGTTTGGCTTGTTGTAGGTGTGGAAGATGTGGTTCTTTTACACATATACAGATGTCTGTTCTTCCTGGGATCCTTTTCCCATGTACGTTAGGACAGAATGTTGAGTAGTCTTCTCTTGGTATTCCGTAGGTCTTTGGTGATTATATATGTCACCTGTGTTTGATTATGTCTGTTAACCCCGATATCGTAATGAAACCAATCCTCACACCTTTCCATTGGTGAACCCTAAGTTTGTTTAATGAATCTGTGATTGCCCTTCTCCGTGGAAGTATCTGCCCTGGTATCCATTTTTAGGTAATACCTATAAGTGATATGATACGATATGTGTCTTTCACTTTCTGACTTACTCCAAGTCACGTGATTACCTCTAGACTCATCTACGGGGCTGCAAATGGCATTGTGTCCTTTTTTTCCTTGGCTTCTATTCTGCCTTAGCGAGGTCCATTTTCAACAATGTGATTCCCTGAGGGTTGTGGATTAGCTGACCTGGGCAGCCTTACCCTGCCGGGCGGCCCTCCCCTGGTGTGCCTGGTTGAGGTCAATATAAACAGCGCTCCAGGCAGCAATAGCCCCAGAAGTTGTGCCTGACTCCATATTCTCTTCCCAGTCAGAAGTCTCTGGGCTGTGCTGGTGAGAGGGAGTGAGGGGCCAAGGCTTTGTTGGTGGCCCGGTGTGAGTGGGGCTCTGCTGGCCTTTCTGCAGGAGTTGCCAGGCTGCCACCTGCAAAGAAGAGGATGTGTCACCCATACCTTCCGATGGAATTTCTCTCCGGACAGAGGTGAGGAAGGAAAAAAGCAGTGGGGGCCGGGACAGGAGGGGTATCTCAGGCAGGGCAATAGAAAGCTTCCAGAAGAGCGCCCGGGGCCAGGACCATCCTGGCTGGCCTGCAGGCACCAAGTTGGCCTGCGTGCTGTCGCTGGTGTGGCTCCACGGCCCTTCCTCTAGGCTTTCAAGCCCTTGTACATATTCAGGTGTTTTACCTGGGAAGGGTGGGAACAGTTCAGCAGCAGCTGGCCTGGGGCTCAGATCACGTTTACTCACAGATGCCTCAGCACGGTCCCCCAGCTTTGCAATGAGGACGCTCCTTGCATGGGGGGTGGGTTGCTGGCTGTATGGGAGGTGATTCCCCACCTCTGACCAATTTCAGAATTGTTTACCGCTGGAGCAAGTGCCCTGATAGGGTTTCCCTCTGTATAACTGGTGGGTTCAGGTTTTTTTTTTCTTTTATGGTTCAAGTTAGATTTGATTCCTCTTTTATGTATTTATAGATATAAGCATGGAAATAATTCATTCCTATAAATACATCTGTGTGAAGGGAAGAACTTTTTTCTGTTTTATTTTAAAATTTTATTTTTTTTAATTTTGAAATTTAATTTTATTTATTTTTTTATACAGCAGGTTATTATTAGTTATGTGTTTTATGCATATACATGTATACAGGTCAATCCCAATCTCCCAACTCATCCCACCACCACCACCCCATGGCTTCCCACACTTGGTGTCCATACGTTTGTTCTCTACCTCTGTGTCTCTATTTCTTCCCTGAAAACCAGTTCATCTGTACCAGTTTTTAGGTTCCACATATATGCATTAATATACAATATTTGTTTTCCTCTTTCTGGCTTACTTCATTCTGTATGACAGTCTCTAGATCCATCGATGTCTCTACAAATGACCCAGTTTCATTCCTTTTTTTGGCTGAGTAATATTCCATTTTATATGTGTACCACATCTTTATCCATTCATCTGTCTGTGGGCATTTAGGTTGCTTGCATTACCTGGCTATTGTAAATAGTGCTGCAATGAACATTGTGGTGAATGCGCCTTTTGGATTTATGGTTTTCTCTGGGTATATGCCCAGAAGTGGGATTGCTGGATCAGATGGTAATTCTATTTCTAGTTTTTTTAAGGAAACTCCATACTGTTCTCCATAGTGACTGTATCAATTTACATCCCCACCAATAGTGGAAGAGGGCTCCTTTTGTCCACACCCTCCCCAGAATTTGTTGTTTGTAGATTTTCTGATGATGCCGATTCTAACAGGTGTGAGGTGATACCTCATTGTAGTTTTGATTTGCATTTCTCTAATAATTAGTGCTGTTGAGCAGCTTTTCATGGGCGTCTTGGCCATCTCTGTGTCTTCTTTGAAGAAACGTCTCTTTAGATCTTCTGCCCATTTTTGTATTGGGTTGTTTGTTTTTTTAATATTAAGCTGCATGAGCTGTTTATATATATATTGGAGATTAAACCTTTGTCCATTGATTCATTTGCAACGATTTTCTCCCATTCTGAGGGATGCCTTTTTCCATTCCCGTTTTTTTAACAAAAAAGGAAAGAAAGAAAAAGAAGCAGAACACTAATGTGCGTAAAATATGCCTTTTGAAATGGTCGTTTTGAAATATGGACGTCCTTTGAATTTTTTGGTCGAAATGTGACCCCACGATTTGTTTTCAGGGCAGGTGTCATTTACAGGCCTGCAATGATTTTGAATATCAACTAACCATTAGCGCTGGGATTAAAGCTGCTGTTGCGTGAAACGGCCACAAGGTGGCAGCAGTTCTCCCTTACCAAATCTGGTTACTAGAGCAACAGAGCCTCAATGGAAGTCGTGTTCTAGATTGGAATTTAGAATGGAATGTGCCAGGAGAAAGCCCCTCAAGTTTGTCTCACTACTTCTTGTTCGTGTTTTTACTTTTTTTTTCTATTACAGCAAGTTTGATTACAATGTTTGGCTTGTTGTAGGTGTGGAAGATGTGGTTCTTTTACACATATACAGATGTCTGTTCTTCCTGGGATCCTTTTCCCATGTACGTTAGGACAGAATGTTGAGTAGTCTTCTCTTGGTATTCCGTAGGTCTTTGGTGATTATATATGTCACCTGTGTTTGATTATGTCTCTTAACCCCGATATCGTAATGAAACCAATCCTCACACCTTTCCATTGGTGAACCCTAAGTTTGTTTAATGAATCTGTGATTGCCCTTCTCCGTGGAAATATCTGCCCTGGTATCCATTTTTAGGTAATACCTATAAGTGATATGATACGATATGTGTCTTTCACTTTCTGACTTACTCCAAGTCACGTGATTACCTCTAGACTCATCTACGGGGCTGCAAATGGCATTGTGTCCTTTTTTTCCTTGGCTTCTATTCTGACTTAGCGAGGTCCATTTTCAACAATGTGATTCCCTGAGGGTTGTGGATTAGCTGACCTGGGCAGCCTTACCCTGCCGGCCGGCCCTCCCCAGGTGTGCCTGGTTGAGGTCAATATAAACAGCGCTCCAGGCAGCAATAGCCCCTGAAGTTGTGCCTGACTCCATATTCTCTGCCCCGTCAGCAGTCTCGGGGCTGTGCTGGTGGGAGGGAGTGAGGGGCCAAGGCTTTGTTGGTGGCCCGGTGTGAGTGGGGCTCTGCTGGCCTTTCTGCAGGAGTTGCCAGGCTGCCACCTGTAAAGAAGAGGATGTGTCACCCATACCTTCCGATGGAATTTCTCTCCGGACAGAGGTGAGGAAGGAAAAAAGCAGTGGGGGCCGGGACAGGAGGGGTGTCTCAGGCAGGGCAATAGAAAGCTTCCAGAAGAGCGCCCGGGGCCAGGACCATCCTGGCTGGCCTGCAGGCACCAAGTTGGCCTGCGTGCTGTCGCTGGTGTGGCTCCACGGCCCTTCCTCTAGGCTTTCAAGCCCTTGTACATATTCAGGTGTTTTACCTGGGAAGGGTGGGAACAGTTCAGCAGCAGCTGGCCTGGGGCTCAGCTCACGTTTACTCACAGATGCCTCAGCACGGTCCCCTAGCTTTGCAATGAGGACGCTCCTTGCATGGGGGGTGGGTTGCTGGCTGTATGGGAGGTGATTCCCCACCTCTGACCAATTTTAGAATTGTTTACCGCTGGAGCAAGTGCCCTGATAGGGTTTCCCTCTGTATAACTGGTGGGTTCAGGTTTTTTTTTCTTTTATGGTTCAAGTTAGATTTGATTCCTCTTTTATGTATTTATAGATATAAGCATGGAAATAATTCATTCCTATAAATACATCTGTGTGAAGGGAAGAACTTTTTTCTGTTTTATTTTAAAATTTTATATTTTTAAATTTTGAAATTTAATTTTATTTATTTTTTTATACAGCAGGTTATTATTAGTTATGTGTTTTATGCATATACATGTATACAGGTCAATCCCAATCTCCCAACTCATCCCACCACCACCACCCCATGGCTTCCCACACTTGGTGTCCATACGTTTGTTCTCTACCTCTGTGTCTCTATTTCTTCCCTGAAAACCAGTTCATCTGTACCATTTTTAGGTTCCACATATATGCATTAATATACAATATTTGTTTTCCTCTTTCTGGCTTATTTCATTCTGTATGAGAGTCTCTAGATCCATCGATGTCTCTACAAATGACCCAGTTTCATTCCTTTTTTTGGCTGAGTAATATTCCATTTTATATGTGTACCACATCTTTATCCATTCATCTGTCTGTGGGCATTTAGGTTGCTTGCATTACCTGGCTATTGTAAATAGTGCTGCAATGAACATTGTGGTGAATGTGCCTTTTTGATTTATGGTTTTCTCTGGGTATATGCCCAGAAGTGGGATTGCTGGATCAGATGGTAATTCTATTTCTAGTTTTTTTAAGGAAACTCCATACTGTTCTCCATAGTGACTGTATCAATTTACATCCCCACCAATAGTGGAAGAGGGCTCCTTTTGTCCACACCCTCCCCAGAATTTGTTGTTTGTAGATTTTCTGATGATGCCGATTCTAACAGGTGTGAGGTGATACCTCATTGTAGTTTTGATTTGCATTTCTCTAATAATTAGTGCTGTTGAGCAGCTTTTCATGGGCGTCTTGGCCATCTCTGTGTCTTCGTTGAAGAAACGTCTCTTTAGATCTTCTGCCCATTTTTGTATTGGGTTGTTTGTTTTTTTAATATTAAGCTGCATGAGCTGTTTATATATATATTGGAGATTAAACCTTTGTCCATTGATTCATTTGCAACAATTTTCTCCCATTCTGAGGGATGCCTTTTTCCATTCCCGTTTTTTTAACAAAAAAGGAAAGAAAGAAAAAGAAGCAGAACACTAATGTGCGTAAAATATGCCTTTTGAAATGGTCGTTTTGAAATATGGACGTCCTTTGAATTTTTTGGTCGATATGTGACCCCAGGATTTGTTTTCAGGGCAGGTGTCATTTACAGGCCTGCAATGATTTTGAATATCAACTAACCATTAGCGCTGGGATTAAAGCTGGTGTTGCGTGAAACGGCCACAAGGTGGCAGCAGTTCTCCCTTACCAAATCTGGTTACTAGAGCAACAGAGCCTCAATGGAAGTCGTGTTCTAGATTGGAATTTAGAATGGAATGTGCCAGGAGAAAGCCCCTCAAGTTTGTCTCACTACTTCTTGTTCGTGTTTTTACTTTTTTTTCTATTACAGCAAGTTTGATTACAATGTTTGGCTTGTTGTAGGTGTGGAAGATGTGGTTCTTTTACACATATACAGATGTCTGTTCTTCCTGGGATCCTTTTCCCATGTACGTTAGGACAGAATGTTGAGTAGTCTTCTCTTGGTATTCCGTAGGTCTTTGGTGATTTTATATGTCACCTGTGTTTGATTATGACTGTTAACCCTGATATCGTAATGAAACCAATCCTCACACCTTTCCATTGGTGAACCATAAGTTTGTTTAATGAATCTGTGATTTCCCTTCCCCGTGGAAATATCTGCCCTGGTATCCATTTTTAGGTAACACCTATAAGTGATATGATACGATATGTGTCTTTCACTTTCTGACTTACTCCAAGTCACGTGATTACCTCTAGACTCATCTACGGGGCTGCAAATGGCATTGTGTCCTTTTTTTCCTTGGCTTCTCTTCTGCCTTAGCCAGGTCCATTTTCAACAATGTGATTCCCTGAGGGTTGTGGATTAGCTAACCTGGGCAGCCTTACCCTGCCGGCCGGCCCTCCCCAGGTGTGCCTGGTTGAGGTCAATATAAACAGCGCTCCAGGCAGCAATAGCCCCTGAAGTTGTGCCTTACTCCATATTCTCTGCCCCGTCAGCAGTCTCGGGGCTGTGCTGGTGGGAGGGAGTGAGGGGCCAAGGCTTTGTTGGTGGCCCGGTGTGAGTGGGGCTCTGCTGGCCTTTCTGCAGGAGTTGCCAGGCTGCCACCTGTAAAGAAGAGGATGTGTCACCCATACCTTCCGATGGAATTTCTCTCCGTACAGAGGTGAGGAAGGAAAAAAGCAGTGGGGGCCGGGACAGGAGGGGTATCTCAGGCAGGGCAATAGAAAGCTTCCAGAACAGCGCCCGGGGCCAGGACCATCCTGGCTGGCCTGCAGGCACCAAATTGGCCTGCGTGCTGTCGCTGGTGTGGCTCCACGGCCCTTCCTCTAGGCTTTCAAGCCCCTGTACATATTCAGGTGTTTTACCTGGGAAGGTTGGGAACAGTTCAGCAGCAGCTGGCCTGGGGCTCAGCTCACGTTTACTCACAGATGCCTCAGCACGGTCCCCCAGCTTTGCAATGAGGACGCTCCTTGCATGGGGGGTGGGTTGCTGGCTGTATGGGAGGTGATTCCCCACCTCTGACCAATTTCAGAATTGTTTACCGCTGGAGCAAGTGCCCTGATAGGGTTTCCCTCTGTATAACTGGTGGGTTCAGGTTTTTTTTTCTTTTATGGTTCAAGTTAGATTTGATTCCTCTTTTATGTATTTATAGATATAAGCATGGAAATAATTCATTCCTATAAATACATCTGTGTGAAGGGAAGAACTTTTTTCTGTTTTATTTTAAAATTTTATTTTTTTAAATTTTGAAATTTAATTTTATTTATTTTTTTATACAGCAGGTTATTATTAGTTATGTGTTTTATGCATATACATGTATACAGGTCAATCCCAATCTCCCAACTCATCCCACCACCACCACCCCATGGCTTCCCACACTTGGTGTCCATACGTTTGTTCTCTACCTCTGTGTCTCTATTTCTTCCCTGAAAACCAGTTCATCTGTACCATTTTTTAGGTTCCACATATATGCATTAATATACAATATTTGTTTTCCTCTTTCTGGCTTACTTCATTCTGTATGACATTCTCTAGATCCATCGATGTCTCTACAAATGACCCAGTTTCATTCCTTTTTTTGGCTGTGTAATATTCCATTTTATATGTGTACCACATCTTTATCCATTCATCTGTCTGTGGACATTTAGGTTGCTTGCATTACCTGGCTATTGTAAATAGTGCTTCAATGAACATTGTGGTGAATGTGCCTTTTTGATTTATGGTTTTCTCTGGGTATATGCCCAGAAGTGGGATTGCTGGATCAGATGGTAATTCTATTTCTAGTTTTTTTAAGGAAACTCCATACTGTTCTCCATAGTGACTGTATCAATTTACATCCCCACCAATAGTGGAAGAGGGCTCCTTTTGTCCACACCCTCCCCAGAATTTGTTGTTTGTAGATTTTCTGATGATGCCGATTCTAACAGGTGTGAGGTGATACCTCATTGTAGTTTTGATTTGCATTTCTCTAATAATTAGTGCTGTTGAGCAGCTTTTCATGGGCGTCTTGGCCATCTCTGTGTATTCTTTGAAGAAACGTCTCTTTAGATCTTCTGCCCATTTTTGTATTGGGTTGTTTGTTTTTTTAATATTAAGCTGCATGAGCTGTTTATATATATATTGGAGATTAAACCTTTGTCCATTGATTCATTTGCAACGATTTTCTCCCATTCTGAGGGATGCCTTTTTCCATTCCCGTTTTTTTAACAAAAAAGGAAAGAAAGAAAAAGAAGCAGAACACTAATGTGCGTAAAATATGCCTTTTGAAATGGTCGTTTTGAAATATGGACGTCCTTTGAATTTTTTGGTCGAAATGTGACCCCACGATTTGTTTTCAGGGCAGGTGTCATTTACAGGCCTGCAATGATTTTGAATATCAACTAACCATTAGCGCTGGGATTAAAGCTGCTGTTGCGTGAAACGGCCACAAGGTGGCAGCAGTTCTCCCTTACCAAATCTGGTTACTAGAGCAACAGAGCCTCAATGGAAGTCGTGTTCTAGATTGGAATTTAGAATGGAATGTGCCAGGAGAAAGCCCCTCAAGTTTGTCTCACTACTTCTTGTTCGTGTTTTTACTTTTTTTTTCTATTACAGCAAGTTTGATTACAATGTTTGGCTTGTTGTAGGTGTGGAAGATGTGGTTCTTTTACACATATACAGATGTCTGTTCTTCCTGGGATCCTTTTCCCATGTACGTTAGGACAGAATGTTGAGTAGTCTTCTCTTGGTATTCCGTAGGTCTTTGGTGATTATATATGTCACCTGTGTTTGATTATGTCTGTTAACCCCGATATCGTAATGAAACCAATCCTCACACCTTTCCATTGGTGAACCCTAAGTTTGTTTAATGAATCTGTGATTGCCCTTCTCCGTGGAAGTATCTGCCCTGGTATCCATTTTTAGGTAATACCTATAAGTGATATGATACGATATGTGTCTTTCACTTTCTGACTTACTCCAAGTCACGTGATTACCTCTAGACTCATCTACGGGGCTGCAAATGGCATTGTGTCCTTTTTTTCCTTGGCTTCTATTCTGCCTTAGCGAGGTCCATTTTCAACAATGTGATTCCCTGAGGGTTGTGGATTAGCTGACCTGGGCAGCCTTACCCTGCCGGGCGGCCCTCCCCTGGTGTGCCTGGTTGAGGTCAATATAAACAGCGCTCCAGGCAGCAATAGCCCCAGAAGTTGTGCCTGACTCCATATTCTCTTCCCAGTCAGAAGTCTCGGGGCTGTGCTGGTGAGAGGGAGTGAGGGGCCAAGGCTTTGTTGGTGGCCCGGTGTGAGTGGGGCTCTGCTGGCCTTTCTGCAGGAGTTGCCAGGCTGCCACCTGCAAAGAAGAGGATGTGTCACCCATACCTTCCGATGGAATTTCTCTCCGGACAGAGGTGAGGAAGGAAAAAATCAGTGGGGGCCGGGACAGGAGGGGTATCTCAGGCAGGGCAATAGAAAGCTTCCAGAAGAGCGCCCGGGTCCAGGACCATCCTGGCTGGCCTGCAGGCACCAAGTTGGCCTGCGTGCTGTCGCTGGTGTGGCTCCACGGCCCTTCCTCTAGGCTTTCAAGCCCTTGTACATATTCAGGTGTTTTACCTGGGAAGGGTGGGAACAGTTCAGCAGCAGCTGGCCTGGGGCTCAGATCACGTTTACTCACAGATGCCTCAGCACGGTCCCCCAGCTTTGCAATGAGGACGCTCCTTGCATGGGGGGTGGGTTGCTGGCTGTATGGGAGGTGATTCCCCACCTCTGACCAATTTCAGAATTGTTTACCGCTGGAGCAAGTGCCCTGATAGTGTTTCCCTCTGTATAACTGGTGGGTTCAGGTTTTCTTTTTCTTTTATGGTTCAAGTTAGATTTGATTCCTCTTTTATGTATTTATAGATATAAGCATGGAAATAATTCATTCCTATAAATACATCTGTGTGAAGGGAAGGACTTTTTTCTGTTTTATTTTAAAATTTTATTTTTTAAAATTTTGAAATTTAATTTTATTTATTTTTTTATACAGCAGGTTATTATTAGTTATGTATTTTATGCATATACATGTATACAGGTCAATCCCAATCTCCCAACTCATCCCACCACCACCACCCCATGGCTTCCCACACTTGGTGTCCATACGTTTGTTCTCTACCTCTGTGTCTCTATTTCTTCCCTGAAAACCAGTTCATCTGTACCAGTTTTTAGGTTCCACATATATGCATTAATATACAATATTTGTTTTCCTCTTTCTGGCTTACTTCATTCTGTATGACAGTCTCTAGATCCATCGATGTCTCTACAAATGACCCAGTTTCATTCCTTTTTTTGGCTGAGTAATATTCCATTTTATATGTATAACACATCTTTATCCATTCATCTGTCTGTGGGCATTTAGGTTGCTTGCATTACCTGGCTATTGTAAATAGTGCTGCAATGAACATTGTGGTGAATGTGCCTTTTTGATTTATGGTTTTCTCTGGGTATATGCCCAGAAGTGGGATTGCTGGATCAGATGGTAATTCTATTTCTAGTTTTTTTAAGGAAACTCCATACTGTTCTCCATAGTGACTGTATCAATTTACATCCCCACCAATAGTGGAAGAGGGCTCCTTTTGTCCACACCCTCCCCAGAATTTGTTGTTTGTAGATTTTCTGATGATGCCGATTCTAACAGGTGTGAGGTGATACCTCATTGTAGTTTTGATTTGCATTTCTCTAATAATTAGTGCTGTTGAGCAGCTTTTAATGGGCGTCTTGGCCATCTCTGTGTCTTCTTTGAAGAAACGTCTCTTTAGATCTTCTGCCCATTTTTGTATTGGGTTGTTTGTTTTTTTAATATTAAGCTGCATGAGCTGTTTATATATATATTGGAGATTAAACCTTTGTCCATTGATTCATTTGCAACGATTTTCGCCCATTCTGAGGGATGCCTTTTTCCATTCCCGTTTTTTTAACAAAAAAGGAAAGAAAGAAAAAGAAGCAGAAAACTAATGTGCGTAAAATATGCCTTTTGAAATGGTCGTTTTGAAATATGGACGTCCTTTGAATTTTTTGGTCGATATGTGACCCCAGGATTTGTTTTCAGGGCAGGTGTCATTTACAGGCCTGCAATGATTTTGAATATCAACTAACCATTAGCGCTGGGATTAAAGCTGCTGTTGCGTGAAACGGCCACAAGGTGGCAGCAGTTCTCCCTTACCAAATCTGGTTACTAGAGCAACAGAGACTCAATGGAAGTCGTGTTCTAGATTGGAATTTAGAATGGAATGTGCCAGGAGAAAGCCCCTCAAGTTTGTCTCACTACTTCTTGTTCATGTTTTTACTTTTTTTTTCTATTACAGCAAGTTTGATTACAATGTTTGGCTTGTTGTAGGTGTGGAAGATGTGGTTCTTTTACACATATACAGATGTCTGTTCTTCCTGGGATCCTTTTCCCATGTACGTTAGGACAGAATGTTGAGTAGTCTTCTCTTGGTATTCCGTAGGTCTTTGGTGATTATATATGTGACCTGTGTTTGATTATGTCTGTTAACCCCGATATCGTAATGAAACCAATCCTCACACCTTTCCATTGGTGAACCCTAAGTTTGTTTAATGAATCTGTGATTGCCCTTCTCCGTGGAAGTATCTGCCCTGGTATCCATTTTTAGGTAATACCTATAAGTGATATGATACGATATGTGTCTTTCACTTTCTGACTTACTCCAAGTCACGTGATTACCTCTAGACTCATCTACGGGGCTGCAAATGGCATTGTGTCCTTTTTTTCCTTGGCTTCTATTCTGCCTTAGCGAGGTCCATTTTCAACAATGTGATTCCCTGAGGGTTGTGGATTAGCTGACCTGGGCAGCCTTACCCTGCCGGCCGGCCCTCCCCAGGTGTGCCTGGTTGAGGTCAATATAAACAGCGCTCCAGGCAGCAATAGCCCCAGAAGTTGTGCCTGACTCCATATTCTCTTCCCTGTCAGAAGTCTCGGGGCTGTGCTGGTGAGAGGGAGTGAGGGGCCAAGGCTTTGTTGGTGGCCCGGTGTGAGTGGGGCTCTGCTGGCCTTTCTGCAGGAGTTGCCAGGCTGCCACCTGCAAAGAAGAGGATGTGTCACCCATACCTTCCGATGGAATTTCTCTCCGGACAGAGGTGAGGAAGGAAAAAAGCAGTGGGGGCCGGGACAGGAGGGGTATCTCAGGCAGGGCAATAGAAAGCTTCCAGAAGAGCGCCCGGGGAAAGGACCATCCTGGCTGGCCTGCAGGCACCAAGTTGGCCTGCGTGCTGTCGCTGGTGTGGCTCCACGGCCCTTCCTCTAGGCTTTCAAGCCCTTGTACATATTCAGGTGTTTTACCTGGGAAGGGTGGGAACAGTTCAGCAGCAGCTGGCCTGGGGCTCAGATCACGTTTACTCACAGATGCCTCAGCACGGTCCCCCAGCTTTGCAATGAGGACGCTCCTTGCATGGGGGGTGGGTTGCTGGCTGTATGGGAGGTGATTCCCCACCTCTGACCAATTTCAGAATTGTTTACCGCTGGAGCAAGTGCCCTGATAGGGTTTCCCTCTGTATAACTGGTGGGTTCAGGTTTTTTTTTTCTTTTATGGTTCAAGTTAGATTTGATTCCTCTTTTATGTATTTATAGATATAAGCATGGAAATAATTCATTCCTATAAATACATCTGTGTGAAGGGAAGAACTTTTTTCTGTTTTATTTTAAAATTTTATTTTTAAAAATTTTGAAATTTAATTTTATTTTTTTTTATACAGCAGGTTATTATTAGTTATGTGTTTTATGCATATACATGTATACAGGTCAATCCCAATCTCCCAACTCATCCCACCACCCCCACCCCATGGCTTCCCACACTTGGTGTCCATACGTTTGTTCTCTACCTCTGTGTCTCTATTTCTTCCCTGAAAACCAGTTCATCTGTACCATTTTTTAGGGTCCACATATATGCATTAATATACAATATTTGTTTTCCTCTTTCTGGCTTACTTCATTCTGTATGACAGTCTCTAGATCCATCGATGTCTCTACAAATGACCCAGTTTCATTCCTTTTTTTGGCTGAGTAATATTCCATTTTATATGTGTACCACATCTTTATCCATTCATCTGTCTGTGGACATTTAGGTTGCTTGCATTACCTGGCTATTGTAAATAGTGCTGCAGTGAACATTGTGGTGAATGTGCCTTTTTGATTTATGGTTTTCTCTGGGTATATGCCCAGAAGTGGGATTGCTGGATCAGATGGTAATTCTATTTCTAGTTTTTTTAAGGAAACTCCATACTGTTCTCCATAGTGACTGTATCAATTTACATCCCCACCGATAGTGGAAGAGGGCTCCTTTTGTCCACACCCTCCCCAGAATTTGTTGTTTGTAGATTTTCTGATGATGCCGATTCTAACAGGTGTGAGGTGATACCTCATTGTAGTTTTGATTTGCATTTCTCTAATAATTAGTGCTGTTGAGCAGCTTTTCATGGGCGTCTTGGCCATCTCTGTGTCTTCTTTGAAGAAACGTCTCTTTAGATCTTCTGCCCATTTTTGTATTGGGTTGTTTGTTTTTTTAATATTAAGCTGCATGAGCTGTTTATATATATATTGGAGATTAAACCTTTGTCCATTGATTCATTTGCAACGATTTTCTCCCATTCTGAGGGATGCCTTTTTCCATTCCCTTTTTTTTAACAAAAAAGGAAAGAAAGAAAAAGAAGCAGAAAACTAATGTGCGTAAAATATGCCTTTTGAAATGGTCGTTTTGAAATATGGACGTCCTTTGAATTTTTTGGTCGATATGTGACCCCAGGATTTGTTTTCAGGGCAGGTGTCATTTACAGGCCTGCAATGATTTTGAATATCAACTAACCATTAGCGCTGGGATTAAAGCTGGTGTTGCGTGAAACGGCCACAAGGTGGCAGCAGTTCTCCCTTACCAAATCTGCTTACTAGAGCAACAGAGCCTCAATGGAAGTCGTGTTCTAGATTGGAATTTAGAATGGAATGTGCCAGGAGAAAGCCCCTCAAGTTTGTCTCACTACTTCTTGTTCGTGTTTTTACTTTTTTTTTCTATTACAGCAAGTTTGATTACAATGTTTGGCTTGTTGTAGGTGTGGAATATGTGGTTCTTTTACACATATACAGATGTCTGTTCTTCCTGGGATCCTTTTCCCATGTACATTAGGACAGAATGTTGAGTAGTCTTCTCTTGGTATTCCGTAGGTCTTTGGTGATTATATATGTCACCTGTGTTTGATTATGTCTGTTAACCCCGATATCGTAATGAAACCAATCCTCACACCTTTCCATTGGTGAACCCTAAGTTTGTTTAATGAATCTGTGATTGCCCTTCTCCGTGGAAGTATCTGCCCTGGTATCCATTTTTAGGTAATACCTATAAGTGATATGATACGATATGTGTCTTTCACTTTCTGACTTACTCCAAGTCACGTGATTACCTCTAGACTCATCTACGGGGCTGCAAATGGCATTGTGTCCTTTTTTTCCTTGGCTTGTATTCTGCCTTAGTGAGGTCCATTTTCAACAATGTGATTCCCTGAGGGTTGTGGATTAGCTGACCTGGGCAGCCTTACCCTGCCGGCCGGCCCTCCCCAGGTGTGCCTGGTTGAGGTCAATATAAACAGCGCTCCAGGCAGCAATAGCCCCTGAAGTTGTGCCTGACTCCATATTCTCTTCCCTGTCAGAAGTCTCGGGGCTGTGCTGGTGAGAGGGAGTGAGGGGCCAAGGCTTTGTTGGTGGCCCGGTGTGAGTGGGGCTCTGCTGGCCTTTCTGCAGGAGTTGCCAGGCTGCCACCTGCAAAGAAGAGGATGTGTCACCCATACCTTCCGATGGAATTTCTCTCCGGACAGAGGTGAGGAAGGAAAAAAGCAGTGGGGGCCGGGACAGGAGGGGTATCTCAGGCAGGGCAATAGAAAGCTTCCAGAAGAGCGCCCGGGGCCAGGACCATCCTGGCTGGCCTGCAGGCACCAAGTTGGCCTGCGTGCTGTCGCTGGTGTGGCTCCACGGCCCTTCCTCTAGGCTTTCAAGCCCTTGTACATATTCAGGTGTTTTACCTGGGAAGGGTGGGAACAGTTCAGCAGCAGCTGGCCTGGGGCTCAGATCACGTTTACTCACAGATGCCTCAGCACGGTCCCCCAGCTTTGCAATGAGGACGCTCCTTGCATGGGGGGTGGGTTGCTGGATGTATGGGAGGTGATTCCCCACCTCTGACCAATTTCAGAATTGTTTACCGCTGGAGCAAGTGCCCTGATAGGGTTTCCCTCTGTATAACTGGTGGGTTCAGGTTTTTTTTTTCTTTTATGGTTCAAGTTAGATTTGATTCCTCTTTTATGTATTTATAGATATAAGCATGGAAATAATTCATTCCTATAAATACATCTGTGTGAAGGGAAGAACTTTTTTCTGTTTTATTTTAAAATTTTATTTTTTAAAATTTTGAAATTTAATTTTATTTATTTTTTAATACAGCAGGTTATTATTAGTTATGTATTTTATGCATATACATGTATACAGGTCAATCCCAATCTCCCAACTCATCCCACCACCCCCACCCCATGGCTTCCCACACTTGGTGTCCATACGTTTGTTCTCTACCTCTGTGTCTCTATTTCTTCCCTGAAAACCAGTTCATCTGTACCATTTTTTAGGTTCCACATATATGCATTAATATACAATATTTGTTTTCCTCTTTCTGGCTTACTTCATTCTGTATGACAGTCTCTAGATCCATCGATGTCTCTACAAATGACCCAGTTTCATTCCTTTTTTTGGCTGAGTAATATTCCATTTTATATGTGTACCACATCTTTATCCATTCAGCTGTCTGTGGACATTTAGGTTGCTTGCATTACCTGGCTATTGTAAATAGTGCTGCAGTGAACATTGTGGTGAATGTGCCTTTTTGATTTATGGTTTTCTCTGGGTATATGCCCAGAAGTGGGATTGCTGGATCAGATGGTAATTCTATTTCTAGTTTTTTTAAGGAAACTCCATACTGTTCTCCATAGTGACTGTATCAATTTACATCCCCACCGATAGTGGAAGAGGGCTCCTTTTGTCCACACCCTCCCCAGAATTTGTTGTTTGTAGATTTTCTGATGATGCCGATTCTAACAGGTGTGAGGTGATACCTCATTGTAGT
Organism: Mesoplodon densirostris; assembly: GCF_025265405.1. Taxonomy (NCBI): domain Eukaryota; kingdom Metazoa; phylum Chordata; class Mammalia; order Artiodactyla; family Ziphiidae; genus Mesoplodon; species Mesoplodon densirostris. The sequence goes on from NC_082661.1 coordinate 241,510,979, forward strand.
TTTGATTTGCATTTCTCTAATAATTAGTGCTGTTGAGCAGCTTTTCATGGGCGTCTTGGCCATCTCTGTGTCTTCTTTGAAGAAACGTCTCTTTAGATCTTCTGCCCATTTTTGTATTGGGTTGTTTGTTTTTTTAATATTAAGCTGCATGAGCTGTTTATATATATATTGGAGATTAAACCTTTGTCCATTGATTCATTTGCAACGATTTTCTCCCATTCTGAGGGATGCCTTTTTCCATTCCCGTTTTTTTAACAAAAAAGGAAAGAAAGAAAAAGAAGCAGAACACTAATGTGCGTAAAATATGCCTTTTGAAATGGTCGTTTTGAAATATGGACGTCCTTTGAATTTTTTGGTCGATATGTGACCCCACGATTTGTTTTCAGGGCAGGTGTCATTTACAGGCCTGCAATGATTTTGAATATCAACTAACCATTAGCGCTGGGATTAAAGCTGCTGTTGCGTGAAACGGCCACAAGGTGGCAGCAGTTCTCCCTTACCAAATCTTGTTACTAGAGCAACAGAGCCTCAATGGAAGTCGTGTTCTAGATTGGAATTTAGAATGGAATGTGCCAGGAGAAAGCCCCTCAAGTTTGTCTCACTACTTCTTGTTCGTGTTTTTAATTTTTTAATTTCTATTACAGCAAGTTTGATTACAATGTTTGGCTTGTTGTAGGTGTGGAATTTGTGGTTCTTTTACACATATACAGATGTCTGTTCTTCCTGGGATCCTTTTCCCATGTACGTTAGGACAGAATGTTGAGTAGTCTTCTCTTGGTATTCCGTAGGTCTTTGGTGATTATATATGTGACCTGTGTTTGATTATGTCTGTTAACCCCGATATCGTAATGAAACCAATCCTCACACCTTTCCATTGGTGAACCCTAAGTTTGTTTAATGAATCTGTGATTGCCCTTCTCCGTGGAAGTATCTGCCCTGGTATCCATGTTTAGGTAATACCTATAAGTGATATGATACGATATGTGTCTTTCACTTTCTGACTTACTCCAAGTCACGTGATTACCTCTAGACTCATCTACGGGGCTGCAAATGGCATTGTGTCCTTTTTTTCCTTGGCTTCTATTCTGCCTTAGCGAGGTCCATTTTCAACAATGTGATTCCCTGAGGGTTGTGGATTAGCTGACCTGGGCAGCCTTACCCTGCCGGCCGGCCCTCCCCAGGTGTGCCTGGTTCAGGTCAATATAAACAGCGCTCCAGGCAGCAATAGCCCCTGAAGTTGTGCCTGACTCCATATTCTCTGCCCCGTCAGCAGTCTCGGGGCTGTGCTGGTGGGAGGGAGTGAGGGGCCAAGGCTTTGTTGGTGGCCCGGTGTGAGTGGGGCTCTGCTGGCCTTTCTGCAGGAGTTGCCAGGCTGCCACCTGTAAAGAAGAGGATGTGTCACCCATACCTTCCGATGGAATTTCTCTCCGGACAGAGGTGAGGAAGGAAAAAAGCAGTGGGGCCCGGGACAGTGGGGAATCTCAGGCAGGGCAATAGAAAGCTTCCAGAAGAGCGCCCGGGGCCAGGACCATCCTGGCTGGCCTGCAGGCACCAAGTTCGCCTGCGTGTTGTCGTTGGTGTGGCTCCATGGCCCTTCCTCTAGGCTTTCAAGCCCTTGTACATATTCAGGTGTTTTACCTGGGAAGGGTGGGAACAGTTCAGCAGCAGCTGGCCTGGGGCTCAGCTCACGTTTACTCACAGATGCCTCAGCACGGTCCCCCAGCTTTGCAATGAGGATGTTCCTTGCATGGGGTGTGGTTTGCTGGCTGTATGGGATGTGATTCCCCACCTCTGACCAATTTCAGAATTGTTTACCGCTGGAGCAAGTGCCCTGATAGGGTTTCCCTCTGTATAACTGGTGGGTTCAAGTTTTCTTTTTCTTTTATGGTTCAAGTTAGATTTTATTCCTCATTTATGTATTTATAGATATAAGCATGGAAATAATTCATTCCTATAAATACATCTGTGTGAAGGGAAGAACTTTTTTCTGTTTTATTTATAAAATTTTATTTTTTAAAATTTTGAAATTTAATTGTATTTATTTTTTTACACAGCAGGTTATTATTAGTTATGTGTTTTATGCATATACATGTATACAGGTCAATCCCAATCTCTCAACTCATCCCACCACCACCACCCCAGGGCTTCCCACACTTGGTGTCCATACTTTTGTTCTCAACCTCTGTGTCTCTATTTCTTCCCTGCAAACCAGTTCATCTGTACCATTTATTAGGTTCCACATATATGCATTAATATACAATACTTGTTTTCCTCTTTCTGACTTACTTCATTCTGTTAGACAGTCTCTAGATCCATCGATGTCTCTACAAATGACCCAGTTTCATTCCTTTTTATGGCTGAGTAATATTCCATTTTATATATGTACCACATCTTTATCCATTCATCTGTCTGTGGGCATTTAGGTTGCTTGCATTACCTGGCTATTGTAAATAGTGCTGCAATGAACATTGTGGTGAATGTGCCTTTTTGATTTATGGTTTTGTCTGGGTATATGCCCAGAAGTGGGATTGCTGGATCAGATGGTAATTCTATTTCTAGTTTTTTTAAGGAAACTCCATACTGTTCTCCATAGTGACTGTATCAATTTACATCCCCACCAATAGTGGAAGAGGGCTCCTTTTGTCCACACCCTCCCCAGAATTTGTTGTTTGTAGATTTTCTGATGATGCCGATTCTAACAGGTGTGAGGTGATACCTCATTGTAGTTTTGATTTGCATTTCTCTAATAATTAGTGCTGTTGAGCAGCTTTTCATGTGCGTCTTGGCCATCTCTGTGTCTTCTTTGAAGAAACGACTCTTTAGATCTTCTGCCCATTTTTGTATTGGGTTGTTTGTTTTTTTAATCGCAAGCTGCATGAGCTATTTATATATATATTGGAGATTAAACCTTTGTCCATTGATTCATTTGCAACGATTTTCGCCCATTCTGAGGGATGCCTTTTTCCATTCCCGTTTTTTTAACAAAAAAGGAAAGAAAGAAAAAGAAGCAGAACACTAATGTGCGTAAAATATGCCTTTTGAAATGGTCGTTTTGAAATATGGACGTCCTTTGAATTTTTTGGTCGATATGTGACCCCAGGATTTGTTTTCAGGGCAGGTGTCATTTACAGGCCTGCAATGATTTTGAATATCAACTGACCATTAGCACTGGGATTAAAGCTGCTGTTGCGCGAAACGGCCACAAGGTGGCAGCAGTTCTCCCTTACCAAATCTGGTTACTAGAGCAACAGAGCCTCAATGGAAGTCATGTTCTAGATTGGAATTTAGAATGGAATGTGCCAGGAGAAAGCCCCTCAAGTTTGTCTCACTACTTCTTGTTCGTGTTTTTAATATTTTTTTCTATTACAGCAAGTTTGATTACAATGTTTGGCTTGTTGTAGGTGTGGAAGATGTGGTTCTTTTACACATATACAGATGTCTGTTCTTCCTGGGATCCTTTTCCCATGTACATTAGGACAGAATGTTGAGTAGTCTTCTCTTGGTATTCCGTACGTCTTTGGTGATTATATATATCACCTGTGTTTGATTATGTCTGTTAACCCCGATATCGTAATGAAACCAATCCTCACACCTTTCCATTGGTGAACCATAAGTTTGTTTAATGAATCTGTGATTGCCCTTCTCCGTGGAAATATCTGCCCTGGTATCCATTTTTAGGTAACACCTATAAGTGATATGATACAATATGTGTCTTTCACTTTCTGACTTACTCCAAGTCACGTGATTACCTCTAGAATCATCTACGGGGCTGCAAATGCCATTGTGTCCTTTTTTTCCTTGGCTTCTATTCTGCCTTAGCGAGGTCCATTTTCAACAATGTGATTCCCTGAGGGTTGTGGATTAGCTGACCTGGGCAGCCTTACCCTGCCGGCCGGCCCTCCCCAGGTGTGCCTGGTTGAGGTCAATATAAACAGCGCTCCAGGCAGCAATAGCCCCTGAAGTTGTGCCTGACTCCATATTCTCTGCCCCGTCAGCAGTCTCGGGGCTGTGCTGGTGGGAGGGAGTGAGGGGCCAAGGCTTTGTTGGTGTCCCGGTGTGAGTGGGGATCTGCTGGCCTTTCTGCAGGAGTTGCCAGGCTGCCACCTGTAAAGAAGAGGATGTGTCACCCATACCTTCCGATGGAATTTCTCTCCGGACAGAGGTGAGGAAGGAAAAAAGCAGTGGGGGCCTGGACAGTGGGGAATCTCAGGCAGGGCAATAGAAAGCTTCCAGAAGAGCGCCCGGGGCCAGGACCATCCTGGCTGGCCTGCAGGCACCAAGTTGGCCTGCGTGCTGTCGTTGGTGTGGCTCCATGGCCCTTCCTCTAGGCTTTCAAGCCCTTGTACATATTCAGGTGTTTTACCTGGGAAGGGTGGGAACAGTTCAGCAGCAGCTGGCCTGGGGCTTAGCTCACGTTTACTCACAGATGCCTCAGCACGGTCCCCCAGCTTTGCAATGAGGATGCTCCTTGCATAGGGGGTGGGTTGCTGGCTGTATGGGATGTGATTCCCCACCTCTGACCAATTTCAGAATTGTTTACCGCTGGAGCAAGTGCCCTGATAGGGTTTCCCTCTGTATAACTGGTGGGTTCAAGTTTTCTTTTTCTTTTATGGTTCAAGTTAGATTTTATTCCTCATTTATGTATTTATAGATATAAGCATGGAAATAATTCATTCCTATAAATACATCTGTGTGAAGGGAAGAACTTTTTTCTGTTTTATTTTAAAATTTTATTTTTTAAAATTTTGAAATTTAATTTTATTTATTTTTTTATACAGCAGGTTATTATTAGTTATGTATTTTATGCATATACATGTATACAGGTCAATCCCAATCTCCCAACTCATCCCACCACCACCACCCCATGGCTTCCCACACTTGGTGTCCATAAGTTTGTTCTCTACCTCTGTGTCTCTATTTCTTCCCTGCAAACCAGTTCATCTGTACCATTTATTAGGTTCCACATATATGCATTAATATACAATACTTGTTTTCCTCTTTCTGACTTACTTCATTCTGTATGACAGTCTCTAGATCCATCGATGTCTCTACAAATGACCCAGTTTCATTCCTTTTTATGGCTGAGTAATATTCCATTTTATATATGTACCACATCTTTATCCATTCATCTGTCTGTGGGCATTTAGGTTGCTTGCATTACCTGGCTATTGTAAATAGTGCTGCAATGAACATTGTGGTGAATGTGCCTTTTTGATTTATGGTTTTCTCTGGGTATATGCCCAGAAGTGGGATTGCTGGATCAGATGGTAATTCTATTTCTAGTTTTTTTAAGGAAACTCCATACTGTTCTCCATAGTGACTGTATCAATTTACATCCCCACCAATAGTGGAAGAGGGCTCCTTTTGTCCACACCCTCCCCAGAATTTGTTGTTTGTAGATTTTCTGATGATGCCGATTCTAACAGGTGTGAGGTGATACCTCATTGTAGTTTTGATTTGCATTTCTCTAATAATTAGTGCTGTTGAGCAGCTTTTCATGTGCGTCTTGGCCATCTCTGTGTCTTCTTTGAAGAAACGACTCTTTACATCATCTGCCCATTTTTGTATTGGGTTGTTTGTTTTTTTAATAGTAGGCTGCATGAGCTGTTTATATATATATTGGAGATTAAACCTTTGTCCATTGATTCATTTGCAACGATTTTCGCCCATTCTGAGGGATGCCTTTTTCCATTCCCGTTTTTTTAACAAAAAAGGAAAGAAAGAAAAAGAAGCAGAACACTAATGTGCGTAAAATATGCCTTTGAAATGGTCGTTTTGAAATATGGACGTCCTTTGAATTTTTTGGTCGATATGTGACCCCAGGATTTGTTTTCAGGGCAGGTGTCATTTACAGGCCTGCAATGATTTTGAATATCAACTGACCATTAGCGCTGGGATTAAAGCTGCTGTTACGTGAAACGGCCACAAGGTGGCAGCAGTTCTCCCTTACCAAATCTGGTTACTAGAGCAACAGAGCCTCAATGGAAGTCGTGTTCTAGATTGGAATTTAGAATGGAATGTGCCAGGAGAAAGCCCCTCAAGTTTGTCTCACTACTTCTTGTTTGTGTTTTTAATTTTTTTAAATTTTATTTTCTATTACAGCAAGTTTGATTACAATGTTTGGCTTGTTGTAGGTGTGGAAGATGTGGTTCTTTTACACATATACAGATGTCTGTTCTTCCTGGGATCCTTTTCCCATGTACGTTAGGACAGAGTGTTGAGTAGTCTTCTCTTGGTATCCCGTAGGTCTTTGGTGATTTTATATGTCACCTGTGTTTGATTATGTCTGTTAACCCCGATACGTAATGAAACCAATCCTCACACCTTTCCATTGGTGAACCGTAAGTTTGTTTAATGAATCTGTGATTGCCCTTCTCCGTGGAAGTATCTGCCCTGGTATCCATTTTTAGGTAATACCTATAAGTGATATGATACGATATGTGTCTTTCACTTTCTGACTTACTCCAAGTCACGTGATTACCTCTAGACTCATCTACGGGGCTGCAAATGGCATTGTGTCCTTTTTTTCCTTGGCTTCTATTCTGCCTTAGCGAGGTCCATTTTCAACAATGTGATTCCCTGAGGGTTGTGGATTAGCTGACCTGGGCAGCCTTACCCTGCCGGCCGGCCCTCCCCAGGTGTGCCTGGTTGAGGTCAATATAAACAGCGCTCCAGGCAGCAATAGCCCCTGAAGTTGTGCCTGACTCCATATTCTCTGCCCTGTCAGCAGTCTCGGGGCTGTGCTGGTGGGAGGGAGTGAGGGGCCAAGGCTTTGTTGGTGGCCCGGTGTGAGTGGGGCTCTGCTGGCCTTTCTGCAGGAGTTGCCAGGCTGCCACCTGTAAAGAAGAGGATGTGTCACCCATACCTTCCGATGGAATTTCTCTCCGGACAGAGGTGAGGAAGGAAAAAAGCAGTTAGGGCCGGGACAGGAGGGGTATCTCAGGTAGGGCATTAGAAAGCTTCCAGAATAGCGCCCGTGGCCAGGACCATCCTGGCTGGCCTGCAAGCACCAAGTTGGCCTGTGTGCTGTCGCTGGTGTGGCTCCATGGCCCTTCCTCTAGGCTTTCAAGCCCTTGTACATATTCAGGTGTTTTACCTGGGAAGGGTGGGAACAGTTCAGCAGCAGCTGGCCTGGGGCTCAGCTCACGTTTACTCACAGATGCCTCAGCACGGTCCCCCAGCTTTGCAATGAGGACGCTCCTTGCATGGGGGGTGGGTTGCTGGCTGTATGGGAGGTGATTCCCCACCTCTGACCAATTTCAGAATTGTTTACCGCTGGAGCAAGTGCCCTGATAGGGTTTCCCTCTGTATAACTGGTGGGTTCAGGTTTTTTTTTTCTTTTATGGTTCAAGTTAGATTTGATTCCTCTTTTATATATTTATAGATATAAGCATGGAAATAATTCATTCCTATAAATACATCTGTGTGAAGGGAAGAACTTTTCTCTGTTTTATTTTAAAATTTTATTTTTTAAAAGTTTGAAATTTAATTGTATTTATTTTTTTATACAGCAGGTTATTATTAGTTATGTGTTTTATGCATATACATGTATACATGTCAATCCCAATCTCCCAACTCATCCCACCACCACCACCCCAGGGCTTCCCACACTTGGTGTCCATACGTTTGTTCTCTACCTCTGTGTCTCTATTTCTTCCCTGAAAACCAGTTCATCTGTACCATTTTTTAGGTTCCACATATATGCATTAATATACAATATTTGTTTTCCTCTTTCTGGCTTACTTCATTCTGTATGACAGTCTCTAGATCCATCGATGTCTCTACAAATGACCCAGTTTCATTCCTTTTTTTGGCTGAGTAATATTCCATTTTATATGTGTACCACATCTTTATCCATTCATCTGTCTGTGGGCATTTAGGTTGCTTGCATTACCTGGCTATTGTAAATAGTGCTGCAATGAACATTGTGGTGAATGTGCCTTTTTGATTTATGGTTTTGTCTGGGTATATGCCCAGAAGTGGGATTGCTGGATCAGATGGTAATTCTATTTCTAGTTTTTTTAAGGAAACTCCATACTGTTCTCCATACTGACTGTATCAATTTACATCCCCACCAATAGTGGAAGAGGGCTCCTTTTGTCCACACCCTCCCCAGAATTTGTTGTTTGTAGATTTTCTGATGATGCCGATTCTAACAGGTGTGAGGTGATACCTCATTGTAGTTTTGATTTGCATTTCTCTAATAATTAGTGCTGTTGAGCAGCTTTTCATGGGCGTCTTGGCCATCTCTGTGTCTTCTTTGAAGAAACGTCTCTTTAGATCTTCTCCCCATTTTTGTATTGGGTTGTTTGTTTTTTTAATCGTAAGCTGCATGAGCTGTTTATATATATATTGGAGATTAAACCTTTGTCCATTGATTCATTTGCAACGATTTTCGCCCATTCTGAGGGATGCCTTTTTCCATTCCCGTTTTTTTAACAAAAAAGGAAAGAAAGAAAAAGAAGCAGAAAACTAATGTGCGTAAAATATGCCTTTTGAAATGGTCGTTTTGAAATATGGACGTCCTTTGAATTTTTTGGTCGATATGTGACCCCAGGATTTGTTTTCAGGGCAGGTGTCATTTACAGGCCTGCAATGATTTTGAATATCAACTAACCATTAGCGCTGGGATTAAAGCTGGTGTTGCGTGAAACGGCCACAAGGTGGCAGCAGTTCTCCCTTACCAAATCTGCTTACTAGAGCAACAGAGCCTCAATGGAAGTCGTGTTCTAGATTGGAATTTAGAATGGAATGTGCCAGGGGAAAGCCCCTCAAGTTTGTCTCACTACTTCTTGTTCGTGTTTTTACTTTTTTTTTCTATTACAGCAAGTTTGATTACAATGTTTGGCTTGTTGTAGGTGTGGAAGATGTGGTTCTTTTACACATATACAGATGTCTGTTCTTCCTGGGATCCTTTTCCCATGTACGTTAGGACAGAATGTTGAGTAGTCTTCTCTTGGTATTCCGTAGGTCTTTGGTGATTATATATGTCACCTGTGTTTGATTATGTCTGTTAACCCCGATATCGTAATGAAACCAATCCTCACACCTTTCCATTGGTGAACCCTAAGTTTGTTTAATGAATCTGTGATTGCCCTTCTCCGTGGAAATATCTGCCCTGGTATCCATTTTTAGGTAATACCTATAAGTGATATGATACGATATGTGTCTTTCACTTTCTGACTTACTCCAAGTCACGTGATTACCTCTAGACTCATCTACGGGGCTGCAAATGGCATTGTGTCCTTTTTTTCCTTGGCTTCTATTCTGCCTTAGCGAGGTCCATTTTCAACAATGTGATTCCCTGAGGGTTGTGGATTAGCTGACCTGGGCAGCCTTACCCTGCCGGCCGGCCCTCCCCAGGTGTGCCTGGTTGAGGTCAATATAAACAGCGCTCCAGGCAGCAATAGCCCCAGAAGTTGTGCCTGACTCCATATTCTCTTCCCAGTCAGAAGTCTCGGGGCTGTGCTGGTGAGAGGGAGTGAGGGGCCAAGGCTTTGTTGGTGGCCCGGTGTGAGTGGGGCTCTGCTGGCCTTTCTGCAGGAGTTGCCAGGCTGCCACCTGCAAAGAAGAGGATGTGTCACCCATACCTTCCGATGGAATTTCTCTCCGGACAGAGGTGAGGAAGGAAAAAAGCAGTGGGGGCCGGGACAGGAGGGGTATCTCAGGCAGGGCAATAGAAAGCTTCCAGAAGAGCGCCCGGGGCCAGGACCATCCTGGCTGGCCTGCAGGCACCAAGTTGGCCTGCGTGCTGTCGCTGGTGTGGCTCCACGGCCCTTCCTCTAGGCTTTCAAGCCCTTGTACATATTCAGGTGTTTTACCTGGGAAGGGTGGGAACAGTTCAGCAGCAGCTGGCCTGGGGCTCATATCACGTTTACTCACAGATGCCTCAGCACGGTCCCCCAGCTTTGCAATGAGGACGCTCCTTGCATGGGGGGTGGGTTGCTGGCTGTATGGGAGGTGATTCCCCACCTCTGACCAATTTCAGAATTGTTTACCACTGGAGCAAGTGCCCTGATAGGGTTTCCCTCTGTATAACTGGTGGGTTCAGGTTTTCTTTTTCTTTTATGGTTCAAGTTAGATTTGATTCCTCTTATGTATTTATAGATATAAGCATGGAAATAATTCATTCCTATAAATACATCTGTGTGAAGGGAAGAACTTTTCTCAGTTTTATTTTAAAATTTTATTTTTTAAAAGTTTGCAATTTAATATTATTTATTTTTTTATACAGCAGGTTATTATTAGTTAAGTATTTTATGCATATACATGTATACAGGTCAATCCCAATCTCCCAACTCATCCCACCACCACCACCCCAGGGCTTCCCACACTTGGTGTCCATACGTTTGTTCTCTACCTCTGTGTCTCTATTTCTTCCCTGCAAACCAGTTCATCTGTACCATTTATTAGGTTCCACATATATGCATTAATATACAATATTTGTTTTCCTCTTTCTGACTTACTTCCTTCTGTATGACAGTCTCTAGATCCATCGATGTCTCTACAAATGACCCAGTTTCATTCCTTTTTTTGGCTGAGTAATATTCCATTTTATATGTATAACACATCTTTATCCATTCATCTGTCTGTGGGCATTTAGGTTGCTTGCATTACCTGGCTATTGTAAATAGTGCTGCAATGAACATTGTGGTGAATGTGCCTTTTTGATTTATGGTTTTCTCTGGGTATATGCCCAGAAGTGGGATTGCTGGATCAGATGGTAATTCTATTTCTAGTTTTTTTAAGGAAACTCCATACTGTTCTCCATAGTGACTGTATCAATTTACATCCCCACCAATAGTGGAAGAGGGCTCCTTTTGTCCACACCCTCCCCAGAATTTGTTGTTTGTAGATTTTCTGATGATGCTGATTCTAACAGGTGTGAGGTGATACCTCATTGTAGTTTTGATTTGCATTTCTCTAATAATTAGTGCTGTTGAGCAGCTTTTCTTGGGCGTCTTGGCCATCTCTGTGTCTTCTTTGAAGAAACGTCTCTTTAGATCTTCTGCCCATTTTTGTATTGGGTTGTTTGTTTTTTTAATATTAAGCTGCATGAGCTGTTTATATATATATTGGAGATTAAACCTTTGTCCATTGATTCATTTGCAACGATTTTCTCCCATTCTGAGGGATGCCTTTTTCCATTCCCGTTTTTTTAACAAAAAAGGAAAGAAAGAAAAAGAAGCAGAACACTAATGTGCGTAAAATATGCCTTTTGAAATGGTCGTTTTGAAATATGGACGTCCTTTGAATTTTTTGGTCGATATGTGACCCCAGGATTTGTTTTCAGGGCAGGTGTCATTTACAGGCCTGCAATGATTTTGAATATCAACTAACCATTAGCGCTGGGATTAAAGCTGCTGTTGCGTGAAACGGCCACAAGGTGGCAGCAGTTCTCCCTTACCAAATCTGGTTACTAGAGCAACAGAGCCTCAATGGAAGTCGTGTTCTAGATTGGAATTTAGAATGGAATGTGCCAGGAGAAAGCCCCTCAAGTTTGTCTCACTACTTCTTGTTCGTGTTTTTACTTTTTTTTTCTATTACAGCAAGTTTGATTACAATGTTTAGCTTGTTGTAGGTGTGGAAGATGTGGTTCTTTTACACATATACAGATGTCTGTTCTTCCTGGGATCCTTTTCCCATGTACGTTAGGACAGAATGTTGAGTAGTCTTCTCTTGGTATTCCGTAGGTCTTTGGTGATTATATATGTCACCTGTGTTTGATTATGTCTGTTAACCCCGATATCGTAATGAAACCAATCCTCACACCTTTCCATTGGTGAACCCTAAGTTTGTTTAATGAATCTGTGATTGCCCTTCTCCGTGGAAATATCTGCCCTGGTATCCATTTTTAGGTAATACCTATAAGTGATATGATACGATATGTGTCTTTCACTTTCTGACTTACTCCAAGTCACGTGATTACCTCTAGACTCATCTACGGGGCTGCAAATGGCATTGTGTACTTTTTTTCCTTGGCTTCTATTCTGCCTTAGCGAGGTCCATTTTCAACAATGTGATTCCCTGAGGGTTGTGGATTAGCTGACCTGGGCAGCCTTACCCTGCCGGCCGGCCCTCCCCAGGTGTGCCTGTTTGAGGTCAATATAAACAGCGCTCCAGGCAGCAATAGCCCCTGAAGTTGTGCCTGACTCCATATTCTCTGCCCTGTCAGCAGTCTCGGTGCTGTGCTGGTGGGAGGGAGTGAGGGGCCAAGGCTTTGTTGGTGGCCCGGTGTGAGTGGGGCTCTGCTGGCCTTTCTGCAGGAGTTGCCAGGCTGCCACCTGTAAAGAAGAGGATGTGTCACCCATACCTTCCGATGGAATTTCTCTCCGGACAGAGGTGAGGAAGGAAAAAAGCAGTGGGGGCCGGGACAGGAGGGGTATCTCAGGCAGGGCAATAGAAAGCTTCCAGAAGAGCGCCCGGGGCCAGGACCATCCTGGCTGGCCTGCAGGCACCAAGTTGGCCTGCGTGCTGTCGCTGGTGTGGCTCCACGGCCCTTCCTCTAGGCTTTCAAGCCCTTTTACATATTCAGGTGTTTTACCTGGGAAGGGTGGGAACAGTTCAGCAGCAGCTGGCCTGGGGCTCAGCTCACGTTTACTCACAGATGCCTCAGCACGGTCCCCTAGCTTTGCAATGAGGACGCTCCTTGCATGGGGGGTGGGTTGCTGGCTGTATGGGAGGTGATTCCCCACCTCTGACCAATTTCAGAATTGTTTACCGCTGGAGCAAGTGCCCTGATAGGGTATCCCTCTGTATAACTGGTGGGTTCAGGTTTTTTTTTCTTTTATGGTTCAAGTTAAATTTGATTCCTCTTTTATGTATTTATAGATATAAGCATGGAAATAATTCATTCCTATAAATACATCTGTGTGAAGGGAAGAACTTTTTTCTGTTTTATTTTAAAATTTTATTTTTTAAAATTTTGAAATTTAATTTTATTTATTTTTTTATACAGCAGGTTATTATTAGTTATGTGTTTTATGCATATACATGTATACAGGTCAATCCCAATCTCCCAACTCATCCCACCACCACCACCCCATGGCTTCCCACACTTGGTGTCCATACGTTTGTTCTCTACCTCTGTGTCTCTATTTCTTCCCTGAAAACCAGTTCATCTGTACCATTTTTTAGGTTCCACATATATGCATTAATATACAATATTTGTTTTCCTCTTTCTGGCTTACTTCATTCTGTATGACAGTCTCTAGATCCATCGATGTCTCTACAAATGACCCAGTTTCATTCCTTTTTTTGGCTGAGTAATATTCCATTTTATATGTGTACCACATCTTTATCCATTCATCTGTCTGTGGGCATTTAGGTTGCTTGCATTACCTGGCTATTGTAAATAGTGCTGCAATGAACATTGTGGTGAATGTGCCTTTTTGATTTATGGTTTTCTCTGGGTATATGCCCAGAAGTGGGATTGCTGGATCAGATGGTAATTCTATTTCTAGTTTTTTTAAGGAAACTCCATACTGTTCTCCATAGTGACTGTATCAATTTACATCCCCACCAATAGTGGAAGAGGGCTCCTTTTGTCCACACCCTCCCCAGAATTTGTTGTTTGTAGATTTTCTGATGATGCTGATTCTAACAGGTGTGAGGTGATACCTCATTGTAGTTTTGATTTGCATTTCTCTAATAATTAGTGCTGTTGAGCAGCTTTTCTTGGGCGTCTTGGCCATCTCTGTGTCTTCTTTGAAGAAACGTCTCTTTAGATCTTCTGCCCATTTTTGTATTGGGTTGTTTGTTTTTTTAATATTAAGCTGCATGAGCTGTTTATATATATATTGGAGATTAAACCTTTGTCCATTGATTCATTTGCAACGATTTTCTCCCATTCTGAGGGATGCCTTTTTCCATTCCCGTTTTTTTAACAAAAAAGGAAAGAAAGAAAAAGAAGCAGAACACTAATGTGCGTAAAATATGCCTTTTGAAATGGTCGTTTTGAAATATGGACGTCCTTTGAATTTTTTGGTCGATATGTGACCCCAGGATTTGTTTTCAGGGCAGGTGTCATTTACAGGCCTGCAATGATTTTGAATATCAACTAACCATTAGCGCTGGGATTAAAGCTGCTGTTGCGTGAAACGGCCACAAGGTGGCAGCAGTTCTCCCTTACCAAATCTGGTTACTAGAGCAACAGAGCCTCAATGGAAGTCGTGTTCTAGATTGGAATTTAGAATGGAATGTGCCAGGAGAAAGCCCCTCAAGTTTGTCTCACTACTTCTTGTTCGTGTTTTTACTTTTTTTTTCTATTACAGCAAGTTTGATTACAATGTTTAGCTTGTTGTAGGTGTGGAAGATGTGGTTCTTTTACACATATACAGATGTCTGTTCTTCCTGGGATCCTTTTCCCATGTACGTTAGGACAGAATGTTGAGTAGTCTTCTCTTGGTATTCCGTAGGTCTTTGGTGATTATATATGTCACCTGTGTTTGATTATGTCTGTTAACCCCGATATCGTAATGAAACCAATCCTCACACCTTTCCATTGGTGAACCCTAAGTTTGTTTAATGAATCTGTGATTGCCCTTCTCCGTGGAAATATCTGCCCTGGTATCCATTTTTAGGTAATACCTATAAGTGATATGATACGATATGTGTCTTTCACTTTCTGACTTACTCCAAGTCACGTGATTACCTCTAGACTCATCTACGGGGCTGCAAATGGCATTGTGTACTTTTTTTCCTTGGCTTCTATTCTGCCTTAGCGAGGTCCATTTTCAACAATGTGATTCCCTGAGGGTTGTGGATTAGCTGACCTGGGCAGCCTTACCCTGCCGGCCGGCCCTCCCCAGGTGTGCCTGGTTGAGGTCAATATAAACAGCGCTCCAGGCAGCAATAGCCCCTGAAGTTGTGCCTGACTCCATATTCTCTGCCCTGTCAGCAGTCTCGGTGCTGTGCTGGTGGGAGGGAGTGAGGGGCCAAGGCTTTGTTGGTGGCCCGGTGTGAGTGGGGCTCTGCTGGCCTTTCTGCAGGAGTTGCCAGGCTGCCACCTGTAAAGAAGAGGATGTGTCACCCATACCTTCCGATGGAATTTCTCTCCGGACAGAGGTGAGGAAGGAAAAAAGCAGTGGGGGCCGGGACAGGAGGGGTATCTCAGGCAGGGCAATAGAAAGCTTCCAGAAGAGCGCCCGGGGCCAGGACCATCCTGGCTGGCCTGCAGGCACCAAGTTGGCCTGCGTGCTGTCGCTGGTGTGGCTCCACGGCCCTTCCTCTAGGCTTTCAAGCCCTTTTACATATTCAGGTGTTTTACCTGGGAAGGGTGGGAACAGTTCAGCAGCAGCTGGCCTGGGGCTCAGCTCACGTTTACTCACAGATGCCTCAGCACGGTCCCCTAGCTTTGCAATGAGGACGCTCCTTGCATGGGGGGTGGGTTGCTGGCTGTATGGGAGGTGATTCCCCACCTCTGACCAATTTCAGAATTGTTTACCGCTGGAGCAAGTGCCCTGATAGGGTATCCCTCTGTATAACTGGTGGGTTCAGGTTTTTTTTTCTTTTATGGTTCAAGTTAAATTTGATTCCTCTTTTATGTATTTATAGATATAAGCATGGAAATAATTCATTCCTATAAATACATCTGTGTGAAGGGAAGAACTTTTTTCTGTTTTATTTTAAAATTTTATTTTTTAAAATTTTGAAATTTAATTTTATTTATTTTTTTATACAGCAGGTTATTATTAGTTATGTGTTTTATGCATATACATGTATACAGGTCAATCCCAATCTCCCAACTCATCCCACCACCACCACCCCATGGCTTCCCACACTTGGTGTCCATACGTTTGTTCTCTACCTCTGTGTCTCTATTTCTTCCCTGAAAACCAGTTCATCTGTACCATTTTTTAGGTTCCACATATATGCATTAATATACAATATTTGTTTTCCTCTTTCTGGCTTACTTCATTCTGTATGACAGTCTCTAGATCCATCGATGTCTCTACAAATGACCCAGTTTCATTCCTTTTTTTGGCTGAGTAATATTCCATTTTATATGTGTACCACATCTTTATCCATTCATCTGTCTGTGGGCATTTAGGTTGCTTGCATTACCTGGCTATTGTAAATAGTGCTGCAATGAACATTGTGGTGAATGTGCCTTTTTGATTTATGGTTTTCTCTGGGTATATGCCCAGAAGTGGGATTGCTGGATCAGATGGTAATTCTATTTCTAGTTTTTTTAAGGAAACTCCATACTGTTCTCCATAGTGACTGTATCAATTTACATCCCCACCAATAGTGGAAGAGGGCTCCTTTTGTCCACACCCTCCCCAGAATTTGTTGTTTGTAGATTTTCTGATGATGCCGATTCTAACAGGTGTGAGGTGATACCTCATTGTAGTTTTGATTTGCATTTCTCTAATAATTAGTGCTGTTGAGCAGCTTTTCATGGGCGTCTTGGCCATCTCTGTGTCTTCTTTGAAGAAACGTCTCTTTAGATCTTCTGCCCATTTTTGTATTGGGTTGTTTGTTTTTTTAATATTAAGCTGCATGAGCTGTTTATATATATATTGGAGATTAAACCTTTGTCCATTGATTCATTTGCAACGATTTTCGCCCATTCTGAGGGATGCCTTTTTCCATTCCCGTTTTTTTAACAAAAAAGGAAAGAAAGAAAAAGAAGCAGAACACTAATGTGCGTAAAATATGCCTTTTGAAATGGTCGTTTTGAAATATGGACGTCCTTTGAATTTTTTGGTCGATATGTGACCCCAGGATTTGTTTTCAGGGCAGGTGTCATTTACAGGCCTGCAATGATTTTGAATATCAACTAACCATTAGCGCTGGGATTAAAGCTGCTGTTGCGTGAAACGGCCACAAGGTGGCAGCAGTTCTCCCTTACCAAATCTGGTTACTAGAGCAACAGAGACTCAATGGAAGTCGTGTTCTAGATTGGAATTTAGAATGGAATGTGCCAGGAGAAAGCCCCTCAAGTTTGTCTCACTACTTCTTGTTCGTGTTTTTACTTTTTTTTTCTATTACAGCAAGTTTGATTACAATGTTTGGCTTGTTGTATGTGTGGAAGATGTGGTTCTTTTACACATATACAGATGTCTGTTCTTCCTGGGATCCTTTTCCCATGTACGTTAGGACAGAATGTTGAGTAGTCTTCTCTTGGTATTCCGTAGGTCTTTGGTGATTATATATGTCACCTGTGTTTGATTATGTCTGTTAAACCCAATATCGTAATGAAACCAATCCTCACACCTTTCCATTGGTGAACCCTAAGTTTGTTTAATGAATCTGTGATTGCCCTTCTCCGTGGAAGTATCTGCCCTGGTATCCATTATTAGGTAATACCTATAAGTGATATGATACGATATGTGTCTTTCACTTTCTGACTTACTCCAAGTCACGTGATTACCTCTAGACTCATCTACGGGGCTGCAAATGGCATTGTGTCCTTTTTTTCCTTGGCTTCTATTCTGCCTTAGCGAGGTCCATTTTCAACAATGTGATTCCCTGAGGGTTGTGGATTAGCTGACCTGGGCAGCCTTACCCTGCCGGCCGGCCCTCCCCAGGTGTGCCTGGTTGAGGTCAATATAAACAGCGCTCCAGGCAGCAATAGCCCCAGAAGTTGTGCCTGACTCCATATTCTCTTCCCTGTCAGAAGTCTCGGGGCTGTGCTGGTGAGAGGGAGTGAGGGGCCAAGGCTTTGTTGGTGGCCCGGTGTGAGTGGGGCTCTGCTGGCCTTTCTGCAGGAGTTGCCAGGCTGCCACCTGCAAAGAAGAGGATGTGTCACCCATACCTTCCGATGGAATTTCTCTCCGGACAGAGGTGAGGAAGGAAAAAAGCAGTGGGGGCCGGGACAGGAGGGGTATCTCAGGCAGGGCAATAGAAAGCTTCCAGAAGAGCGCCCGGGGAAAGGACCATCCTGGCTGGCCTGCAGGCACCAAGTTGGCCTGCGTGCTGTCGCTGGTGTGGCTACACGGCCCTTCCTCTAGGCTTTCAAGCCCTTGTACATATTCAGGTGTTTTACCTGGGAAGGGTGGGAACAGTTCAGCAGCAGCTGGCCTGGGGCTCAGATCACGTTTACTCACAGATGCCTCAGCACGGTCCCCCAGCTTTGCAATGAGGACGCTCCTTGCATGGGGGGTGGGTTGCTGGCTGTATGGGAGGTGATTCCCCACCTCTGACCAATTTCAGAATTGTTTACCGCTGGAGCAAGTGCCCTGATAGGGTTTCCCTCTGTATAACTGGTGGGTTCAGGTTTTTTTTTTCTTTTATGGTTCAAGTTAGATTTGATTCCTCTTTTATGTATTTATAGATATAAGCATGGAAATAATTCATTCCTATAAATACATCTGTGTGAAGGGAAGAACTTTTTTCTGTTTTATTTTAAAATTTTATTTTTTAAAATTTTGAAATTTAATTTTATTTTTTTTTATACAGCAGGTTATTATTAGTTATGTGTTTTATGCATATACATGTATACAGGTCAATCCCAATCTCCCAACTCATCCCACCACCCCCACCCCATGGCTTCCCACACTTGGTGTCCATACGTTTGTTCTCTACCTCTGTGTCTCTATTTCTTCCCTGAAAACCAGTTCATCTGTACCATTTTTTAGGTTCCACATATATGCATTAATATACAATATTTGTTTTCCTCTTTCTGGCTTACTTCATTCTGTATGACAGTCTCTAGATCCATCGATGTCTCTACAAATGACCCAGTTTCATTCCTTTTTTTGGCTGAGTAATATTCCATTTTATATGTGTACCACATCTTTATCCATTCATCTGTCTGTGGGCATTTAGGTTGCTTGCATTACCTGGCTATTGTAAATAGTGCTGCAATGAACATTGTGGTGAATGTGCCTTTTTGATTTATGGTTTTCTCTGGGTATATGCCCAGAAGTGGGATTGCTGGATCAGATGGTAATTCTATTTCTAGTTTTTTTAAGGAAACTCCATACTGTTCTCCATAGTGACTGTATCAATTTACATCCCCACCAATAGTGGAAGAGGGCTCCTTTTGTCCACACCCTCCCCAGAATTTGTTGTTTGTAGATTTTCTGATGATGCCGATTCTAACAGGTGTGAGGTGATACCTCATTGTAGTTTTGATTTGCATTTCTCTAATAATTAGTGCTGTTGAGCAGCTTTTCATGGGCGTCTTGGCCATCTCTGTGTCTTCTTTGAAGAAACGTCTCTTTAGATCTTCTGCCCATTTTTGTATTGGGTTGTTTGTTTTTTTAATATTAAGCTGCATGAGCTGTTTATATATATATTGGAGATTAAACCTTTGTCCATTGATTCATTTGCAACGATTTTCTCCCATTCTGAGGGATGCCTTTTTCCATTCCCGTTTTTTTAACAAAAAAGGAAAGAAAGAAAAAGAAGCAGAACACTAATGTGCGTAAAATATGCCTTTTGAAATGGTCGTTTTGAAATATGGACGTCCTTTGAATTTTTTGGTCGATATGTGACCCCAGGATTTGTTTTCAGGGCAGGTGTCATTTACAGGCCTGCAATGATTTTGAATATCAACTAACCATTAGCGCTGGGATTAAAGCTGCTGTTGCGTGAAACGGCCACAAGGTGGCAGCAGTTCTCCCTTACCAAATCTGGTTACTAGAGCAACAGAGACTCAATGGAAGTCGTGTTCTAGATTGGAATTTAGAATGGAATGTGCCAGGAGAAAGCCCCTCAAGTTTGTCTCACTACTTCTTGTTCGTGTTTTTACTTTTTTTTTCTATTACAGCAAGTTTGATTACAATGTTTGGCTTGTTGTAGGTGTGGAAGATGTGGTTCTTTTACACATATACAGATGTCTGTTCTTCCTGGGATCCTTTTCCCATGTACGTTAGGACAGAATGTTGAGTCGTCTTCTCTTGGTATTCCGTAGGTCTTTGGTGATTATATATGTCACCTGTGTTTGATTATGTCTGTTAAACCCAATATCGTAATGAAACCAATCCTCACACCTTTCCATTGGTGAACCCTAATTTTGTTTAATGAATCTGTGATTGCCCTTCTCCGTGGAAGTATCTGCCCTGGTATCCATTATTAGGTAATACCTATAAGTGATATGATACGATATGTGTCTTTCACTTTCTGACTTACTCCAAGTCACGTGATTACCTCTAGACTCATCTACGGGGCTGCAAATGGCATTGTGTCCTTTTTTTCCTTGGCTTCTATTCTGCCTTAGCGAGGTCCATTTTCAACAATGTGATTCCCTGAGGGTTGTGGATTAGCTGACCTGGGAAGCCTTACCCTGCCGGCCGGCCCTCCCCAGGTGTGCCTGGTTGAGGTCAATATAAACAGCGCTCCAGGCAGCAATAGCCCCAGAAGTTGTGCCTGACTCCATATTCTCTTCCCTGTCAGAAGTCTCGGGGCTGTGCTGGTGAGAGGGAGTGAGGGGCCAAGGCTTTGTTGGTGGCCCGGTGTGAGTGGGGCTCTGCTGGCCTTTCTGCAGGAGTTGCCAGGCTGCCACCTGCAAAGAAGAGGATGTGTCACCCATACCTTCCGATGGAATTTCTCTCCGGACAGAGGTGAGGAAGGAAAAAAGCAGTGGGGGCCGGGACAGGAGGGGTATCTCAGGCAGGGCAATAGAAAGCTTCCAGAAGAGCGCCCGGGGAAAGGACCATCCTGGCTGGCCTGCAGGCACCAAGTTGGCCTGCGTGCTGTCGCTGGTGTGGCTACACGGCCCTTCCTCTAGGCTTTCAAGCCCTTGTACATATTCAGGTGTTTTACCTGGGAAGGGTGGGAACAGTTCAGCAGCAGCTGGCCTGGGGCTCAGATCACGTTTACTCACAGATGCCTCAGCACGGTCCCCCAGCTTTGCAATGAGGACGCTCCTTGCATGGGGGGTGGGTTGCTGGCTGTATGGGAGGTGATTCCCCACCTCTGACCAATTTCAGAATTGTTTACCGCTGGAGCAAGTGCCCTGATAGGGTTTCCCTCTGTATAACTGGTGGGTTCAGGTTTTTTTTTTCTTTTATGGTTCAAGTTAGATTTGATTCCTCTTTTATGTATTTATAGATATAAGCATGGAAATAATTCATTCCTATAAATACATCTGTGTGAAGGGAAGAACTTTTTTCTGTTTTATTTTAAAATTTTATTTTTAAAAATTTTGAAATTTAATTTTATTTTTTTTTATACAGCAGGTTATTATTAGTTATGTGTTTTATGCATATACATGTATACAGGTCAATCCCAATCTCCCAACTCATCCCACCACCCCCACCCCATGGCTTCCCACACTTGGTGTCCATACGTTTGTTCTCTACCTCTGTGTCTCTATTTCTTCCCTGAAAACCAGTTCATCTGTACCATTTTTTAGGTTCCACATATATGCATTAATATACAATATTTGTTTTCCTCTTTCTGGCTTACTTCATTCTGTATGACAGTCTCTAGATCCATCGATGTCTCTACAAATGACCCAGTTTCATTCCTTTTTTTGGCTGAGTAATATTCCATTTTATATGTGTACCACATCTTTATCCATTCATCTGTCTGTGGACATTTAGGTTGCTTGCATTACCTGGCTATTGTAAATAGTGCTGCAGTGAACATTGTGGTGAATGTGCCTTTTTGATTTATGGTTTTCTCTGGGTATATGCCCAGAAGTGGGATTGCTGGATCAGATGGTAATTCTATTTCTAGTTTTTTTAAGGAAACTCCATACTGTTCTCCATAGTGACTGTATCAATTTACATCCCCACCGATAGTGGAAGAGGGCTCCTTTTGTCCACACCCTCCCCAGAATTTGTTGTTTGTAGATTTTCTGATGATGCCGATTCTAACAGGTGTGAGGTGATACCTCATTGTAGTTTTGATTTGCATTTCTCTAATAATTAGTGCTGTTGAGCAGCTTTTCATGGGCGTCTTGGCCATCTCTGTGTCTTCTTTGAAGAAACGTCTCTTTAGATCTTCTGCCCATTTTTGTATTGGGTTGTTTGTTTTTTTAATATTAAGCTGCATGAGCTGTTTATATATATATTGGAGATTAAACCTTTGTCCATTGATTCATTTGCAACGATTTTCTCCCATTCTGAGGGATGCCTTTTTCCATTCCCTTTTTTTTAACAAAAAAGGAAAGAAAGAAAAAGAAGCAGAAAACTAATGTGCGTAAAATATGCCTTTTGAAATGGTCGTTTTGAAATATGGACGTCCTTTGAATTTTTTGGTCGATATGTGACCCCAGGATTTGTTTTCAGGGCAGGTGTCATTTACAGGCCTGCAATGATTTTGAATATCAACTAACCATTAGCGCTGGGATTAAAGCTGGTGTTGCGTGAAACGGCCACAAGGTGGCAGCAGTTCTCCCTTACCAAATCTGCTTACTAGAGCAACAGAGCCTCAATGGAAGTCGTGTTCTAGATTGGAATTTAGAATGGAATGTGCCAGGAGAAAGCCCCTCAAGTTTGTCTCACTACTTCTTGTTCGTGTTTTTACTTTTTTTTTCTATTACAGCAAGTTTGATTACAATGTTTGGCTTGTTGTAGGTGTGGAAGATGTGGTTCTTTTACACATATACAGATGTCTGTTCTTCCTGGGATCCTTTTCCCATGTACATTAGGACAGAATGTTGAGTAGTCTTCTCTTGGTATTCCGTAGGTCTTTGGTGATTATATATGTCACCTGTGTTTGATTATGTCTGTTAACCCCGATATCGTAATGAAACCAATCCTCACACCTTTCCATTGGTGAACCCTAAGTTTGTTTAATGAATCTGTGATTGCCCTTCTCCGTGGAAGTATCTGCCCTGGTATCCATTTTTAGGTAATACCTATAAGTGATATGATACGATATGTGTCTTTCACTTTCTGACTTACTCCAAGTCACGTGATTACCTCTAGACTCATCTACGGGGCTGCAAATGGCATTGTGTCCTTTTTTTCCTTGGCTTGTATTCTGCCTTAGTGAGGTCCATTTTCAACAATGTGATTCCCTGAGGGTTGTGGATTAGCTGACCTGGGCAGCCTTACCCTGCCGGCCGGCCCTCCCCAGGTGTGCCTGGTTGAGGTCAATATAAACAGCGCTCCAGGCAGCAATAGCCCCTGAAGTTGTGCCTGACTCCATATTCTCTTCCCTGTCAGAAGTCTCGGGGCTGTGCTGGTGAGAGGGAGTGAGGGGCCAAGGCTTTGTTGGTGGCCCGGTGTGAGTGGGGCTCTGCTGGCCTTTCTGCAGGAGTTGCCAGGCTGCCACCTGCAAAGAAGAGGATGTGTCACCCATACCTTCCGATGGAATTTCTCTCCGGACAGAGGTGAGGAAGGAAAAAAGCAGTGGGGGCCGGGACAGGAGGGGTATCTCAGGCAGGGCAATAGAAAGCTTCCAGAAGAGCGCCCGGGGCCAGGACCATCCTGGCTGGCCTGCAGGCACCAAGTTGGCCTGCGTGCTGTCGCTGGTGTGGCTCCACGGCCCTTCCTCTAGGCTTTCAAGCCCTTGTACATATTCAGGTGTTTTACCTGGGAAGGGTGGGAACAGTTCAGCAGCAGCTGGCCTGGGGCTCAGATCACGTTTACTCACAGATGCCTCAGCACGGTCCCCCAGCTTTGCAATGAGGACGCTCCTTGCATGGGGGGTGGGTTGCTGGCTGTATGGGAGGTGATTCCCCACCTCTGACCAATTTCAGAATTGTTTACCGCTGGAGCAAGTGCCCTGATAGGGTTTCCCTCTGTATAACTGGTGGGTTCAGGTTTTTTTTTTCTTTTATGGTTCAAGTTAGATTTGATTCCTCTTTTATGTATTTATAGATATAAGCATGGAAATAATTCATTCCTATAAATACATCTGTGTGAAGGGAAGAACTTTTTTCTGTTTTATTTTAAAATTTTATTTTTTAAAATTTTGAAATTTAATTTTATTTATTTTTTTATACAGCAGGTTATTATTAGTTATGTATTTTATGCATATACATGTATACAGGTCAATCCCAATCTCCCAACTCATCCCACCACCCCCACCCCATGGCTTCCCACACTTGGTGTCCATACGTTTGTTCTCTACCTCTGTGTCTCTATTTCTTCCCTGAAAACCAGTTCATCTGTACCATTTTTTAGGTTCCACATATATGCATTAATATACAATATTTGTTTTCCTCTTTCTGGCTTACTTCATTCTGTATGACAGTCTCTAGATCCATCGATGTCTCTACAAATGACCCAGTTTCATTCCTTTTTTTGGCTGAGTAATATTCCATTTTATATGTGTACCACATCTTTATCCATTCATCTGTCTGTGGACATTTAGGTTGCTTGCATTACCTGGCTATTGTAAATAGTGCTGCAATGAACATTGTGGTGAATGTGCCTTTTTGATTTATGGTTTTCTCTGGGTATATGCCCAGAAGTGGGATTGCTGGATCAGATGGTAATTCTATTTCTAGTTTTTTTAAGGAAACTCCATACTGTTCTCCATAGTGACTGTATCAATTTACATCCCCACCAATAGTGGAAGAGGGCTCCTTTTGTCCACACCCTCCCCAGAATTTGTTGTTTGTAGATTTTCTGATGATGCCGATTCTAACAGGTGTGAGGTGATACCTCATTGTAGTTTTGATTTGCATTTCTCTAATAATTAGTGCTGTTGAGCAGCTTTTCATGGGCGTCTTGGCCATCTCTGTGTCTTCTTTGAAGAAACGTCTCTTTAGATCTTCTGCCCATTTTTGTATTGGGTTGTTTGTTTTTATAATATTAAGCTGCATGAGCTGTTTATATATATATTGGAGATTAAACCTTTGTCCATTGATTCATTTGCAACGATTTTCTCCCATTCTGAGGGATGCCTTTTTCCATTCCCGTTTTTTTAACAAAAAAGGCAAGAAAGAAAAAGAAGCAGAAAACTAATGTGCGTAAAATATGCCTTTTGAAATGGTCGTTTTGAAATATGGACGTCCTTTGAATTTTTTGGTCGATATGTGACCCCAGGATTTGTTTTCAGGGCAGGTGTCATTTACAGGCCTGCAATGATTTTGAATATCAACTAACCATTAGCGCTGGGATTAAAGCTGCTGTTGCGTGAAACGGCCACAAGGTGGCAGCAGTTCTCCCTTACCAAATCTGGTTACTAGAGCAACAGAGACTCAATGGAAGTCGTGTTCTAGATTGGAATTTAGAATGGAATGTGCCAGGAGAAAGCCCCTCAAGTTTGTCTCACTACTTCTTGTTCGTGTTTTTACTTTTTTTTCTATTACAGCAAGTGTGATTACAATGTTTGGCTTGTTGTAGGTGTGGAAGATGTGGTTCTTTTACACATATACAGATGTCTGTTCTTCCTGGGATCCTTTTCCCATGTTCGTTAGGACAGAATGTTGAGTAGTCTTCTCTTGGTATTCCGTAGGTCTTTGGTGATTATATATGTGACCTGTGTTTGATTATGTCTGTTAACCCCGATATCGTAATGAAACCAATCCTCACACCTTTCCATTGGTGAACCCTAAGTTTGTTTAATGAATCTGTGATTGCCCTTCTCCGTGGAAGTATCTGCCCTGGTATCCATGTTTAGGTAATACCTATAAGTGATATGATACGATATGTGTCTTTCACTTTCTGACTTACTCCAAGTCACGTGATTACCTCTAGACTCATCTACGGGGCTGCAAATGGCATTGTGTCCTTTTTTTCCTTGGCTTCTATTCTGCCTTAGCGAGGTCCATTTTCAACAATGTGATTCCCTGAGGGTTGTGGATTAGCTGACCTGGGCAGCCTTACCCTGCCGGCCGGCCCTCCCCAGGTGTGCCTGGTTGAGGTCAATATAAACAGCGCTCCAGGCAGCAATAGCCCCTGAAGTTGTGCCTGACTCCATATTCTCTGCCCCGTCAGCAGTCTCGGGGCTGTGCTGGTGGGAGGGAGTGAGGGGCCAAGGCTTTGTTGGTGGCCCGGTGTGAGTGGGGCTCTGCTGGCCTTTCTGCAGGAGTTGCCAGGCTGCCACCTGTAAAGAAGAGGATGTGTCACCCATACCTTCCGATGGAATTTCTCTCCGGACAGAGGTGAGGAAGGAAAAAAGCAGTGGGGCCCGGGACAGTGGGGAATCTCAGGTAGGGCAATAGAAAGCTTCCAGAAGAGCGCCCGGGGCCAGGACCATCCTGGCTGGCCTGCAGGCACCAAGTTCGCCTGCGTGTTGTCGTTGGTGTGGCTCCATGGCCCTTCCTCTAGGCTTTCAAGCCCTTGTACATATTCAGGTGTTTTACCTGCGAAGGGTGGGAACAGTTCAGCAGCAGCTGGCCTGGGGCTCAGCTCACGTTTACTCACAGATGCCTCAGCACGGTCCCCCAGCTTTGCAATGAGGATGTTCCTTGCATGGGGTGTGGTTTGCTGGCTGTATGGGATGTGATTCCCCACCTCTGACCAATTTCAGAATTGTTTACCGCTGGAGCAAGTGCCCTGATAGGGTTTCCCTCTGTATAACTGGTGGGTTCAAGTTTTCTTTTTCTTTTATGGTTCAAGTTAGATTTTATTCCTCATTTATGTATTTATAGATATAAGCATGGAAATAATTCATTCCTATAAATACATATGTGTGAAGGGAAGAACTTTTTTCTGTTTTATTTTAAAATTTTATTTTTTAAAATTTTGAAATTTAATTGTATTTATTTTTTTATACAGCAGGTTATTATTAGTTATGTGTTTTATGCATATACATGTATACAGGTCAATCCCAATCTCTCAACTCATCCCACCACCACCACCCCAGGGCTTCCCACACTTGGTGTCCATACTTTTGTTCTCAACCTCTGTGTCTCTATTTCTTCCCTGCAAACCAGTTCATCTGTACCATTTATTAGGTTCCACATATATGCATTAATATACAATACTTGTTTTCCTCTTTCTGACTTACTTCATTCTGTATGACAGTCTCTAGATCCATCGATGTCTCTACAAATGACCCAGTTTCATTCCTTTTTATGGCTGAGTAATATTCCATTTTATATATGTACCACATCTTTATCCATTCATCTGTCTGTGGGCATTTAGGTTGCTTGCATTACCTGGCTATTGTAAATAGTGCTGCAATGAACATTGTGGTGAATGTGCCTTTTTGATTTATGGTTTTCTCTGGGTATATGCCCAGAAGTGGGATTGCTGGATCAGATGGTAATTCTATTTCTAGTTTTTTTAAGGAAACTCCATACTGTTCTCCATAGTGACTGTATCAATTTACATCCCCACCAATAGTGGAAGAGGGCTCCTTTTGTCCACACCCTCCCCAGAATTTGTTGTTTGTAGATTTTCTGATGATGCCGATTCTAACAGGTGTGAGGTGATACCTCATTGTAGTTTTGATTTGCATTTCTCTAATAATTAGTGCTGTTGAGCAGCTTTTCATGTGCGTCTTGGCCATCTCTGTGTCTTCTTTGAAGAAACGACTCTTTAGATCTTCTGCCCATTTTTGTATTGGGTTGTTTGTTTTTTTAATCGTAAGCTGCATGAGCTATTTATATATATATTGGAGATTAAACCTTTGTCCATTGATTCATTTGCAACGATTTTCGCCCATTCTGAGGGATGCCTTTTTCCATTCCCGTTTTTTTAACAAAAAAGGAAAGAAAGAAAAAGAAGCAGAACACTAATGTGCGTCAAATATGCCTTTTGAAATGGTCGTTTTGAAATATGGACGTCCTTTGAATTTTTTGGTCGATATGTGACCCCAGGATTTGTTTTCAGGGCAGGTGTCATTTACAGGCCTGCAATGATTTTGAATATCAACTGACCATTAGCACTGGGATTAAAGCTGCTGTTGCGCGAAACGGCCACAAGGTGGCAGCAGTTCTCCCTTACCAAATCTGGTTACTAGAGCAACAGAGCCTCAATGGAATTCATGTTCTAGATTGGAATTTAGAATGGAATGTGCCAGGAGAAAGCCCCTCAAGTTTGTCTCACTACTTCTTGTTCGTGTTTTTAATTTTTTTTTCTATTACAGCAAGTTTGATTACAATGTTTGGCTTGTTGTAGGTGTGGAAGATGTGGTTCTTTTACACATATACAGATGTCTGTTCTTCCTGGGATCCTTTTCCCATGTACATTAGGACAGAATGTTGAGTAGTCTTCTCTTGGTATTCCGTACGTCTTTGGTGATTATATATATCACCTGTGTTTGATTATGTCTGTTAACCCCGATATCGTAATGAAACCAATCCTCACACCTTTCCATTGGTGAACCATAAGTTTGTTTAATGAATCTGTGATTGCCCTTCTCCGTGGAAATATCTGCCCTGGTATCCATTTTTAGGTAACACCTATAAGTGATATGATACAATATGTGTCTTTCACTTTCTGACTTACTCCAAGTCACGTGATTACCTCTAGAATCATCTACGGGGCTGCAAATGGCATTGTGTCCTTTTTCTCCTTGGCTTCTATTCTGCCTTAGCGAGGTCCATTTTCAACAATGTGATTCCCTGAGGGTTGTGGATTAGCTGACCTGGGCAGCCTTACCCTGCCGGCCGGCCCTCCCCAGGTGTGCCTGGTTGAGGTCAATATAAACAGCGCTCCAGGCAGCAATAGCCCCTGAAGTTGTGCCTGACTCCATATTCTCTGCCCCGTCAGCAGTCTCGGGGCTGTGCTGGTGGGAGGGAGTGAGGGGCCAAGGCTTTGTTGGTGTCCCGGTGTGAGTGGGGATCTGCTGGCCTTTCTGCAGGAGTTGCCAGGCTGCCACCTGTAAAGAAGAGGATGTGTCACCCATACCTTCCGATGGAATTTCTCTCCGGACAGAGGTGAGGAAGGAAAAAAGCAGTTGGGGCCTGGACAGTGGGGAATCTCAGGCAGGGCAATAGAAAGCTTCCAGAAGAGCGCCCGGGGCCAGGACCATCCTGGCTGGCCTGCAGGCACCAAGTTGGCCTGCGTGCTGTCGTTGGTGTGGCTCCATGGCCCTTCCTCTAGGCTTTCAAGCCCTTGTACATATTCAGGTGTTTTACCTGGGAAGGGTGGGAACAGTTCAGCAGCAGCTGGCCTGGGGCTTAGCTCACGTTTACTCACAGATGCCTCAGCACGGTCCCCCAGCTTTGCAATGAGGATGCTCCTTGCATGGGGGGTGGGTTGCTGGCTGTATGGGATGTGATTCCCCACCTCTGACCAATTTCAGAATTGTTTACCACTGGAGCAAGTGCCCTGATAGGGTTTCCCTCTGTATAACTGGTGGGTTCAAGTTTTCTTTTTCTTTTATGGTTCAAGTTAGATTTTATTCCTCATTTATGTATTTATAGATATAAGCATGGAAATAATTCATTCCTATAAATACATCTGTGTGAAGGGAAGAACTTTTTTCTGTTTTATTTTAAAATTTTATTTTTTAAAATTTTGAAATTTAATTTTATTTATTTTTTTATACAGCAGGTTATTATTAGTTATGTATTTTATGCATATACATGTATACAGGTCAATCCCAATCTCCCAACTCATCCCACCACCACCACCCCATGGCTTCCCACACTTGGTGTCCATAAGTTTGTTCTCTACCTCTGTGTCTCTATTTCTTCCCTGCAAACCAGTTCATCTGTACCATTTATTAGGTTCCACATATATGCATTAATATACAATATTTGTTTTCCTCTTTCTGACTTACTTCATTCTGTATGACAGTCTCTAGATCCATCGATGTCTCTACAAATGACCCAGTTTCATTCCTTTTTATGGCTGAGTAATATTCCATTTTATATATGTACCACATCTTTATCCATTCATCTGTCTGTGGGCATTTAGGTTGCTTGCATTACCTGGCTATTGTAAATAGTGCTGCAATGAACATTGTGGTGAATGTGCCTTTTTGATTTATGGTTTTCTCTGGGTATATGCCCAGAAGTGGGATTGCTGGATCAGATGGTAATTCTATTTCTAGTTTTTTTAAGGAAACTCCATACTGTTCTCCATAGTGACTGTATCAATTTACATCCCCACCAATAGTGGAAGAGGGCTCCTTTTGTCCACACCCTCCCCAGAATTTGTTGTTTTTAGATTTTCTGATGATGCCGATTCTAACAGGTGTGAGGTGATACCTCATTGTAGTTTTGATTTGCATTTCTCTAATAATTAGTGCTGTTGAGCAGCTTTTCATGTGCGTCTTGGCCATCTCTGTGTCTTCTTTGAAGAAACGACTCTTTACATCATCTGCCCATTTTTGTATTGGGTTGTTTGTTTTTTTAATAGTAGGCTGCATGAGCTGTTTATATATATATTGGAGATTAAACCTTTGTCCATTGATTCATTTGCAACGATTTTCTCCCATTCTGAGGGATGCCTTTTTCCATTCCCGTTTTTTTAACAAAAAAGGAAAGAAAGAAAAAGAAGCAGAACACTAATGTGCGTAAAATATGCCTTTTGAAATGGTCGTTTTGAAATATGGACGTCCTTTGAATTTTTTGGTCGATATGTGACCCCAGGATTTGTTTTCAGGGCAGGTGTCATTTACAGGCCTGCAATGATTTTGAATATCAACTGACCATTAGCGCTGGGATTAAAGCTGCTGTTACGTGAAACGGCCACAAGGTGGCAGCAGTTCTCCCTTACCAAATCTGGTTACTAGAGCAACAGAGCCTCAATGGAAGTCGTGTTCTAGATTGGAATTTAGAATGCAATGTGCCAGGAGAAAGCCCCTCAAGTTTGTCTCACTACTTCTTGTTCGTGTTTTTAATTTTTTTTAATTTTATTTTCTATTACAGCAAGTTTGATTACAATGTTTGGCTTGTTGTAGGTGTGGAAGATGTGGTTCTTTTACACATATACAGATGTCTGTTCTTCCTGGGATCCTTTTCCCATGTACGTTAGGACAGAGTGTTGAGTAGTCTTCTCTTGGTATCCCGTAGGTCTTTGGTGATTTTATATGTCACCTGTGTTTGATTATGTCTGTTAACCCCGATACGTAATGAAACCAATCCTCACACCTTTCCATTGGTGAACCGTAAGTTTGTTTAATGAATCTGTGATTGCCCTTCTCCGTGGAAGTATCTGCCCTGGTATCCATTTTTAGGTAATACCTATAAGTGATATGATACGATATGTGTCTTTCACTTTCTGACTTACTCCAAGTCACGTGATTACCTCTAGACTCATCTACGGGGCTGCAAATGGCATTGTGTCCTTTTTTTCCTTGGCTTCTATTCTGCCTTAGCGAGGTCCATTTTCAACAATGTGATTCCCTGAGGGTTGTGGATTAGCTGACCTGGGCAGCCTTACCCTGCCGGCCGGCCCTCCCCAGGTGTGCCTGGTTGAGGTCAATATAAACAGCGCTCCAGGCAGCAATAGCCCCTGAAGTTGTGCCTGACTCCATATTCTCTGCCCCGTCAGCAGTCTCGGGGCTGTGCTGGTGGGAGGGAGTGAGGGGCCAAGGCTTTGTTGGTGGCCCGGTGTGAGTGGGGCTCTGCTGGCCTTTCTGCAGGAGTTGCCAGGCTGCCACCTGTAAAGAAGAGGATGTGTCACCCATACCTTCCGATGGAATTTCTCTCCGGACAGAGGTGAGGAAGGAAAAAAGCAGTGGGGGCCGGGACAGGAGGGGTATCTCAGGTAGGGCATTAGAAAGCTTCCAGAATAGCGCCCGTGGCCAGGACCATCCTGGCTGGCCTGCAGGCACCAAGTTGGCCTGTGTGCTGTCGCTGGTGTGGCTCCATGGCCCTTCCTCTAGGCTTTCAAGCCCTTGTACATATTCAGGTGTTTTACCTGGGAAGGGTGGGAACAGTTCAGCAGCAGCTGGCCTGGGGCTCAGCTCACGTTTACTCACAGATGCCTCAGCACGGTCCCCCAGCTTTGCAATGAGGACGCTCCTTGCATGGGGGGTGGGTTGCTGGCTGTATGGGAGGTGATTCCCCACCTCTGACCAATTTCAGAATTGTTTACCGCTGGAGCAAGTGCCCTGATAGGGTTTCCCTCTGTATAACTGGTGGGTTCAGGTTTTTTTTTTCTTTTATGGTTCAAGTTAGATTTGATTCCTCTTTTATATATTTATAGATATAAGCATGGAAATAATTCATTCCTATAAATACATCTGTGTGAAGGGAAGAACTTTTCTCTGTTTTATTTTAAAATTTTATTTTTTAAAAGTTTGAAATTTAATTGTATTTATTTTTTTATACAGCAGGTTATTATTAGTTATGTGTTTTATGCATATACATGTATACAGGTCAATCCCAATCTCCCAACTCATCCCACCACCACCACCCCAGGGCTTCCCACACTTGGTGTCCATACGTTTGTTCTCTACCTCTGTGTCTCTATTTCTTCCCTGAAAACCAGTTCATCTGTACCATTTTTTAGGTTCCACATATATGCATTAATATACAATATTTGTTTTCCTCTTTCTGGCTTACTTCATTCTGTATGACAGTCTCTAGATCCATCGATGTCTCTACAAATGACCCAGTTTCATTCCTTTTTTTGGCTGAGTAATATTCCATTTTATATGTGTACCACATCTTTATCCATTCATCTGTCTGTGGGCATTTAGGTTGCTTGCATTACCTGGCTATTGTAAATAGTGCTGCAATGAACATTGTGGTGAATGTGCCTTTTTGATTTATGGTTTTGTCTGGGTATATGCCCAGAAGTGGGATTGCTGAATCAGATGGTAATTCTATTTCTAGTTTTTTTAAGGAAACTCCATACTGTTCTCCATACTGACTGTATCAATTTACATCCCCACCAATAGTGGAAGAGGGCTCCTTTTGTCCACACCCTCCCCAGAATTTGTTGTTTGTAGATTTTCTGATGATGCCGATTCTAACAGGTGTGAGGTGATACCTCATTGTAGTTTTGATTTGCATTTCTCTAATAATTAGTGCTGTTGAGCAGCTTTTCATGGGCGTCTTGGCCATCTCTGTGTCTTCTTTGAAGAAACGTCTCTTTAGATCTTCTCCCCATTTTTGTATTGGGTTGTTTGTTTTTTTAATCGTAAGCTGCATGAGCTGTTTATATATATATTGGAGATTAAACCTTTGTCCATTGATTCATTTGCAACGATTTTCGCCCATTCTGAGGGATGCCTTTTTCCATTCCCATTTTTTTAAAAAAAAGGAAAGGAAGAAAAAGAAGCAGAACACTAATGTGCGTAAAATATGCCTTTTGAAATGGTCGTTTTGAAATATGGACGTCCTTTGAATTTTTTGGTCGATAGGTGACCCCAGGATTTGTTTTCAGGGCAGGTGTCATTTACAGGCCTGCAATGATTTTGAATATCAACTGACCATTAGCGCTGGGATTAAAGCTGCTGTTACGTGAAACGGCCACAAGGTGGCAGCAGTTCTCCCTTACCAAATCTGGTTACTAGAGCAACAGAGCCTCAATGGAAGTCGTGTTCTAGATTGGAATTTAGAATGGAATGTGCCAGGAGAAAGCCCCTCAAGTTTGTCTCACTACTTCTTGTTCGTGTTTTTAATTTTTTTTAATTTTATTTTCTATTACAGCAAGTTTGATTACAATGTTTGGCTTGTTGTAGGTGTGGAAGATGTGGTTCTTTTACACATATACAGATGTCTGTTCTTCCTGGGATCCTTTTCCCATGTACGTTAGGACAGAATGTTGAGTAGTCTTCTCTTGGTATTCCGTAGGTCTTTGGTGATTATATATGTGACCTGTGTTTGATTATGTCTGTTAACCCCGATATCGTAATGAAACCAATCCTCACACCTTTCCATTGGTGAACCGTAAGTTTGTTTAATGAATCTGTGATTGCCCTTCTCCGTGGAAGTATCTGCCCTGGTATCCATTTTTAGGTAATACCTATAAGTGATATGATACGATATGTGTCTTTCACTTTCTGACTTACTCCAAGTCACGTGATTACCTCTAGACTCATCTACGGGGCTGCAAATGGCATTGTGTCCTTTTTTTCCTTGGCTTCTATTCTGCCTTAGCGAGGTCCATTTTCAACAATGTGATTCCCTGAGGGTTGTGGATTAGCTGACCTGGGCAGCCTTACCCTGCCGGCCGGCCCTCCCCAGGTGTGCCTGGTTGAGGTCAATATAAACAGCGCTCCAGGCAGCAATAGCCCCTGAAGTTGTGCCTGACTCCATATTCTCTGCCCCGTCAGCAGTCTCGGGGCTGTGCTGGTGGGAGGGAGTGAGGGGCCAAGGCTTTGTTGGTGGCCCGGTGTGAGTGGGGCTCTGCTGGCCTTTCTGCAGGAGTTGCCAGGCTGCCACCTGTAAAGAAGAGGATGTGTCACCCATACCTTCCGATGGAATTTCTCTCCGGACAGAGGTGAGGAAGGAAAAAAGCAGTGGGGGCCGGGACAGGAGGGGTATCTCAGGCAGGGCAATAGAAAGCTTCCAGAAGAGCGCCCGGGGCCAGGACCATCCTGGCTGGCCTGCAGGCACCAAGTTGGCCTGCGTGCTGTCACTGGTGTGGCTCCACGGCCCTTCCTCTAGGCTTTCAAGCCCTTGTACATATTCAGGTGTTTTACCTGGGAAGGGTGGGAACAGTTCAGCAGCAGCTGGCCTGGGGCTCAGCTCACGTTTACTCACAGATGCCTCAGCACGGTCCCCCAGCTTTGCAATGAGGACGCTCCTTGCATGGGGGGTGGGTTGCTGGCTGTATGGGAGGTGATTCCCCACCTCTGACCAATTTCAGAATTGTTTACCGCTGGAGCAAGTGCCCTGATAGGGTTTCCCTCTGTATAACTGGTGGGTTCAGGTTTTCTTTTTCTTTTATGGTTCAAGTTAGATTTGATTCCTCTTATGTATTTATAGATATAAGCATGGAAATAATTCATTCCTATAAATACATCTGTGTGAAGGGAAGAACTTTTCTCAGTTTTATTTTAAAATTTTATTTTTTAAAAGTTTGCAATTTAATATTATTTATTTTTTTATACAGCAGGTTATTATTAGTTAAGTATTTTATGCATATACATGTATACAGGTCAATCCCAATCTCCCAACTCATCCCACCACCACCACCCCAGGGCTTCCCACACTTGGTGTCCATACGTTTGTTCTCTACCTCTGTGTCTCTATTTCTTCCCTGAAAACCAGTTCATCTGTACCATTTATTAGGTTCCACATATATGCATTAATATACAATATTTGTTTTCCTCTTTCTGACTTACTTCCTTCTGTATGACAGTCTCTAGATCCATCGATGTCTCTACAAATGACCCTGTTTCATTCCCCTTTATGGCTGAGTAGTATTCCATTTTATATATGTACCACATCTTTATCCATTCATCTGTCTGTGTGCATTTAGGTTGCTTGCATTACCTGGCTATTGTAAATAGTGCTGCAATGAACATTGTGGTGAATGTGCCTTTTTGATTTATGGTTTTCTCTGGGTATATGCCCAGAAGTGGGATTGCTGGATCAGATGGTAATTCTATTTCTAATTTTTTTAAGGAAACTCCATACTGTTCTCCATAGTGACTGTATCAATTT
Source organism: Mesoplodon densirostris (assembly GCF_025265405.1). NCBI lineage: Eukaryota > Metazoa > Chordata > Mammalia > Artiodactyla > Ziphiidae > Mesoplodon > Mesoplodon densirostris. The sequence goes on from NC_082661.1 coordinate 241,546,299, forward strand.
ACATCCCCACCAATAGTGGAAGAGGGCTCCTTTTGTCCACACCCTCCCCAGAATTTGTTGTTTGTAGATTTTCTGATGATGCCGATTCTAACAGGTGTGAGGTGATACCTCATTGTAGTTTTGATTTGCATTTCTCTAATAATTAGTGCTGTTGAGCAGCTTTTCATGTGCGTCTTGGCCATCTCTGTGTCTTCTTTGAAGAAACGACTCTTTAGATCTTCTCCCCATTTTTGTATTGGGTTGTTTGTTTTTTTAATCGTAAGCTGCATGAGCTGTTTATATATATATTGGAGATTAAACCTTTGTCCATTGATTCATTTGCAACGATTTTTGCCCATTCTGAGGGATGCCTTTTTCCATTCCCGTTTTTTTAACAAAAAAGGAAAGAAAGAAAAAGAAGCAGAACACTAATGTGCGTAAAATATGCCTTTTGAAATGGTCGTTTTGAAATATGGACGTCCTTTGAATTTTTTGGTCGATATGTGACCCCAGGATTTGTTTTCAGGGCAGGTGTCATTTACAGGCCTGCAATGATTTTGAATATCAACTAACCATTAGCGCTGGGATTAAAGCTGCTGTTGCGTGAAACGGCCACAAGGTGGCAGCGGTTCTCCCTTACCAAATCTGGTTACTAGAGCAACAGAGCCTCAATGGAAGTCGTGTTCTAGATTGGAATTTAGAATGGAATGTGCCAGGAGAAAGCCCCTCAAGTTTGTCTCACTACTTCTTGTTCGTATTTTTAATTTTTTATTTTCTATTACAGCAAGTTTGAATACAATGTTTGGCTTGTTTTAGGTGTGGAAGATATGGTTCTTTTACACATATACAGATGTCTGTTCTTCCTGGGATCCTTTTCCCATGTACGTTAGGACAGAATGTTGAGTAGTCTTCTCTTGGTATTCCGTAGGTCTTTGGTGATTATATATGTCACCTGTGTTTGATTATGTCTGTTAACCCCGATATCGTAATGAAACCAATCCTCACACCTTTCCATTGGTGAACCGTAAGTTTGTTTAATGAATCTGTGATTGCCCTTCTCCGTGGAAGTATCTGCCCTGGTATCCATTTTTAGGTAATACCTATAAGTGATATGATACAATATGTGTCTTTCACTTTCTGACTTACTCCAAGTCACGTGATTACCTCTAGACTCATCTACGGGGCTGCAAATGGCATTGTGTCCTTTTTTTCCTTGGCTTCTATTCTGCCTTAGCGAGGTCCATTTTCAACAATGTGATTCCCTGAGGGTTGTGGATTAGCTGACCTGGGCAGCCTTACCCTGCCGGCCGGCCCTCCCCAGGTGTGCCTGGTTGAGGTCAATATAAACAGCGCTCCAGGCAGCAATAGCCCCTGAAGTTGTGCCTGACTCCATATTCTCTGCCCCGTCAGCAGTCTCGGGGCTGTGCTGGTGGGAGGGAGTGAGGGGCCAAGGCTTTGTTGGTGGCCCGGTGTGAGTGGGGCTCTGCTGGCCTTTCTGCAGGAGTTGCCAGGCTGCCACCTGTAAAGAAGAGGATGTGTCACCCATACCTTCCGATGGAATTTCTCTCCGGACAGAGGTGAGGAAGGAAAAAAGCAGTGGGGGCCGGGACAGGAGGGGTATCTCAGGTAGGGCATTAGAAAACTTTCAGAAGAGCGCCCGGGGCCAGGACCATCCTGGCTGGCCTGCAGGCACCAAGTTGGCCTGTGTGCTGTCGCTGGTGTGGCTCCATGGCCCTTCCTCTAGGTTTTCAAGCCCTTGTACATATTCAGGTGTTTTACCTGGGAAGGGTGGGAACAGTTCAGCAGCAGCTGGCCTGGGGCTCAGCTCACGTTTACTCACAGATGCCTCAGCACGGTCCCCCAGATTTGCAATGAGGACGCTCCTTGCATGGGGTGTGGGTTTCTGGCTGTATGGGAGGTGATTCCCCACCTCTGACCAATTTCAGAATTGTTTACCGCTGGAGCAAGTGCCCTGATAGGGTTTCCCTCTGTATAACTGGTGGGTTCAGGTTTTTTTTTTCTTTTATGGTTCAAGTTAGATTTGATTCCTCTTATGTATTTATAGATATAAGCATGGAAATAATTCATTCCTATAAATACATCTGTGTGAAGGGAAGAACTTTTCTCAGTTTTATTTTAAAATTTTATTTTTTAAAAGTTTGCAATTTAATATTATTTATTTTTTTATACAGCAGGTTATTATTAGTTAAGTATTTTATGCATATACATGTATACAGGTCAATCCCAATCTCCCAACTCATCCCACCACCACCACCCCAGGGCTTCCCACACTTGGTGTCCATACGTTTGTTCTCTACCTCTGTGTCTCTATTTCTTCCCTGAAAACCAGTTCATCTGTACCATTTATTAGGTTCCACATATATGCATTAATATACAATATTTGTTTTCCTCTTTCTGGCTTACTTCATTCTGTATGACAGTCTCTAGATCCATCGATGTCTCTACAAATGACCCAGTTTCATTCCTTTTTTTGGCTGAGTAATATTCCATTTTATATGTGTACCACATCTTTATCCATTCATCTGTCTGTGGGCATTTAGGTTGCTTGCATTACCTGGCTATTGTAAATAGTGCTGCAATGAACATTGTGGTGAATGTGCCTTTTTGATTTATGGTTTTGTCTGGGTATATGCCCAGAAGTGGGATTGCTGGATCAGATGGTAATTCTATTTCTAGTTTTTTTAAGGAAACTCCATACTGTTCTCCATACTGACTGTATCAATTTACATCCCCACCAATAGTGAAAGAGGGCTCCTTTTGTCCACACCCTCCCCAGAATTTGTTGTTTGTAGATTTTCTGATGATGCCGATTCTAACAGGTGTGAGGTGATACCTCATTGTAGTTTTGATTTGCATTTCTCTAATAATTAGTGCTGTTGAGCAGCTTTTCATGGGCGTCTTGGCCATCTCTGTGTCTTCTTTGAAGAAACGTCTCTTTAGATCTTCTCCCCATTTTTGTATTGGGTTGTTTGTTTTTTTAATCGTAAGCTGCATGAGCTGTTTATATATATATTGGAGATTAAACCTTTGTCCATTGATTCATTTGCAACGATTTTCGCCCATTCTGAGGGATGCCTTTTTCCATTCCCATTTTTTTAAAAAAAAGGAAAGGAAGAAAAAGAAGCAGAACACTAATGTGCGTAAAATATGCCTTTTGAAATGGTCGTTTTGAAATATGGACGTCCTTTGAATTTTTTGGTCGATATGTGACCCCAGGATTTGTTTTCAGGGCAGGTGTCATTTACAGGCCTGCAATGATTTTGAATATCAACTGACCATTAGCGCTGGGATTAAAGCTGCTGTTACGTGAAACGGCCACAAGGTGGCAGCAGTTCTCCCTTACCAAATCTGGTTACTAGAGCAACAGAGCCTCAATGGAAGTCGTGTTCTAGATTGGAATTTAGAATGGAATGTGCCAGGAGAAAGCCCCTCAAGTTTGTCTCACTACTTCTTGTTCGTGTTTTTAATTTTTTTTAATTTTATTTTCTATTACAGCAAGTTTGATTACAATGTTTGGCTTGTTGTAGGTGTGGAAGATGTGGTTCTTTTACACATATACAGATGTCTGTTCTTCCTGGGATCCTTTTCCCATGTACGTTAGGACAGAATGTTGAGTAGTCTTCTCTTGGTATTCCGTAGGTCTTTGGTGATTATATATGTCACCTGTGTTTGATTATGTCTGTTAACCCCGATATCGTAATGAAACCAATCCTCACACCTTTCCATTGGTGAACCGTAAGTTTGCTTAATGAATCTGTGATTGCCCTTCTCCGTGGAAGTATCTGCCCTGGTATCCATTTTTAGGTAATACCTATAAGTGATATGATACGATATGTGTCTTTCACTTTCTGACTTACTCCAAGTCACGTGATTACCTCTAGACTCATCTACGGGGCTGCAAATGGCATTGTGTCCTTTTTTTCCTTGGCTTCTATTCTGCCTTAGCGAGGTCCATTTTCAACAATGTGATTCCCTGAGGGTTGTGGATTAGCTGACCTGGGCAGCCTTACCCTGCCGGCCGGCCCTCCCCAGGTGTGCCTGGTTGAGGTCAATATAAACAGCGCTCCAGGCAGCAATAGCCCCTGAAGTTGTGCCTGACTCCATATTCTCTGCCCCGTCAGCAGTCTCGGGGCTGTGCTGGTGGGAGGGAGTGAGGGGCCAAGGCTTTGTTGGTGGCCCGGTGTGAGTGGGGCTCTGCTGGCCTTTCTGCAGGAGTTGCCAGGCTGCCACCTGTAAAGAAGAGGATGTGTCACCCATACCTTCCGATGGAATTTCTCTCCGGACAGAGGTGAGGAAGGAAAAAAGCAGTGGGGGCCGGGACAGGAGGGGTATCTCAGGCAGGGCAATAGAAAGCTTCCAGAAGAGCGCCCGGGGCCAGGACCATCCTGGCTGGCCTGCAGGCACCAAGTTGGCCTGCGTGCTGTCGCTGGTGTGGCTCCACGGCCCTTCCTCTAGGCTTTCAAGCCCTTGTACATATTCAGGTGTTTTACCTGGGAAGGGTGGGAACAGTTCAGCAGCAGCTGGCCTGGGGCTCAGCTCACGTTTACTCACAGATGCCTCAGCACGGTCCCCCAGCTTTGCAATGAGGATGCTCCTTGCATGGGGGGTGGGTTGCTGGGTGTATGGGAGGTGATTCCCCACCTCTGACCAATTTCAGAATTGTTTACCGCTGGAGCAAGTGCCCTGATAGGGTTTCCCTCTGTATAACTGGTGGGTTCAGGTTTTCTTTTTCTTTTATGGTTCAAGTTAGATTTGATTCCTCTTATGTATTTATAGATATAAGCATGGAAATAATTCATTCCTATAAATACATCTGTGTGAAGGGAAGAACTTTTCTCAGTTTTATTTTAAAATTTTATTTTTTAAAAGTTTGCAATTTAATATTATTTATTTTTTTATACAGCAGGTTATTATTAGTTAAGTATTTTATGCATATACATGTATACAGGTCAATCCCAATCTCCCAACTCATCCCACCACCACCACCTCAGGGCTTCCCACACTTGGTGTCCATACGTTTGTTCTCTACCTCTGTGTCTCTATTTCTTCCCTGAAAACCAGTTCATCTGTACCATTTATTAGGTTCCACATATATGCATTAATATACAATATTTGTTTTCCTCTTTCTGACTTACTTCCTTCTGTATGACAGTCTCTAGATCCATCGATGTCTCTACAAATGACCCTGTTTCATTCCCTTTTATGGCTGAGTAGTATTCCATTTTATATATGTACCACATCTTTATCCATTCATCTGTCTGTGTGCATTTAGGTTGCTTGCATTACCTGGCTATTGTAAATAGTGCTGCAATGAACATTGTGGTGAATGTGCCTTTTTGATTTATGGTTTTCTCTGGGTATATGCCCAGAAGTGGGATTGCTGGATCAGATGGTAATTCTATTTCTAGTTTTTTTAAGGAAACTCCATACTGTTCTCCATAGTGACTGTATCAATTTACATCCCCACCAATAGTGGAAGAGGGCTCCTTTTGTCCACACCCTCCCAAGAATTTGTTGTTTGTAGATTTTCTGATGATGCCGATTCTAACAGGTGTGAGGTGATACCTCATTGTAGTTTTGATTTGCATTTCTCTAATAATTAGTGCTGTTGAGCAGCTTTTCATGGGCGTCTTGGCCATCTCTGTGTCTTCTTTGAAGAAACGACTCTTTAGATCTTCTCCCCATTTTTGTATTGGGTTGTTTGTTTTTTTAATCGTAAGCTGCATGAGCTGTTTATATATATATTGGAGATTAAACCTTTGTCCATTGATTCATTTGCAACGATTTTTGCCCATTCTGAGGGATGCCTTTTTCCATTCCCGTTTTTTTAACAAAAAAGGAAAGAAAGAAAAAGAAGCAGAACACTAATGTGCGTAAAATATGCCTTTTGAAATGGTCGTTTTGAAATATGGACGTCCTTTGAATTTTTTGGTCGATATGTGACCCCAGGATTTGTTTTCAGGGCAGGTGTCATTTACAGGCCTGCAATGATTTTGAATATCAACTAACCATTAGCGCTGGGATTAAAGCTGCTGTTGCGTGAAACGGCCACAAGGTGGCAGCGGTTCTCCCTTACCAAATCTGGTTACTAGAGCAACAGAGCCTCAATGGAAGTCGTGTTCTAGATTGGAATTTAGAATGGAATGTGCCAGGAGAAAGCCCCTCAAGTTTGTCTCACTACTTCTTGTTCGTGTTTTTAATTTTTTATTTTCTATTACAGCAAGTTTGAATACAATGTTTGGCTTGTTGTAGGTGTGGAAGATGTGGTTCTTTTACACATATACAGATGTCTGTTCTTCCTGGGATCCTTTTCCCATGTACGTTAGGACAGAATGTTGAGTAGTGTTCTCTTGGTATTCCGTAGGTCTTTGGTGATTATATATGTCACCTGTGTTTGATTATGTCTGTTAACCCCGATATCGTAATGAAACCAATCCTCACACCTTTCCATTGGTGAACCGTAAGTTTGTTTAATGAATCTGTGATTGCCCTTCTCCGTGGAAGTATCTGCCCTGGTATCCATTTTTAGGTAATACCTATAAGTGATATGATACGATATGTGTCTTTCACTTTCTGACTTACTCCAAGTCACGTGATTACCTCTAGACTCATCTACGGGGCTGCAAATGGCATTGTGTCCTTTTTTTCCTTGGCTTCTATTCTGCCTTAGCGAGGTCCATTTTCAACAATGTGATTCCCTGAGGGTTGTGGATTAGCTGACCTGGGCAGCCTTACCCTGCCGGCCGGCCCTCCCCAGGTGTGCCTGGTTGAGGTCAATATAAACAGCGCTCCAGGCAGCAATAGCCCCTGAAGTTGTGCCTGACTCCATATTCTCTGCCCCGTCAGCAGTCTCGGGGCTGTGCTGGTGGGAGGGAGTGAGGGGCCAAGGCTTTGTTGGTGGCCAGGTGTGAGTGGGGCTCTGCTGGCCTTTCTGCAGGAGTTGCCAGGCTGCCACCTGTAAAGAAGAGGATGTGTCACCCATACCTTCCGATGGAATTTCTCTCCGGACAGAGGTGAGGAAGGAAAAAAGCAGTGGGGGCCGGGACAGGAGGGGTATCTCAGGTAGGGCATTAGAAAACTTCCAGAAGAGCGCCCGGGGCCAGGACCATCCTGGCTGGCCTGCAGGCACCAAGTTGGCCTGCGTGCTGTCGCTGGTGTGGCTCCATGGCCCTTCCTCTAGGTTTTCAAGCCCTTGTACATATTCAGGTGTTTTACCTGGGAAGGGTGGGAACAGTTCAGCAGCAGCTGGCCTGGGGCTCAGCTCACGTTTACTCACAGATGCCTCAGCACGGTCCCCCAGATTTGCAATGAGGACGCTCCTTGCATGGGGTGTGGGTTTCTGGCTGTATGGGAGGTGATTCCCCACCTCTGACCAATTTCAGAATTGTTTACCGCTGGAGCAAGTGCCCTGATAGGGTTTCCCTCTGTATAACTGGTGGGTTCAGGTTTTTTTTTTCTTTTATGGTTCAAGTTAGATTTGATTCCTCTTATGTATTTATAGATATAAGCATGGAAATAATTCATTCCTATAAATACATCTGTGTGAAGGGAAGAACTTTTCTCAGTTTTATTTTAAAATTTTATTTTTTAAAAGTTTGCAATTTAATATTATTTATTTTTTTATACAGCAGGTTATTATTAGTTAAGTATTTTATGCATATACATGTATACAGGTCAATCCCAATCTCCCAACTCATCCCACCACCACCACCCCAGGGCTTCCCACACTTGGTGTCCATACGTTTGTTCTCTACCTCTGTGTCTCTATTTCTTCCCTGAAAACCAGTTCATCTGTACCATTTTTTAGGTTCCACATATATGCATTAATATACAATATTTGTTTTCCTCTTTCTGGCTTACTTCATTCTGTATGACAGTCTCTAGATCCATCGATGTCTCTACAAATGACCCAGTTTCATTCCTTTTTTTGGCTGAGTAATATTCCATTTTATATGTGTACCACATCTTTATCCATTCATCTGTCTGTGGGCATTTAGGTTGCTTGCATTACCTGGCTATTGTAAATAGTGCTGCAATGAACATTGTGGTGAATGTGCCTTTTTGATTTATGGTTTTCTCTGGGTATATGCCCAGAAGTGGGATTGCTGGATCAGATGGTAATTCTATTTCTAGTTTTTTTAAGGAAACTCCATACTGTTCTCCATAGTGACTGTATCAATTTACATCCCCACCAATAGTGGAAGAGGGCTCCTTTTGTCCACACCCTCCCCAGAATTTGTTGTTTGTAGATTTTCTGATGATGCCGATTCTAACAGGTGTGAGGTGATACCTCATTGTAGTTTTGATTTGCATTTCTCTAATAATTAGTGCTGTTGAGCAGCTTTTCATGGGCGTCTTGGCCATCTCTGTGTCTTCTTTGAAGAAACGTCTCTTTAGATCTTCTGCCCATTTTTGTATTGGGTTGTTTGTTTTTTTAATATTAAGCTGCATTAGCTGTTTATATATATATTGGAGATTAAACCTTTGTCCATTGATTCATTTGCAACAATTTTCTCCCATTCTGAGGGATGCCTTTTTCCATTCCCGTTTTTTTAACAAAAAAGGAAAGAAAGAAAAAGAAGCAGAACACTAATGTGCGTAAAATATGCCTTTTGAAATGGTCGTTTTGAAATATGGACGTCCTTTGAATTTTTTGGTCGATATGTGACCCCACGATTTGTTTTCAGGGCAGGTGTCATTTACAGGCCTGCAATGATTTTGAATATCATCTAACCATTAGCGCTGGGATTAAAGCTGCTGTTGCGTGAAACGGCCACAAGGTGGCAGCGGTTCTCCCTTACCAAATCTGGTTACTAGAGCAACAGAGCCTCAGTGGAAGTCGTGTTCTAGATTGGAATTTAGAATGGAATGTGCCAGGAGAAAGCCCCTCAAGTTTGTCTCACTACTTCTTGTTCGTGTTTTTACTTTTTTATATTCTATTACAGCAAGTTTGATTACAATGTTTGGCTTGTTGTAGGTGTGGAAGATGTGGTTCTTTTACACATATACAGATGTCTGTTCTTCCTGGGATCCTTTTCCCATGTACGTTAGGACAGAATGTTGAGTAGTCTTCTCTTGGTATTCCGTAGGTCTTTGGTGATTATATATGTCACTTGTGTTTGATTATGTCTGTTAACCCCGATATCGTAATGAAACCAATCCTCACACCTTTCCATTGGTGAACCCTAAGTTTGTTTAATGAATCTGTGATTGCCCTTCTCCGTGGAAGTATCTGCCCTGGTATCCATTTTTAGGTAATACCTATAAGTGATATGATACGATATGTGTCTTTCAATTTCTGACTTACTCCAAGTCACGTGATTACCTCTAGGCTCATCTACGGGGCTGCAAATGGCATTGTGTCCTTTTTTTCCTTGGCTTCTATTCTGCCTTAGCGAGGTCCATTTTCAACAATGTGATTCCCTGAGGGTTGTGGATTAGCTGACCTGGGCAGCCTTACCCTGCCGGCCGGCCCTCCCCAGGTGTGCCTGGTTGAGGTCAATATAAACAGCGCTCCAGGCAGCAATAGCCCCTGAAGTTGTGCCTGACTCCATATTCTCTGCCCCGTCAGCAGTCTCGGGGCTGTGCTGGTGGGAGGGAGTGAGGGGCCAAGGCTTTGTTGGTGGCCCGGTGTGAGTGGGGCTCTGCTGGCCTTTCTGCAGGAGTTGCCAGGCTGCCACCTGTAAAGAAGAGGATGTGTCACCCATACCTTCTGATGGAATTTCTCTCCGGACAGAGGTGAGGAAGGAAAAAAGCAGTGGGGGCCGGGACAGGAGGGGTATCTCAGGCAGGGCAATAGAAAGCTTCCAGAAGAGCGCCCGGGGCCAGGACCATCCTGGCTGGCCTGCAGGCACCAAGTTGGCCTGCGTGCTGTCGCTGGTGTGGCTCCACGGCCCTTCCTCTAGGCTTTCAAGCCCTTGTACATATTCAGGTGTTTTACCTGGGAAGGGTGGGAACAGTTCAGCAGCAGCTGGCCTGGGGCTCAGCTCACGTTTACTCACAGATGCCTCAGCACGGTCCCCCAGCTTTGCAATGAGGACGCTCCTTGCATGAGGGGTGGGTTGCTGGCTGTATGGGAGGTGATTCCCCACCTCTGACCAATTTCAGAATTGTTTACCGCTGGAGCAAGTGCCCTGATAGGGTTTCCCTCTGTATAACTGGTGGGTTCAGGTTTTTTTTTTCTTTTATGGTTCAAGTTAGATTTGATTCCTCTTTTATGTATTTATAGATATAAGCATGGAAATAATTCATTCCTATAAATACATCTGTGTGAAGGGAAGAACTTTTCTCAGTTTTATTTTAAAATTTTATTTTTTAAAATTTTGAAATTTAATTGTATTTATTTTTTTATACAGCAGGTTATTATTAGTTATGTGTTTTATGCATATACATGTATACAGGTCAATCCCAATCTTCCAACTCATCCCACCACCAACACCCCATGGCTTCCCACACTTGGTGTCCATACGTTTGTTCTCTACCTCTGTGTCTCTATTTCTTCCCTGAAAACCAGTTCATCTGTACCAGTTTTTAGGTTCCACATATATGCATTAATATACAATATTTGTTTTCCTCTTTCTGGCTTACTTCATTCTGTATGACAGTCTCTAGATCCATCGATGTCTCTACAAATGACCCAGTTTCATTCCTTTTTTTGGCTGAGTAATATTCCATTTTATATGTGTACCACATCTTTATCCATTCATCTGTCTGTGGGCATTTAGGTTGCTTGCATTACCTGGCTATTGTAAATAGTGCTGCAATGAACATTGTGGTGAATGTGCCTTTTTGATTTATGGTTTTCTCTGGGTATATGCCCAGAAGTGGGATTGCTGGATCAGATGGTAATTCTATTTCTAGTTTTTTTAAGGAAACTCCATACTGTTCTCCATAGTGACTGTATCAATTTACATCCCCACCAATAGTGGAAGAGGGCTCCTTTTGTCCACACCCTCCCCAGAATTTGTTGTTTGTAGATTTTCTGATGATGCTGATTCTAACAGGTGTGAGGTGATACCTCATTGTAGTTTTGATTTGCATTTCTCTAATAATTAGTGCTGTTGAGCAGCTTTTCATGGGCGTCTTGGCCATCTCTGTGTCTTCTTTGAAGAAACGTCTCTTTAGATCTTCTGCCCATTTTTGTATTGGGTTGTTTGTTTTTTTAATATTAAGCTGCATGAGCTGTTTATATATATATTGGAGATTAAACCTTTGTCCATTGATTCATTTGCAACAATTTTCTCCCATTCTGAGGGATGCCTTTTTCCATTCCCGTTTTTTTAACAAAAAAGGAAAGAAAGAAAAAGAAGCAGAACACTAATGTGCGTAAAATATGCCTTTTGAAAAGGTCGTTTTGAAATATGGACGTCCTTTGAATTTTTTGGTCAATATGTGACCCCACGATTTGTTTTCAGGGCAGGTGTCATTTACAGGCCTGCAATGATTTTGAATATCAACTAACCATTAGCGCTGGGATTAAAGCTGCTGTTGCGTGAAACGGCCACAAGGTGGCAGCAGTTCTCCCTTACCAAATCTTGTTACTAGAGCAACAGAGCCTCAATGGAAGTCGTGTTCTAGATTGGAATTTAGAATGGAATGTGCCAGGAGAAAGCCCCTCAAGTTTGTCTCACTACTTCTTGTTCGTGTTTTTAATTTTTTATTTTCTATTACAGCAAGTTTGATTACAATGTTTGGCTTGTTGTAGGTGTGGAATATGTGGTTCTTTTACACATATACAGATGTCTGTTCTTCCTGGGATCCTTTTCCCATGTACGTTAGGACAGAATGTTGAGTAGTCTTCTCTTGGTATTCCGTAGGTCTTTGGTGATTATATATGTCACCTGTGTTTGATTATGTCTGTTAACCCCGATATCATAATGAAACCAATCCTCACACCTTTCCATTGGTGAACCATAAGTTTGTTTAATGAATCTGTGATTGCCCTTCTCCGTGGAAATATCTGCCCTGGTATCCATTTTTAGGTAACACCTATAAGTGATATGATACGATATGTGTCTTTCACTTTATGACTTACTCCAAGTCACGTGATTACCTCTAGACTCATCTACGGGGCTGCAAATGGCATTGTGTCCTTGTTTTCCTTGGCTTCTATTCTGCCTTAGCGAGGTCCATTTTCAACAATGTGATTCCCTGAGGGTTGTGGATTAGCTGACCTGGGCAGCCTTACCCTGCCGGCCGGCCCTCCCCAGGTGTGCCTGGTTGAGGTCAATATAAACAGCGCTCCAGGCAGCAATAGCCCCTGAAGTTGTGCCTGACTCCATATTCTCTGCCCCGTCAGCAGTCTCGGGGCTGTGCTGGTGGGAGGGAGTGAGGGGCCAAGGCTTTGTTGGTGGCCCGGTGTGAGTGGGGCTCTGCTGGCCTTTCTGCAGGAGTTGCCAGGCTGCCACCTGTAAAGAAGAGGATGTGTCACCCATACCTTCCGATGGAATTTCTCTCCGGACAGAGGTGAGGAAGGAAAAAAGCAGTGGGGCCCGGGACAGTGGGGAATCTCAGGCAGGGCAATAGAAAGCTTCCAGAAGAGCGCCCGGGGCCAGGACCATCCTGGCTGGCCTGCAGGCACCAAGTTGGCCTGTGTGCTGTCGCTGGTGTGGCTCCATGGCCCTTCCTCTAGGTTTTCAAGCCCTTGTACATATTCAGGTGTTTTACCTGGGAAGGGTGGGAACAGTTCAGCAGCAGCTGGCCTGGGGCTCAGCTCACGTTTACTCACAGATGCCTCAGCACGGTCCCCCAGATTTGCAATGAGGACGCTCCTTGCATGGGGTGTGGGTTTCTGGCTGTATGGGAGGTGATTCCCCACCTCTGACCAATTTCAGAATTGTTTACCGCTGGAGCAAGTGCCCTGATAGGGTTTCCCTCTGTATAACTGGTGGGTTCAGGTTTTTTTTTTCTTTTATGGTTCAAGTTAGATTTGATTCCTCTTATGTATTTATAGATATAAGCATGGAAATAATTCATTCCTATAAATACATCTGTGTGAAGGGAAGAACTTTTCTCAGTTTTATTTTAAAATTTTATTTTTTAAAAGTTTGCAATTTAATATTATTTATTTTTTTATACAGCAGGTTATTATTAGTTAAGTATTTTATGCATATACATGTATACAGGTCAATCCCAATCTCCCAACTCATCCCACCACCACCACCCCAGGGCTTCCCACACTTGGTGTCCATACGTTTGTTCTCTACCTCTGTGTCTCTATTTCTTCCCTGAAAACCAGTTCATCTGTACCATTTATTAGGTTCCACATATATGCATTAATATACAATATTTGTTTTCCTCTTTCTGGCTTACTTCATTCTGTATGACAGTCTCTAGATCCATCGATGTCTCTACAAATGACCCAGTTTCATTCCTTTTTTTGGCTGAGTAATATTCCATTTTATATGTGTACCACATCTTTATCCATTCATCTGTCTGTGGGCATTTAGGTTGCTTGCATTACCTGGCTATTGTAAATAGTGCTGCAATGAACATTGTGGTGAATGTGCCTTTTTGATTTATGGTTTTCTCTGGGTATATGCCCAGAAGTGGGATTGCTGGATCAGATGGTAATTCTATTTCTAGTTTTTTTAAGGAAACTCCATACTGTTCTCCATAGTGACTGTATCAATTTACATCCCCACCAATAGTGGAAGAGGGCTCCTTTTGTCCACACCCTCCCCAGAATTTGTTGTTTGTAGATTTTCTGATGATGCCGATTCTAACAGGTGTGAGGTGATACCTCATTGTAGTTTTGATTTGCATTTCTCTAATAATTAGTGCTGTTGAGCAGCTTTTCATGGGCGTCTTGGCCATCTCTGTGTCTTCTTTGAAGAAACGTCTCTTTAGATCTTCTGCCCATTTTTGTATTGGGTTGTTTGTTTTTTTAATATTAAGCTGCATTAGCTGTTTATATATATATTGGAGATTAAACCTTTGTCCATTGATTCATTTGCAACAATTTTCTCCCATTCTGAGGGATGCCTTTTTCCATTCCCGTTTTTTTAACAAAAAAGGAAAGAAAGAAAAAGAAGCAGAACACTAATGTGCGTAAAATATGCGTTTTGAAATGGTCGTTTTGAAATATGGACGTCCTTTGAATTTTTTGGTCGATATGTGACCCCACGATTTGTTTTCAGGGCAGGTGTCATTTACAGGCCTGCAATGATTTTGAATATCATCTAACCATTAGCGCTGGGATTAAAGCTGCTGTTGCGTGAAACGGCCACAAGGTGGCAGCGGTTCTCCCTTACCAAATCTGGTTACTAGAGCAACAGAGCCTCAGTGGAAGTCGTGTTCTAGATTGGAATTTAGAATGGAATGTGCCAGGAGAAAGCCCCTCAAGTTTGTCTCACTACTTCTTGTTCGTGTTTTTACTTTTTTATATTCTATTACAGCAAGTTTGATTACAATGTTTGGCTTGTTGTAGGTGTGGAAGATGTGGTTCTTTTACACATATACAGATGTCTGTTCTTCCTGGGATCCTTTTCCCATGTACGTTAGGACAGAATGTTGAGTAGTCTTCTCTTGGTATTCCGTAGGTCTTTGGTGATTATATATGTCACTTGTGTTTGATTATGTCTGTTAACCCCGATATCGTAATGAAACCAATCCTCACACCTTTCCATTGGTGAACCCTAAGTTTGTTTAATGAATCTGTGATTGCCCTTCTCCGTGGAAGTATCTGCCCTGGTATCCATTTTTAGGTAATACCTATAAGTGATATGATACGATATGTGTCTTTCAATTTCTGACTTACTCCAAGTCACGTGATTACCTCTAGGCTCATCTACGGGGCTGCAAATGGCATTGTGTCCTTTTTTTCCTTGGCTTCTATTCTGCCTTAGCGAGGTCCATTTTCAACAATGTGATTCCCTGAGGGTTGTGGATTAGCTGACCTGGGCAGCCTTACCCTGCCGGCCGGCCCTCCCCAGGTGTGCCTGGTTGAGGTCAATATAAACAGCGCTCCAGGCAGCAATAGCCCCTGAAGTTGTGCCTGACTCCATATTCTCTGCCCCGTCAGCAGTCTCGGGGCTGTGCTGGTGGGAGGGAGTGAGGGGCCAAGGCTTTGTTGGTGGCCCGGTGTGAGTGGGGCTCTGCTGGCCTTTCTGCAGGAGTTGCCAGGCTGCCACCTGTAAAGAAGAGGATGTGTCACCCATACCTTCTGATGGAATTTCTCTCCGGACAGAGGTGAGGAAGGAAAAAAGCAGTGGGGGCCGGGACAGGAGGGGTATCTCAGGCAGGGCAATAGAAAGCTTCCAGAAGAGCGCCCGGGGCCAGGACCATCCTGGCTGGCCTGCAGGCACCAAGTTGGCCTGCGTGCTGTCGCTGGTGTGGCTCCACGGCCCTTCCTCTAGGCTTTCAAGCCCTTGTACATATTCAGGTGTTTTACCTGGGAAGGGTGGGAACAGTTCAGCAGCAGCTGGCCTGGGGCTCAGCTCACGTTTACTCACAGATGCCTCAGCACGGTCCCCCAGCTTTGCAATGAGGACGCTCCTTGCATGAGGGGTGGGTTGCTGGCTGTATGGGAGGTGATTCCCCACCTCTGACCAATTTCAGAATTGTTTACCGCTGGAGCAAGTGCCCTGATAGGGTTTCCCTCTGTATAACTGGTGGGTTCAGGTTTTTTTTTTTCTTTTATGGTTCAAGTTAGATTTGATTCCTCTTTTATGTATTTATAGATATAAGCATGGAAATAATTCATTCCTATAAATACATCTGTGTGAAGGGAAGAACTTTTCTCAGTTTTATTTTAAAATTTTATTTTTTAAAATTTTGAAATTTAATTGTATTTATTTTTTTATACAGCAGGTTATTATTAGTTATGTGTTTTATGCATATACATGTATACAGGTCAATCCCAATCTTCCAACTCATCCCACCACCAACACCCCATGGCTTCCCACACTTGGTGTCCATACGTTTGTTCTCTACCTCTGTGTCTCTATTTCTTCCCTGAAAACCAGTTCATCTGTACCAGTTTTTAGGTTCCACATATATGCATTAATATACAATATTTGTTTTCCTCTTTCTGGCTTACTTCATTCTGTATGACAGTCTCTAGATCCATCGATGTCTCTACAAATGACCCAGTTTCATTCCTTTTTTTGGCTGAGTAATATTCCATTTTATATGTGTACCACATCTTTATCCATTCATCTGTCTGTGGGCATTTAGGTTGCTTGCATTACCTGGCTATTGTAAATAGTGCTGCAATGAACATTGTGGTGAATGTGCCTTTTTGATTTATGGTTTTCTCTGGGTATATGCCCAGAAGTGGGATTGCTGGATCAGATGGTAATTCTATTTCTAGTTTTTTTAAGGAAACTCCATACTGTTCTCCATAGTGACTGTATCAATTTCCATCCCCACCAATAGTGGAAGAGGGCTCCTTTTGTCCACACCCTCCCCAGAATTTGTTGTTTGTAGATTTTCTGATGATGCTGATTCTAACAGGTGTGAGGTGATACCTCATTGTAGTTTTGATTTGCATTTCTCTAATAATTAGTGCTGTTGAGCAGCTTTTCATGGGCGTCTTGGCCATCTCTGTGTCTTCTTTGAAGAAACGTCTCTTTAGATCTTCTGCCCATTTTTGTATTGGGTTGTTTGTTTTTTTAATATTAAGCTGCATGAGCTGTTTATATATATATTGGAGATTAAACCTTTGTCCATTGATTCATTTGCAACAATTTTCTCCCATTCTGAGGGATGCCTTTTTCCATTCCCGTTTTTTTAACAAAAAAGGAAAGAAAGAAAAAGAAGCAGAACACTAATGTGCGTAAAATATGCCTTTTGAAATGGTCGTTTTGAAATATGGACGTCCTTTGAATTTTTTGGTCAATATGTGACCCCACGATTTGTTTTCAGGGCAGGTGTCATTTACAGGCCTGCAATGATTTTGAATATCAACTAACCATTAGCGCTGGGATTAAAGCTGCTGTTGCGTGAAACGGCCACAAGGTGGCAGCAGTTCTCCCTTACCAAATCTGCTTACTAGAGCAACAGAGCCTCAATGGAAGTCGTGTTCTAGATTGGAATTTAGAATGGAATGTGCCAGGAGAAAGCCCCTCAAGTTTGTCTCACTACTTCTTGTTCGTGTTTTTAATTTTTTATTTTCTATTACAGCAAGTTTGATTACAATGTTTGGCTTGTTGTAGGTGTGGAATATGTGGTTCTTTTACACATATACAGATGTCTGTTCTTCCTGGGATCCTTTTCCCATGTACGTTAGGACAGAATGTTGAGTAGTCTTCTCTTGGTATTCCGTAGGTCTTTGGTGATTATATATGTCACCTGTGTTTGATTATGTCTGTTAACCCCGATATCATAATGAAACCAATCCTCACACCTTTCCATTGGTGAACCATAAGTTTGTTTAATGAATCTGTGATTGCCCTTCTCCGTGGAAATATCTGCCCTGGTATCCATTTTTAGGTAACACCTATAAGTGATATGATACGATATGTGTCTTTCACTATATGACTTACTCCAAGTCACGTGATTACCTCTAGACTCATCTACGGGGCTGCAAATGGCATTGTGTCCTTTTTTTCCTTGGCTTCTATTCTGCCTTAGCGAGGTCCATTTTCAACAATGTGATTCCCTGAGGGTTGTGGATTAGCTGACCTGGGCAGCCTTACCCTGCCGGCCGGCCCTCCCCAGGTGTGCCTGGTTGAGGTCAATATAAACAGCGCTCCAGGCAGCAATAGCCCCTGAAGTTGTGCCTGACTCCATATTCTCTGCCCCGTCAGCAGTCTCGGGGCTGTGCTGGTGGGAGGGAGTGAGGGGCCAAGGCTTTGTTGGTGGCCCGGTGTGAGTGGGGCTCTGCTGGCCTTTCTGCAGGAGTTGCCAGGCTGCCACCTGTAAAGAAGAGGATGTGTCACCCATACCTTCCGATGGAATTTCTCTCCGGACAGAGGTGAGGAAGGAAAAAAGCAGTGGGGCCCGGGACAGTGGGGAATCTCAGGCAGGGCAATAGGAAGCTTCCAGAAGAGCGCCCGGGGCCAGGACCATCCTGGCTGGCCTGCAGGCACCAAGTTCGCCTGCGTGTTGTCGTTGGTGTGGCTCCATGGCCCTTCCTCTAGGCTTTCAAGCCCTTGTACATATTCAGGTGTTTTACCTGCGAAGGGTGGGAACAGTTCAGCAGCAGCTGGCCTGGGGCTCAGCTCACGTTTACTCACAGATGCCTCACAACGGTCCACCAGCTTTGCAATAAGGATGCTCCTTGCATGGGGTGTGGGTTGCTGGCTGTATGGGATGTGATTCCCCACCTCTGACCAATTTCAGAATTGTTTACCGCTGGAGCAAGTGCCCTGATAGGGTTTCCCTCTGCATAACTGGTGGGTTCAAGTTTTCTTTTTCTTTTATGGTTCAAGTTAGATTTGATTCCTCATTTATGTATTTATAGATATAAGCATGGAAATAATTCATTCCTATAAATACATCTGTGTGAAGGGAAGAACTTTTTTCTGTTTTATTTTAAAATTTTATTTTTTAAAATTTTGAAATTTAATTGTATTTATTTTTTTATACAGCAGGTTATTATTAGTTATGTGTTTTATGCATATACATGTATACAGGTCAATCCCAATCTCCCAACTCATCCCACCACCACCACCCCAGGGCTTCCCACACTTGGTGTCCATACGTTTGTTCTCAAGCTCTGTGTCTCTATTTCTTCCCTGCAAACCAGTTCATCTGTACCATTTATTAGGTTCCACATATATGCATTAATGTACAATACTTGTTTTCCTCTTTCTGACTTACTTCATTCTGTATGACAGTCTCTAGATCCATCGATGTCTCTACAAATGACCCAGTTTCATTCCTTTTTATGGCTGAGTAATATTCCATTTTATATATGTACCACATCTTTATCCATTCATCTGTCTGTGGGCATTTAGGTTGCTTGCATTACCTGGCTATTGTAAATAGTGCTGCAATGAACATTGTGGTGAATGTGCCTTTTTGATTTATGGTTTTCTCTGGGTATATGCCCAGAAGTGGGATTGCTGGATCAGATGGTAATTCTATTTCTAGTTTTTTTAAGGAAACTCCATACTGTTCTCCATACTGACTGTATCAATTTACATCCCCACCAATAGTGGAAGAGGGCTCCTTTTGTCCACACCCTCCCCAGAATTTGTTGTTTGTAGATTTTCTGATGATGCCGATTCTAACAGGTGTGAGGTGATACCTCATTGTAGTTTTGATTTGCATTTCTCTAATAATTAGTGCTGTTGAGCAGCTTTTCATGGGCGTCTTGGCCATCTCTGTGTCTTCTTTGAAGAAACGTCTCTTTAGATCTTCTCCCCATTTTTGTATTGGGTTGTTTGTTTTTTTAATCGTAAGCTGCATGAGCTGTTTATATATATATTGGAGATTAAACCTTTGTCCATTGATTCATTTGCAACGATTTTCGCCCATTCTGAGGGATGCCTTTTTCCATTCCCATATTTTTAAAAAAAAGGAAAGAAAGAAAAAGAAGCAGAACACTAATGTGCGTAAAATATGCCTTTTGAAATGGTCGTTTTGAAATATGGACGTCCTTTGAATTTTTTGGTCGATATGTGACCCCACGATTTGTTTTCAGGGCAGGTGTCATTTACAGGCCTGCAATGATTTTGAATATCAACTAACCATTAGTGCTGGGATTAAAGCTGCTGTTGCGTGAAACGGACACAAGGTCGCAGAAGTTCTTCCTTACCAAATCTGGTTACTAGAGCAACAGAGCCTCAATGGAAGTCGTGTTCTAGATTGGAATTTAGAATGGAATGTGCAAGGAGAAAGCCCCTCAAGTTTGTCTCACTACTTCTTGTTCGTGTTTTTACTTTTTTTTTCTATTACAGCAAGTTTGATTACAATGTTTGGCTTGTTGTAGGTGTGGAAGATGTGGTTCTTTTACACATATACAGATGTCTGTTCTTCCTGGGATCCTTTTCCCATGTACGTTAGGACAGAATGTTGAGTAGTCTTCTCTTGGTATTCCGTAGGTCTTTGGTGATTATATATGTCACCTGTGTTTGATTATGTCTGTTAACCCCGATATCGTAAAGAAACCAATCCTCACACCTTTCCATTGGTGAACCCTAAGTTTGTTTAATGAATCTGTGATTGCCCTTCTCCGTGGAAGTATCTGCCCTGGTATCCATTTTTAGGTAATACCTATAAGTGATATGATACGATATGTGTCTTTCACTTTCTGACTTACTCCAAGTCACGTGATTAACTCTAGACTCACCTACGGGGCTGCAAATGGCATTGTGTCCTTTTTTTCCTTGGCTTCTATTCTGCCTTAGCGAGGTCCATTTTCAACAATGTGATTCCCTGAGGGTTGTGGATTAGCTGACCTGGGCAGCCTTACCCTGCCGGCCGTCCCTCCCCAGGTGTGCCTGGTTGAGGTCAATATAAACAGCGCTCCAGGCAGCAATAGCCCCTGAAGTTGTGCCTGACTCCATATTCTCTGCCCCGTCAGCAGTCTCGGGGCTGTGCTGGTGGGAGGGAGTGAGGGGGCAAGGCTTTGTTGGTGGCCCGGTGTGAGTGGGGCTCTGCTGGCCTTTCTGCAGGAGTTGCCAGGCTGCCACCTGTAAAGAAGAGGATGTGTCACCCATACCTTCCGATGGAATTTCTCTCCGGACAGAGGTGAGGAAGGAAAAAAGCAGTGGGGGCCGGGACAGGAGGGGTATCTCAGGCAGGGCAATAGAAAGCTTCCAGAAGAGCGCCCGGGGCCAGGACCATCCTGGCTGGCCTGCAGGCACCAAGTTGGCCTGCGTGCTGTCGCTGGTGTGGCTCCATGGCCCTTCCTCTAGGCTTTCAAGCCCTTGTACATATTCAGGTGTTTTACCTGGGAAGGGTGGGAACAGTTCAGCAGCAGCTGGCCTGGGGCTCAGCTCACGTTTACTCACAGATGCCTCAGCACGGTCCCCCAGCTTTGCAATGAGGACGCTCCTTGCATGGGGGGTGGGTTGCTGGCTGTATGGGAGGTGATTCCCCACCTCTGACCAATTTCAGAATTGTTTACCGCTGGAGCAAGTGCCCTGATAGGGTTTCCCTCTGTATAACTGGTGGGTTCAGGTTTTTTTTTCTTTTATGGTTCAAGTTAGATTTGATTCCTCTTTTATGTATTTATAGATATAAGCATGGAAATAATTCATTCCTATAAATACATCTGTGTGAAGGGAAGAACTTTTTTCTGTTTTATTTTAAAATTTTATTTTTTAAAATTTTGAAATTTAATTGTATTTATTTTTTTATACAGCAGGTTATTATTATTTATGTGTTTTATGCATATACATGTATACAGGTCAATCCCAATCTCCCAACTCATCCCACCACCACCACCCCATGGCTTCCCACACTTGGTGTCCATACGTTTGTTCTCTACCTCTGTGTCTCTATTTCTTCCCTGAAAACCAGTTCATCTGTACCAGTTTTTAGGTTCCACATATATGCATTAATATACAATATTTGTTTTCCTCTTTCTGGCTTACTTCATTCTGTATGACAGTCTCTAGATCCATCGATGTCTCTACAAATGACCCAGTTTCATTCCTTTTTTGGCTGAGTAATATTCCATTTTATATGTGTACCACATCTTTATCCATTCATCTGTCTGTGGGCATTTAGGTTGCTTGCATTACCTGGCTATTGTAAATAGTGCTGCAATGAACATTGTGGTGAATGTGCCTTTTTGATTTATGGTTTTCTCTGGGTATATGCCCAGAAGTGGGATTGCTGGATCAGATGGTAATTCTATTTCTAGTTTTTTTAAGGAAACTCCATACTGTTCTCCATAGTGACTGTATCAATTTACATCCCCACCAATAGTGGAAGAGGGCTCCTTTTGTCCACACCCTCCCCAGAATTTGTTGTTTGTAGATTTTCTGATGATGCCGATTCTAACAGGTGTGAGGTGATACCTCATTGTAGTTTTGATTTGCATTTCTCTAATAATTAGTGCTGTTGAGCAGCTTTTCATGGGCGTCTTGGCCATCTCTGTGTGTTCTTTGAAGAAACGTCTCTTTAGATCTTCTGCCCATTTTTGTATTGGGTTGTTTGTTTTTTTAATATTAAGCTGCATGTGCTGTTTATATATATATTGGAGATTAAACCTTTGTCCATTGATTCATTTGCAAGAATTTTCTCCCATTCTGAGGGATGCCTTTTTCCATTCCCGTTTTTTTAACAAAAAAGGAAAGAAAGAAAAAGAAGCAGAACACTAATGTGCGTAAAATATGCCTTTTGAAATGGTCGTTTTGAAATATGGACGTACTTTGAATTTTTTGTTCGATATGTGACCCCACGATTTGTTTTCAGGGCAGGTGTCGTTTACAGGCCTGCAATGATTTTGAATATCAACTAACCATTAGTGATGGGATTAAAGCTGCTGATGCGTGAAACGGCCACAAGGTGGCAGCAGTTCTCCCTTACCAAATCTGGTTACTAGAGCAACAGAGCCTCAATGGAAGTCGTGTTCTAGATTGGAATTTAGAATGGAATGTGCCAGGAGAAAGCCCCTCAAGTTTGTCTCACTACTTCTTGTTCGTGTTTTTACTTTTTTATTTTCTATTACAGCAAGTTTGATTACAATGTTTGGCTTGTTATAGGTGTGGAATATGTGGTTCTTTTACACATATACAGATGTCTGTTCTTCCTGGGATCCTTTTCCCATGTACGTTAGGACAGAATGTTGAGTAGTCTTCTCTTGGTATTCCGTAGGTCTTTGGTGATTATATATGTCACCTGTGTTTGATTCTGTCTGTTAACCCCGATATCGTAATGAAACCAATCCTCACACCTTTCCATTGGTGAACCCTAAGTTTGTTTAATGAATCTGTGATTGCCCTTCTCCGTGGAAGTATCTGCCCTGGTATCCATTTTTAGGTAATACCTATAAGTGATATGATACGATATGTGTCTTTCAATTTCTGACTTACTCCAAGTCACGTGATTACCTCTAGGCTCATCTACGGGGCTGCAAATGGCATTGTGTCCTTTTTTTCCTTGGCTTCTATTCTGCCTTAGCGAGGTCCATTTTCAACAATGTGATTCCCTGAGGGTTGTGGATTAGCTGACCTGGGCAGCCTTACCCTGCCGGCCGGCCCTCCCCAGGTGTGCCTGGTTGAGGTCAATATAAACAGCGCTCCAGGCAGCAATAGCCCCTGAAGTTGTGCCTGACTCCATATTCTCTGCCCCGTCAGCAGTCTCGGGGCTGTGCTGGTGGGAGGGAGTGAGGGGCCAAGGCTTTGTTGGTGGCCCGGTGTGAGTGGGGCTCTGCTGGCCTTTCTGCAGGAGTTGCCAGGCTGCCACCTGTAAAGAAGAGGATGTGTCACCCATACCTTCTGATGGAATTTCTCTCCGGACAGAGGTGAGGAAGGAAAAAAGCAGTGGGGGCCGGGACAGGAGGGGTATCTCAGGCAGGGCAATAGAAAGCTTCCAGAAGAGCGCCCGGGGCCAGGACCATCCTGGCTGGCCTGCAGGCACCAAGTTGGCCTGCGTGCTGTCGCTGGTGTGGCTCCACGGCCCTTCCTCTAGGCTTTCAAGCCCTTGTACATATTCAGGTGTTTTACCTGGGAAGGGTGGGAACAGTTCAGCAGCAGCTGGCCTGGGGCTCAGCTCACGTTTACTCACAGATGCCTCAGCACGGTCCCCCAGCTTTGCAATGAGGACGCTCCTTGCATGAGGGGTGGGTTGCTGGCTGTATGGGAGGTGATTCCCCACCTCTGACCAATTTCAGAATTGTTTACCGCTGGAGCAAGTGCCCTGATAGGGTTTCCCTCTGTATAACTGGTGGGTTCAGGTTTTTTTTTTTCTTTTATGGTTCAAGTTAGATTTGATTCCTCTTTTATGTATTTATAGATATAAGCATGGAAATAATTCATTCCTATAAATACATCTGTGTGAAGGGAAGAACTTTTCTCAGTTTTATTTTAAAATTTTATTTTTTAAAATTTTGAAATTTAATTGTATTTATTTTTTTATACAGCAGGTTATTATTAGTTATGTGTTTTATGCATATACATGTATACAGGTCAATCCCAATCTTCCAACTCATCCCACCACCAACACCCCATGGCTTCCCACACTTGGTGTCCATACGTTTGTTCTCTACCTCTGTGTCTCTATTTCTTCCCTGAAAACCAGTTCATCTGTACCAGTTTTTAGGTTCCACATATATGCATTAATATACAATATTTGTTTTCCTCTTTCTGGCTTACTTCATTCTGTATGACAGTCTCTAGATCCATCGATGTCTCTACAAATGACCCAGTTTCATTCCTTTTTTTGGCTGAGTAATATTCCATTTTATATGTGTACCACATCTTTATCCATTCATCTGTCTGTGGGCATTTAGGTTGCTTGCATTACCTGGCTATTGTAAATAGTGCTGCAATGAACATTGTGGTGAATGTGCCTTTTTGATTTATGGTTTTCTCTGGGTATATGCCCAGAAGTGGGATTGCTGGATCAGATGGTAATTCTATTTCTAGTTTTTTTAAGGAAACTCCATACTGTTCTCCATAGTGACTGTATCAATTTCCATCCCCACCAATAGTGGAAGAGGGCTCCTTTTGTCCACACCCTCCCCAGAATTTGTTGTTTGTAGATTTTCTGATGATGCTGATTCTAACAGGTGTGAGGTGATACCTCATTGTAGTTTTGATTTGCATTTCTCTAATAATTAGTGCTGTTGAGCAGCTTTTCATGGGCGTCTTGGCCATCTCTGTGTCTTCTTTGAAGAAACGTCTCTTTAGATCTTCTGCCCATTTTTGTATTGGGTTGTTTGTTTTTTTAATATTAAGCTGCATGAGCTGTTTATATATATATTGGAGATTAAACCTTTGTCCATTGATTCATTTGCAACAATTTTCTCCCATTCTGAGGGATGCCTTTTTCCATTCCCGTTTTTTTAACAAAAAAGGAAAGAAAGAAAAAGAAGCAGAACACTAATGTGCGTAAAATATGCCTTTTGAAATGGTCGTTTTGAAATATGGACGTCCTTTGAATTTTTTGGTCAATATGTGACCCCACGATTTGTTTTCAGGGCAGGTGTCATTTACAGGCCTGCAATGATTTTGAATATCAACTAACCATTAGCGCTGGGATTAAAGCTGCTGTTGCGTGAAACGGCCACAAGGTGGCAGCAGTTCTCCCTTACCAAATCTGCTTACTAGAGCAACAGAGCCTCAATGGAAGTCGTGTTCTAGATTGGAATTTAGAATGGAATGTGCCAGGAGAAAGCCCCTCAAGTTTGTCTCACTACTTCTTGTTCGTGTTTTTAATTTTTTATTTTCTATTACAGCAAGTTTGATTACAATGTTTGGCTTGTTGTAGGTGTGGAATATGTGGTTCTTTTACACATATACAGATGTCTGTTCTTCCTGGGATCCTTTTCCCATGTACGTTAGGACAGAATGTTGAGTAGTCTTCTCTTGGTATTCCGTAGGTCTTTGGTGATTATATATGTCACCTGTGTTTGATTATGTCTGTTAACCCCGATATCATAATGAAACCAATCCTCACACCTTTCCATTGGTGAACCATAAGTTTGTTTAATGAATCTGTGATTGCCCTTCTCCGTGGAAATATCTGCCCTGGTATCCATTTTTAGGTAACACCTATAAGTGATATGATACGATATGTGTCTTTCACTATATGACTTACTCCAAGTCACGTGATTACCTCTAGACTCATCTACGGGGCTGCAAATGGCATTGTGTCCTTTTTTTCCTTGGCTTCTATTCTGCCTTAGCGAGGTCCATTTTCAACAATGTGATTCCCTGAGGGTTGTGGATTAGCTGACCTGGGCAGCCTTACCCTGCCGGCCGGCCCTCCCCAGGTGTGCCTGGTTGAGGTCAATATAAACAGCGCTCCAGGCAGCAATAGCCCCTGAAGTTGTGCCTGACTCCATATTCTCTGCCCCGTCAGCAGTCTCGGGGCTGTGCTGGTGGGAGGGAGTGAGGGGCCAAGGCTTTGTTGGTGGCCCGGTGTGAGTGGGGCTCTGCTGGCCTTTCTGCAGGAGTTGCCAGGCTGCCACCTGTAAAGAAGAGGATGTGTCACCCATACCTTCCGATGGAATTTCTCTCCGGACAGAGGTGAGGAAGGAAAAAAGCAGTGGGGCCCGGGACAGTGGGGAATCTCAGGCAGGGCAATAGAAAGCTTCCAGAAGAGCGCCCGGGGCCAGGACCATCCTGGCTGGCCTGCAGGCACCAAGTTCGCCTGCGTGTTGTCGTTGGTGTGGCTCCATGGCCCTTCCTCTAGGCTTTCAAGCCCTTGTACATATTCAGGTGTTTTACCTGCGAAGGGTGGGAACAGTTCAGCAGCAGCTGGCCTGGGGCTCAGCTCACGTTTACTCACAGATGCCTCACAACGGTCCACCAGCTTTGCAATAAGGATGCTCCTTGCATGGGGTGTGGGTTGCTGGCTGTATGGGATGTGATTCCCCACCTCTGACCAATTTCAGAATTGTTTACCGCTGGAGCAAGTGCCCTGATAGGGTTTCCCTCTGCATAACTGGTGGGTTCAAGTTTTCTTTTTCTTTTATGGTTCAAGTTAGATTTGATTCCTCATTTATGTATTTATAGATATAAGCATGGAAATAATTCATTCCTATAAATACATCTGTGTGAAGGGAAGAACTTTTTTCTGTTTTATTTTAAAATTTTATTTTTTAAAATTTTGAAATTTAATTGTATTTATTTTTTTATACAGCAGGTTATTATTAGTTATGTGTTTTATGCATATACATGTATACAGGTCAATCCCAATCTCCCAACTCATCCCACCACCACCACCCCAGGGCTTCCCACACTTGGTGTCCATACGTTTGTTCTCAAGCTCTGTGTCTCTATTTCTTCCCTGCAAACCAGTTCATCTGTACCATTTATTAGGTTCCACATATATGCATTAATATACAATACTTGTTTTCCTCTTTCTGACTTACTTCATTCTGTATGACAGTCTCTAGATCCATCGATGTCTCTACAAATGACCCAGTTTCATTCCTTTTTATGGCTGAGTAATATTCCATTTTATATGTGTACCACATCTTTATCCATTCATCTGTCTGTGGGCATTTAGGTTGCTTGCATTACCTGGCTATTGTAAATAGTGCTGCAATGAACATTGTGGTGAATGTGCCTTTTTGATTTATGGTTTTCTCTGGGTATATGCCCAGAAGTGGGATTGCTGGATCAGATGGTAATTCTATTTCTAGTTTTTTTAAGGAAACTCCATACTGTTCTCCATAGTGACTGTATCAATTTACATCCCCACCAATAGTGGAAGAGGGCTCCTTTTGTCCACACCCTCCCCAGAATTTGTTGTTTGTAGATTTTCTGATGATGCCGATTCTAACAGGTGTGAGGTGATACCTCATTGTAGTTTTGATTTGCATTTCTCTAATAATTAGTGCTGTTGAGCAGCTTTTCATGGGCGTCTTGGCCATCTCTGTGTCTTCTTTGAAGAAACGTCTCTTTAGATCTTCTCCCCATTTTTGTATTGGGTTGTTTGTTTTTTTAATCGTAAGCTGCATGAGCTGTTTATATATATATTGGAGATTAAACCTTTGTCCATTGATTCATTTGCAACGATTTTCGCCCATTCTGAGGGATGCCTTTTTCCATTCCCATATTTTTAAAAAAAAGGAAAGAAAGAAAAAGAAGCAGAACACTAATGTGCGTAAAATATGCCTTTTGAAATGGTCGTTTTGAAATATGGACGTCCTTTGAATTTTTTGGTCGATATGTGACCCCACGATTTGTTTTCAGGGCAGGTGTCATTTACAGGCCTGCAATGATTTTGAATATCAACTAACCATTAGTGCTGGGATTAAAGCTGCTGTTGCGTGAAACGGCCACAAGGTGGCAGAAGTTCTTCCTTACCAAATCTGGTTACTAGAGCAACAGAGCCTCAATGGAAGTCGTGTTCTAGATTGGAATTTAGAATGGAATGTGCCAGGAGAAAGCCCCTCAAGTTTGTCTCACTACTTCTTGTTCGTGTTTTTACTTTTTTTTTCTATTACAGCAAGTTTGATTACAATGTTTGGCTTGTTGTAGGTGTGGAAGATGTGGTTCTTTTACACATATACAGATGTCTGTTCTTCCTGGGATCCTTTTCCCATGTACGTTAGGACAGAATGTTGAGTAGTCTTCTCTTGGTATTCCGTAGGTCTTTGGTGATTATATATGTCACCTGTGTTTGATTATGTCTGTTAACCCCGATATCGTAATGAAACCAATCCTCACACCTTTCCATTGGTGAACCCTAAGTTTGTTTAATGAATCTGTGATTGCCCTTCTCCGTGGAAGTATCTGCCCTGGTATCCATTTTTAGGTAATACCTATAAGTGATATGATACGATATGTGTCTTTCACTTTCTGACTTACTCCAAGTCGCGTGATTAACTCTAGACTCACCTACGGGGCTGCAAATGGCATTGTGTCCTTTTTTTCCTTGGCTTCTATTCTGCCTTAGCGAGGTCCATTTTCAACAATGTGATTCCCTGAGGGTTGTGGATTAGCTGACCTGGGCAGCCTTACCCTGCCGGCCGTCCCTCCCCAGGTGTGCCTGGTTGAGGTCAATATAAACAGCGCTCCAGGCAGCAATAGCCCCTGAAGTTGTGCCTGACTCCATATTCTCTGCCCCGTCAGCAGTCTCGGGGCTGTGCTGGTGGGAGGGAGTGAGGGGGCAAGGCTTTGTTGGTGGCCCGGTGTGAGTGGGGCTCTGCTGGCCTTTCTGCAGGAGTTGCCAGGCTGCCACCTGTAAAGAAGAGGATGTGTCACCCATACCTTCCGATGGAATTTCTCTCCGGACAGAGGTGAGGAAGGAAAAAAGCAGTGGGGGCCGGGACAGGAGGGGTATCTCAGGCAGGGCAATAGAAAGCTTCCAGAAGAGCGCCCGGGGCCAGGACCATCCTGGCTGGCCTGCAGGCACCAAGTTGGCCTGCGTGCTGTCGCTGGTGTGGCTCCATGGCCCTTCCTCTAGGCTTTCAAGCCCTTGTACATATTCAGGTGTTTTACCTGGGAAGGGTGGGAACAGTTCAGCAGCAGCTGGCCTGGGGCTCAGCTCACGTTTACTCACAGATGCCTCAGCACGGTCCCCCAGCTTTGCAATGAGGACGCTCCTTGCATGGGGGGTGGGTTGCTGGCTGTATGGGAGGTGATTCCCCACCTCTGACCAATTTCAGAATTGTTTACCGCTGGAGCAAGTGCCCTGATAGGGTTTCCCTCTGTATAACTGGTGGGTTCAGGTTTTTTTTTCTTTTATGGTTCAAGTTAGATTTGATTCCTCTTTTATGTATTTATAGATATAAGCATGGAAATAATTCATTCCTATAAATACATCTGTGTGAAGGGAAGAACTTTTTTCTGTTTTATTTTAAAATTTTATTTTTTAAAATTTTGAAATTTAATTGTATTTATTTTTTTATACAGCAGGTTATTATTATTTATGTGTTTTATGCATATACATGTATACAGGTCAATCCCAATCTCCCAACTCATCCCACCACCACCACCCCATGGCTTCCCACACTTGGTGTCCATACGTTTGTTCTCTACCTCTGTGTCTCTATTTCTTCCCTGAAAACCAGTTCATCTGTACCAGTTTTTAGGTTCCACATATATGCATTAATATACAATATTTGTTTTCCTCTTTCTGGCTTACTTCATTCTGTATGACAGTCTCTAGATCCATCGATGTCTCTACAAATGACCCAGTTTCATTCCTTTTTTGGCTGAGTAATATTCCATTTTATATGTGTACCACATCTTTATCCATTCATCTGTCTGTGGGCATTTAGGTTGCTTGCATTACCTGGCTATTGTAAATAGTGCTGCAATGAACATTGTGGTGAATGTGCCTTTTTGATTTATGGTTTTCTCTGGGTATATGCCCAGAAGTGGGATTGCTGGATCAGATGGTAATTCTATTTCTAGTTTTTTTAAGGAAACTCCATACTGTTCTCCATAGTGACTGTATCAATTTACATCCCCACCAATAGTGGAAGAGGGCTCCTTTTGTCCACACCCTCCCCAGAATTTGTTGTTTGTAGATTTTCTGATGATGCCGATTCTAACAGGTGTGAGGTGATACCTCATTGTAGTTTTGATTTGCATTTCTCTAATAATTAGTGCTGTTGAGCAGCTTTTCATGGGCGTCTTGGCCATCTCTGTGTGTTCTTTGAAGAAACGTCTCTTTAGATCTTCTGCCCATTTTTGTATTGGGTTGTTTGTTTTTTTAATATTAAGCTGCATGTGCTGTTTATATATATATTGGAGATTAAACCTTTGTCCATTGATTCATTTGCAAGAATTTTCTCCCATTCTGAGGGATGCCTTTTTCCATTCCCGTTTTTTTAACAAAAAAGGAAAGAAAGAAAAAGAAGCAGAACACTAATGTGCGTAAAATATGCCTTTTGAAATGGTCGTTTTGAAATATGGACGTACTTTGAATTTTTTGTTCGATATGTGACCCCACGATTTGTTTTCAGGGCAGGTGTCGTTTACAGGCCTGCAATGATTTTGAATATCAACTAACCATTAGTGATGGGATTAAAGCTGCTGATGCGTGAAACGGCCACAAGGTGGCAGCAGTTCTCCCTTACCAAATCTGGTTACTAGAGCAACAGAGCCTCAATGGAAGTCGTGTTCTAGATTGGAATTTAGAATGGAATGTGCCAGGAGAAAGCCCCTCAAGTTTGTCTCACTACTTCTTGTTCGTGTTTTTACTTTTTTATTTTCTATTACAGCAAGTTTGATTACAATGTTTGGCTTGTTATAGGTGTGGAATATGTGGTTCTTTTACACATATACAGATGTCTGTTCTTCCTGGGATCCTTTTCCCATGTACGTTAGGACAGAATGTTGAGTAGTCTTCTCTTGGTATTCCGTAGGTCTTTGGTGATTATATATGTCACCTGTGTTTGATTATGTCTGTTAACCCCGATATCGTAATGAAACCAATCCTCACACCTTTCCATTGGTGAACCCTAAGTTTGTTTAATGAATCTGTGATTGCCCTTCTCCGTGGAAGTATCTGCCCTGGTATCCATTTTTAGGTAATACCTATAAGTGATATGATACGATATGTGTCTTTCAATTTCTGACTTACTCCAAGTCACGTGATTACCTCTAGGCTCATCTACGGGGCTGCAAATGGCATTGTGTCCTTTTTTTCCTTGGCTTCTATTCTGCCTTAGCGAGGTCCATTTTCAACAATGTGATTCCCTGAGGGTTGTGGATTAGCTGACCTGGGCAGCCTTACCCTGCCGGCCGGCCCTCCCCAGGTGTGCCTGGTTGAGGTCAATATAAACAGCGCTCCAGGCAGCAATAGCCCCTGAAGTTGTGCCTGACTCCATATTCTCTGCCCCGTCAGCAGTCTCGGGGCTGTGCTGGTGGGAGGGAGTGAGGGGCCAAGGCTTTGTTGGTGGCCCGGTGTGAGTGGGGCTCTGCTGGCCTTTCTGCAGGAGTTGCCAGGCTGCCACCTGTAAAGAAGAGGATGTGTCACCCATACCTTCTGATGGAATTTCTCTCCGGACAGAGGTGAGGAAGGAAAAAAGCAGTGGGGGCCGGGACAGGAGGGGTATCTCAGGCAGGGCAATAGAAAGCTTCCAGAAGAGCGCCCGGGGCCAGGACCATCCTGGCTGGCCTGCAGGCACCAAGTTGGCCTGCGTGCTGTCGCTGGTGTGGCTCCACGGCCCTTCCTCTAGGCTTTCAAGCCCTTGTACATATTCAGGTGTTTTACCTGGGAAGGGTGGGAACAGTTCAGCAGCAGCTGGCCTGGGGCTCAGCTCACGTTTACTCACAGATGCCTCAGCACGGTCCCCCAGCTTTGCAATGAGGACGCTCCTTGCATGAGGGGTGGGTTGCTGGCTGTATGGGAGGTGATTCCCCACCTCTGACCAATTTCAGAATTGTTTACCGCTGGAGCAAGTGCCCTGATAGGGTTTCCCTCTGTATAACTGGTGGGTTCAGGTTTTTTTTTTTCTTTTATGGTTCAAGTTAGATTTGATTCCTCTTTTATGTATTTATAGATATAAGCATGGAAATAATTCATTCCTATAAATACATCTGTGTGAAGGGAAGAACTTTTCTCAGTTTTATTTTAAAATTTTATTTTTTAAAATTTTGAAATTTAATTGTATTTATTTTTTTATACAGCAGGTTATTATTAGTTATGTGTTTTATGCATATACATGTATACAGGTCAATCCCAATCTTCCAACTCATCCCACCACCAACACCCCATGGCTTCCCACACTTGGTGTCCATACGTTTGTTCTCTACCTCTGTGTCTCTATTTCTTCCCTGAAAACCAGTTCATCTGTACCAGTTTTTAGGTTCCACATATATGCATTAATATACAATATTTGTTTTCCTCTTTCTGGCTTACTTCATTCTGTATGACAGTCTCTAGATCCATCGATGTCTCTACAAATGACCCAGTTTCATTCCTTTTTTTGGCTGAGTAATATTCCATTTTATATGTGTACCACATCTTTATCCATTCATCTGTCTGTGGGCATTTAGGTTGCTTGCATTACCTGGCTATTGTAAATAGTGCTGCAATGAACATTGTGGTGAATGTGCCTTTTTGATTTATGGTTTTCTCTGGGTATATGCCCAGAAGTGGGATTGCTGGATCAGATGGTAATTCTATTTCTAGTTTTTTTAAGGAAACTCCATACTGTTCTCCATAGTGACTGTATCAATTTCCATCCCCACCAATAGTGGAAGAGGGCTCCTTTTGTCCACACCCTCCCCAGAATTTGTTGTTTGTAGATTTTCTGATGATGCTGATTCTAACAGGTGTGAGGTGATACCTCATTGTAGTTTTGATTTGCATTTCTCTAATAATTAGTGCTGTTGAGCAGCTTTTCATGGGCGTCTTGGCCATCTCTGTGTCTTCTTTGAAGAAACGTCTCTTTAGATCTTCTGCCCATTTTTGTATTGGGTTGTTTGTTTTTTTAATATTAAGCTGCATGAGCTGTTTATATATATATTGGAGATTAAACCTTTGTCCATTGATTCATTTGCAACAATTTTCTCCCATTCTGAGGGATGCCTTTTTCCATTCCCGTTTTTTTAACAAAAAAGGAAAGAAAGAAAAAGAAGCAGAACACTAATGTGCGTAAAATATGCCTTTTGAAATGGTCGTTTTGAAATATGGACGTCCTTTGAATTTTTTGGTCAATATGTGACCCCACGATTTGTTTTCAGGGCAGGTGTCATTTACAGGCCTGCAATGATTTTGAATATCAACTAACCATTAGCGCTGGGATTAAAGCTGCTGTTGCGTGAAACGGCCACAAGGTGGCAGCAGTTCTCCCTTACCAAATCTGCTTACTAGAGCAACAGAGCCTCAATGGAAGTCGTGTTCTAGATTGGAATTTAGAATGGAATGTGCCAGGAGAAAGCCCCTCAAGTTTGTCTCACTACTTCTTGTTCGTGTTTTTAATTTTTTATTTTCTATTACAGCAAGTTTGATTACAATGTTTGGCTTGTTGTAGGTGTGGAATATGTGGTTCTTTTACACATATACAGATGTCTGTTCTTCCTGGGATCCTTTTCCCATGTACGTTAGGACAGAATGTTGAGTAGTCTTCTCTTGGTATTCCGTAGGTCTTTGGTGATTATATATGTCACCTGTGTTTGATTATGTCTGTTAACCCCGATATCATAATGAAACCAATCCTCACACCTTTCCATTGGTGAACCATAAGTTTGTTTAATGAATCTGTGATTGCCCTTCTCCGTGGAAATATCTGCCCTGGTATCCATTTTTAGGTAACACCTATAAGTGATATGATACGATATGTGTCTTTCACTATATGACTTACTCCAAGTCACGTGATTACCTCTAGACTCATCTACGGGGCTGCAAATGGCATTGTGTCCTTTTTTTCCTTGGCTTCTATTCTGCCTTAGCGAGGTCCATTTTCAACAATGTGATTCCCTGAGGGTTGTGGATTAGCTGACCTGGGCAGCCTTACCCTGCCGGCCGGCCCTCCCCAGGTGTGCCTGGTTGAGGTCAATATAAACAGCGCTCCAGGCAGCAATAGCCCCTGAAGTTGTGCCTGACTCCATATTCTCTGCCCCGTCAGCAGTCTCGGGGCTGTGCTGGTGGGAGGGAGTGAGGGGCCAAGGCTTTGTTGGTGGCCCGGTGTGAGTGGGGCTCTGCTGGCCTTTCTGCAGGAGTTGCCAGGCTGCCACCTGTAAAGAAGAGGATGTGTCACCCATACCTTCCGATGGAATTTCTCTCCGGACAGAGGTGAGGAAGGAAAAAAGCAGTGGGGCCCGGGACAGTGGGGAATCTCAGGCAGGGCAATAGAAAGCTTCCAGAAGAGCGCCCGGGGCCAGGACCATCCTGGCTGGCCTGCAGGCACCAAGTTCGCCTGCGTGTTGTCGTTGGTGTGGCTCCATGGCCCTTCCTCTAGGCTTTCAAGCCCTTGTACATATTCAGGTGTTTTACCTGCGAAGGGTGGGAACAGTTCAGCAGCAGCTGGCCTGGGGCTCAGCTCACGTTTACTCACAGATGCCTCACAACGGTCCACCAGCTTTGCAATAAGGATGCTCCTTGCATGGGGTGTGGGTTGCTGGCTGTATGGGATGTGATTCCCCACCTCTGACCAATTTCAGAATTGTTTACCGCTGGAGCAAGTGCCCTGATAGGGTTTCCCTCTGCATAACTGGTGGGTTCAAGTTTTCTTTTTCTTTTATGGTTCAAGTTAGATTTGATTCCTCATTTATGTATTTATAGATATAAGCATGGAAATAATTCATTCCTATAAATACATCTGTGTGAAGGGAAGAACTTTTTTCTGTTTTATTTTAAAATTTTATTTTTTAAAATTTTGAAATTTAATTGTATTTATTTTTTTATACAGCAGGTTATTATTAGTTATGTGTTTTATGCATATACATGTATACAGGTCAATCCCAATCTCCCAACTCATCCCACCACCACCACCCCAGGGCTTCCCACACTTGGTGTCCATACGTTTGTTCTCAAGCTCTGTGTCTCTATTTCTTCCCTGCAAACCAGTTCATCTGTACCATTTATTAGGTTCCACATATATGCATTAATATACAATACTTGTTTTCCTCTTTCTGACTTACTTCATTCTGTATGACAGTCTCTAGATCCATCGATGTCTCTACAAATGACCCAGTTTCATTCCTTTTTATGGCTGAGTAATATTCCATTTTATATGTGTACCACATCTTTATCCATTCATCTGTCTGTGGGCATTTAGGTTGCTTGCATTACCTGGCTATTGTAAATAGTGCTGCAATGAACATTGTGGTGAATGTGCCTTTTTGATTTATGGTTTTCTCTGGGTATATGCCCAGAAGTGGGATTGCTGGATCAGATGGTAATTCTATTTCTAGTTTTTTTAAGGAAACTCCATACTGTTCTCCATAGTGACTGTATCAATTTACATCCCCACCAATAGTGGAAGAGGGCTCCTTTTGTCCACACCCTCCCCAGAATTTGTTGTTTGTAGATTTTCTGATGATGCCGATTCTAACAGGTGTGAGGTGATACCTCATTGTAGTTTTGATTTGCATTTCTCTAATAATTAGTGCTGTTGAGCAGCTTTTCATGGGCGTCTTGGCCATCTCTGTGTCTTCTTTGAAGAAACGTCTCTTTAGATCTTCTCCCCATTTTTGTATTGGGTTGTTTGTTTTTTTAATCGTAAGCTGCATGAGCTGTTTATATATATATTGGAGATTAAACCTTTGTCCATTGATTCATTTGCAACGATTTTCGCCCATTCTGAGGGATGCCTTTTTCCATTCCCATATTTTTAAAAAAAAGGAAAGAAAGAAAAAGAAGCAGAACACTAATGTGCGTAAAATATGCCTTTTGAAATGGTCGTTTTGAAATATGGACGTCCTTTGAATTTTTTGGTCGATATGTGACCCCACGATTTGTTTTCAGGGCAGGTGTCATTTACAGGCCTGCAATGATTTTGAATATCAACTAACCATTAGTGCTGGGATTAAAGCTGCTGTTGCGTGAAACGGCCACAAGGTGGCAGAAGTTCTTCCTTACCAAATCTGGTTACTAGAGCAACAGAGCCTCAATGGAAGTCGTGTTCTAGATTGGAATTTAGAATGGAATGTGCCAGGAGAAAGCCCCTCAAGTTTGTCTCACTACTTCTTGTTCGTGTTTTTACTTTTTTTTTCTATTACAGCAAGTTTGATTACAATGTTTGGCTTGTTGTAGGTGTGGAAGATGTGGTTCTTTTACACATATACAGATGTCTGTTCTTCCTGGGATCCTTTTCCCATGTACGTTAGGACAGAATGTTGAGTAGTCTTCTCTTGGTATTCCGTAGGTCTTTGGTGATTATATATGTCACCTGTGTTTGATTATGTCTGTTAACCCCGATATCGTAATGAAACCAATCCTCACACCTTTCCATTGGTGAACCCTAAGTTTGTTTAATGAATCTGTGATTGCCCTTCTCCGTGGAAGTATCTGCCCTGGTATCCATTTTTAGGTAATACCTATAAGTGATATGATACGATATGTGTCTTTCACTTTCTGACTTACTCCAAGTCGCGTGATTAACTCTAGACTCACCTACGGGGCTGCAAATGGCATTGTGTCCTTTTTTTCCTTGGCTTCTATTCTGCCTTAGCGAGGTCCATTTTCAACAATGTGATTCCCTGAGGGTTGTGGATTAGCTGACCTGGGCAGCCTTACCCTGCCGGCCGTCCCTCCCCAGGTGTGCCTGGTTGAGGTCAATATAAACAGCGCTCCAGGCAGCAATAGCCCCTGAAGTTGTGCCTGACTCCATATTCTCTGCCCCGTCAGCAGTCTCGGGGCTGTGCTGGTGGGAGGGAGTGAGGGGGCAAGGCTTTGTTGGTGGCCCGGTGTGAGTGGGGCTCTGCTGGCCTTTCTGCAGGAGTTGCCAGGCTGCCACCTGTAAAGAAGAGGATGTGTCACCCATACCTTCCGATGGAATTTCTCTCCGGACAGAGGTGAGGAAGGAAAAAAGCAGTGGGGGCCGGGACAGGAGGGGTATCTCAGGCAGGGCAATAGAAAGCTTCCAGAAGAGCGCCCGGGGCCAGGACCATCCTGGCTGGCCTGCAGGCACCAAGTTGGCCTGCGTGCTGTCGCTGGTGTGGCTCCATGGCCCTTCCTCTAGGCTTTCAAGCCCTTGTACATATTCAGGTGTTTTACCTGGGAAGGGTGGGAACAGTTCAGCAGCAGCTGGCCTGGGGCTCAGCTCACGTTTACTCACAGATGCCTCAGCACGGTCCCCCAGCTTTGCAATGAGGACGCTCCTTGCATGGGGGGTGGGTTGCTGGCTGTATGGGAGGTGATTCCCCACCTCTGACCAATTTCAGAATTGTTTACCGCTGGAGCAAGTGCCCTGATAGGGTTTCCCTCTGTATAACTGGTGGGTTCAGGTTTTTTTTTCTTTTATGGTTCAAGTTAGATTTGATTCCTCTTTTATGTATTTATAGATATAAGCATGGAAATAATTCATTCCTATAAATACATCTGTGTGAAGGGAAGAACTTTTTTCTGTTTTATTTTAAAATTTTATTTTTTAAAATTTTGAAATTTAATTGTATTTATTTTTTTATACAGCAGGTTATTATTATTTATGTGTTTTATGCATATACATGTATACAGGTCAATCCCAATCTCCCAACTCATCCCACCACCACCACCCCATGGCTTCCCACACTTGGTGTCCATACGTTTGTTCTCTACCTCTGTGTCTCTATTTCTTCCCTGAAAACCAGTTCATCTGTACCAGTTTTTAGGTTCCACATATATGCATTAATATACAATATTTGTTTTCCTCTTTCTGGCTTACTTCATTCTGTATGACAGTCTCTAGATCCATCGATGTCTCTACAAATGACCCAGTTTCATTCCTTTTTTGGCTGAGTAATATTCCATTTTATATGTGTACCACATCTTTATCCATTCATCTGTCTGTGGGCATTTAGGTTGCTTGCATTACCTGGCTATTGTAAATAGTGCTGCAATGAACATTGTGGTGAATGTGCCTTTTTGATTTATGGTTTTCTCTGGGTATATGCCCAGAAGTGGGATTGCTGGATCAGATGGTAATTCTATTTCTAGTTTTTTTAAGGAAACTCCATACTGTTCTCCATAGTGACTGTATCAATTTACATCCCCACCAATAGTGGAAGAGGGCTCCTTTTGTCCACACCCTCCCCAGAATTTGTTGTTTGTAGATTTTCTGATGATGCCGATTCTAACAGGTGTGAGGTGATACCTCATTGTAGTTTTGATTTGCATTTCTCTAATAATTAGTGCTGTTGAGCAGCTTTTCATGGGCGTCTTGGCCATCTCTGTGTGTTCTTTGAAGAAACGTCTCTTTAGATCTTCTGCCCATTTTTGTATTGGGTTGTTTGTTTTTTTAATATTAAGCTGCATGTGCTGTTTATATATATATTGGAGATTAAACCTTTGTCCATTGATTCATTTGCAAGAATTTTCTCCCATTCTGAGGGATGCCTTTTTCCATTCCCGTTTTTTTAACAAAAAAGGAAAGAAAGAAAAAGAAGCAGAACACTAATGTGCGTAAAATATGCCTTTTGAAATGGTCGTTTTGAAATATGGACGTACTTTGAATTTTTTGTTCGATATGTGACCCCACGATTTGTTTTCAGGGCAGGTGTCGTTTACAGGCCTGCAATGATTTTGAATATCAACTAACCATTAGTGATGGGATTAAAGCTGCTGATGCGTGAAACGGCCACAAGGTGGCAGCAGTTCTCCCTTACCAAATCTGGTTACTAGAGCAACAGAGCCTCAATGGAAGTCGTGTTCTAGATTGGAATTTAGAATGGAATGTGCCAGGAGAAAGCCCCTCAAGTTTGTCTCACTACTTCTTGTTCGTGTTTTTACTTTTTTATTTTCTATTACAGCAAGTTTGATTACAATGTTTGGCTTGTTATAGGTGTGGAATATGTGGTTCTTTTACACATATACAGATGTCTGTTCTTCCTGGGATCCTTTTCCCATGTACGTTAGGACAGAATGTTGAGTAGTCTTCTCTTGGTATTCCGTAGGTCTTTGGTGATTATATATGTCACCTGTGTTTGATTATGTCTGTTAACCCCGATATCGTAATGAAACCAATCCTCACACCTTTCCATTGGTGAACCCTAAGTTTGTTTAATGAATCTGTGATTGCCCTTCTCCGTGGAAGTATCTGCCCTGGTATCCATTTTTAGGTAATACCTATAAGTGATATGATACGATATGTGTCTTTCAATTTCTGACTTACTCCAAGTCACGTGATTACCTCTAGGTTCATCTACGGGGCTGCAAATGGCATTGTGTCCTTTTTTTCCTTGGCTTCTATTCTGCCTTAGCGAGGTCCATTTTCAACAATGTGATTCCCTGAGGGTTGTGGATTAGCTGACCTGGGCAGCCTTACCCTGCCGGCCGGCCCTCCCCAGGTGTGCCTGGTTGAGGTCAATATAAACAGCGCTCCAGGCAGCAATAGCCCCTGAAGTTGTGCCTGACTCCATATTCTCTGCCCCGTCAGCAGTCTCGGGGCTGTGCTGGTGGGAGGGAGTGAGGGGCCAAGGCTTTGTTGGTGGCCCGGTGTGAGTGGGGCTCTGCTGGCCTTTCTGCAGGAGTTGCCAGGCTGCCACCTGTAAAGAAGAGGATGTGTCACCCATACCTTCTGATGGAATTTCTCTCCGGACAGAGGTGAGGAAGGAAAAAAGCAGTGGGGGCCGGGACAGGAGGGGTATCTCAGGCAGGGCAATAGAAAGCTTCCAGAAGAGCGCCCGGGGCCAGGACCATCCTGGCTGGCCTGCAGGCACCAAGTTGGCCTGCGTGCTGTCGCTGGTGTGGCTCCACGGCCCTTCCTCTAGGCTTTCAAGCCCTTGTACATATTCAGGTGTTTTACCTGGGAAGGGTGGGAACAGTTCAGCAGCAGCTGGCCTGGGGCTCAGCTCACGTTTACTCACAGATGCCTCAGCACGGTCCCCCAGCTTTGCAATGAGGACGCTCCTTGCATGAGGGGTGGGTTGCTGGCTGTATGGGAGGTGATTCCCCACCTCTGACCAATTTCAGAATTGTTTACCGCTGGAGCAAGTGCCCTGATAGGGTTTCCCTCTGTATAACTGGTGGGTTCAGGTTTTTTTTTTTCTTTTATGGTTCAAGTTAGATTTGATTCCTCTTTTATGTATTTATAGATATAAGCATGGAAATAATTCATTCCTATAAATACATCTGTGTGAAGGGAAGAACTTTTCTCAGTTTTATTTTAAAATTTTATTTTTTAAAATTTTGAAATTTAATTGTATTTATTTTTTTATACAGCAGGTTATTATTAGTTATGTGTTTTATGCATATACATGTATACAGGTCAATCCCAATCTTCCAACTCATCCCACCACCAACACCCCATGGCTTCCCACACTTGGTGTCCATACGTTTGTTCTCTACCTCTGTGTCTCTATTTCTTCCCTGAAAACCAGTTCATCTGTACCAGTTTTTAGGTTCCACATATATGCATTAATATACAATATTTGTTTTCCTCTTTCTGGCTTACTTCATTCTGTATGACAGTCTCTAGATCCATCGATGTCTCTACAAATGACCCAGTTTCATTCCTTTTTTTGGCTGAGTAATATTCCATTTTATATGTGTACCACATCTTTATCCATTCATCTGTCTGTGGGCATTTAGGTTGCTTGCATTACCTGGCTATTGTAAATAGTGCTGCAATGAACATTGTGGTGAATGTGCCTTTTTGATTTATGGTTTTCTCTGGGTATATGCCCAGAAGTGGGATTGCTGGATCAGATGGTAATTCTATTTCTAGTTTTTTTAAGGAAACTCCATACTGTTCTCCATAGTGACTGTATCAATTTCCATCCCCACCAATAGTGGAAGAGGGCTCCTTTTGTCCACACCCTCCCCAGAATTTGTTGTTTGTAGATTTTCTGATGATGCTGATTCTAACAGGTGTGAGGTGATACCTCATTGTAGTTTTGATTTGCATTTCTCTAATAATTAGTGCTGTTGAGCAGCTTTTCATGGGCGTCTTGGCCATCTCTGTGTCTTCTTTGAAGAAACGTCTCTTTAGATCTTCTGCCCATTTTTGTATTGGGTTGTTTGTTTTTTTAATATTAAGCTGCATGAGCTGTTTATATATATATTGGAGATTAAACCTTTGTCCATTGATTCACTTGCAACAATTTTCTCCCATTCTGAGGGATGCCTTTTTCCATTCCCGTTTTTTTAACAAAAAAGGAAAGAAAGAAAAAGAAGCAGAACACTAATGTGCGTAAAATATGCCTTTTGAAATGGTCGTTTTGAAATATGGACGTCCTTTGAATTTTTTGGTCAATATGTGACCCCACGATTTGTTTTCAGGGCAGGTGTCATTTACAGGCCTGCAATGATTTTGAATATCAACTAACCATTAGCGCTGGGATTAAAGCTGCTGTTGCGTGAAACGGCCACAAGGTGGCAGCAGTTCTCCCTTACCAAATCTGCTTACTAGAGCAACAGAGCCTCAATGGAAGTCGTGTTCTAGATTGGAATTTAGAATGGAATGTGCCAGGAGAAAGCCCCTCAAGTTTGTCTCACTACTTCTTGTTCGTGTTTTTAATTTTTTATTTTCTATTACAGCAAGTTTGATTACAATGTTTGGCTTGTTGTAGGTGTGGAATATGTGGTTCTTTTACACATATACAGATGTCTGTTCTTCCTGGGATCCTTTTCCCATGTACGTTAGGACAGAATGTTGAGTAGTCTTCTCTTGGTATTCCGTAGGTCTTTGGTGATTATATATGTCACCTGTGTTTGATTATGTCTGTTAACCCCGATATCATAATGAAACCAATCCTCACACCTTTCCATTGGTGAACCATAAGTTTGTTTAATGAATCTGTGATTGCCCTTCTCCGTGGAAATATCTGCCCTGGTATCCATTTTTAGGTAACACCTATAAGTGATATGATACGATATGTGTCTTTCACTATATGACTTACTCCAAGTCACGTGATTACCTCTAGACTCATCTACGGGGCTGCAAATGGCATTGTGTCCTTTTTTTCCTTGGCTTCTATTCTGCCTTAGCGAGGTCCATTTTCAACAATGTGATTCCCTGAGGGTTGTGGATTAGCTGACCTGGGCAGCCTTACCCTGCCGGCCGGCCCTCCCCAGGTGTGCCTGGTTGAGGTCAATATAAACAGCGCTCCAGGCAGCAATAGCCCCTGAAGTTGTGCCTGACTCCATATTCTCTGCCCCGTCAGCAGTCTCGGGGCTGTGCTGGTGGGAGGGAGTGAGGGGCCAAGGCTTTGTTGGTGGCCCGGTGTGAGTGGGGCTCTGCTGGCCTTTCTGCAGGAGTTGCCAGGCTGCCACCTGTAAAGAAGAGGATGTGTCACCCATACCTTCCGATGGAATTTCTCTCCGGACAGAGGTGAGGAAGGAAAAAAGCAGTGGGGCCCGGGACAGTGGGGAATCTCAGGCAGGGCAATAGAAAGCTTCCAGAAGAGCGCCCGGGGCCAGGACCATCCTGGCTGGCCTGCAGGCACCAAGTTCGCCTGCGTGTTGTCGTTGGTGTGGCTCCATGGCCCTTCCTCTAGGCTTTCAAGCCCTTGTACATATTCAGGTGTTTTACCTGCGAAGGGTGGGAACAGTTCAGCAGCAGCTGGCCTGGGGCTCAGCTCACGTTTACTCACAGATGCCTCACAACGGTCCACCAGCTTTGCAATAAGGATGCTCCTTGCATGGGGTGTGGGTTGCTGGCTGTATGGGATGTGATTCCCCACCTCTGACCAATTTCAGAATTGTTTACCGCTGGAGCAAGTGCCCTGATAGGGTTTCCCTCTGCATAACTGGTGGG
Source organism: Mesoplodon densirostris (assembly GCF_025265405.1). Taxonomy (NCBI): domain Eukaryota; kingdom Metazoa; phylum Chordata; class Mammalia; order Artiodactyla; family Ziphiidae; genus Mesoplodon; species Mesoplodon densirostris. The sequence goes on from NC_082661.1 coordinate 241,589,170, forward strand.
TTCAAGTTTTCTTTTTCTTTTATGGTTCAAGTTAGATTTGATTCCTCATTTATGTATTTATAGATATAAGCATGGAAATAATTCATTCCTATAAATACATCTGTGTGAAGGGAAGAACTTTTTTCTGTTTTATTTTAAAATTTTATTTTTTAAAATTTTGAAATTTAATTGTATTTATTTTTTTATACAGCAGGTTATTATTAGTTATGTGTTTTATGCATATACATGTATACAGGTCAATCCCAATCTCCCAACTCATCCCACCACCACCACCCCAGGGCTTCCCACACTTGGTGTCCATACGTTTGTTCTCAAGCTCTGTGTCTCTATTTCTTCCCTGCAAACCAGTTCATCTGTACCATTTATTAGGTTCCACATATATGCATTAATATACAATACTTGTTTTCCTCTTTCTGACTTACTTCATTCTGTATGACAGTCTCTAGATCCATCGATGTCTCTACAAATGACCCAGTTTCATTCCTTTTTATGGCTGAGTAATATTCCATTTTATATATGTACCACATCTTTATCCATTCATCTGTCTGTGGGCATTTAGGTTGCTTGCATTACCTGGCTATTGTAAATAGTGCTGCAATGAACATTGTGGTGAATGTGCCTTTTTGATTTATGGTTTTCTCTGGGTATATGCCCAGAAGTGGGATTGCTGGATCAGATGGTAATTCTATTTCTAGTTTTTTTAAGGAAACTCCATACTGTTCTCCATACTGACTGTATCAATTTACATCCCCACCAATAGTGGAAGAGGGCTCCTTTTGTCCACACCCTCCCCAGAATTTGTTGTTTGTAGATTTTCTGATGATGCCGATTCTAACAGGTGTGAGGTGATACCTCATTGTAGTTTTGATTTGCATTTCTCTAATAATTAGTGCTGTTGAGCAGCTTTTCATGGGCGTCTTGGCCATCTCTGTGTCTTCTTTGAAGAAACGTCTCTTTAGATCTTCTCCCCATTTTTGTATTGGGTTGTTTGTTTTTTTAATCGTAAGCTGCATGAGCTGTTTATATATATATTGGAGATTAAACCTTTGTCCATTGATTCATTTGCAACGATTTTCGCCCATTCTGAGGGATGCCTTTTTCCATTCCCATATTTTTAAAAAAAAGGAAAGAAAGAAAAAGAAGCAGAACACTAATGTGCGTAAAATATGCCTTTTGAAATGGTCGTTTTGAAATATGGACGTCCTTTGAATTTTTTGGTCGATATGTGACCCCACGATTTGTTTTCAGGGCAGGTGTCATTTACAGGCCTGCAATGATTTTGAATATCAACTAACCATTAGTGCTGGGATTAAAGCTGCTGTTGCGTGAAACGGCCACAAGGTGGCAGAAGTTCTTCCTTACCAAATCTGGTTACTAGAGCAACAGAGCCTCAATGGAAGTCGTGTTCTAGATTGGAATTTAGAATGGAATGTGCCAGGAGAAAGCCCCTCAAGTTTGTCTCACTACTTCTTGTTCGTGTTTTTACTTTTTTTTTCTATTACAGCAAGTTTGATTACAATGTTTGGCTTGTTGTAGGTGTGGAAGATGTGGTTCTTTTACACATATACAGATGTCTGTTCTTCCTGGGATCCTTTTCCCATGTACGTTAGGACAGAATGTTGAGTAGTCTTCTCTTGGTATTCCGTAGGTCTTTGGTGATTATATATGTCACCTGTGTTTGATTATGTCTGTTAACCCCGATATCGTAATGAAACCAATCCTCACACCTTTCCATTGGTGAACCCTAAGTTTGTTTAATGAATCTGTGATTGCTCTTCTCCGTGGAAGTATCTGCCCTGGTATCCATTTTTAGGTAATACCTATAAGTGATATGATACGATATGTGTCTTTCACTTTCTGACTTACTCCAAGTCACGTGATTAACTCTAGACTCACCTACGGGGCTGCAAATGGCATTGTGTCCTTTTTTTCCTTGGCTTCTATTCTGCCTTAGCGAGGTCCATTTTCAACAATGTGATTCCCTGAGGGTTGTGGATTAGCTGACCTGGGCAGCCTTACCCTGCCGGCCGTCCCTCCCCAGGTGTGCCTGGTTGAGGTCAATATAAACAGCGCTCCAGGCAGCAATAGCCCCTGAAGTTGTGCCTGACTCCATATTCTCTGCCCCGTCAGCAGTCTCGGGGCTGTGCTGGTGGGAGGGAGTGAGGGGGCAAGGCTTTGTTGGTGGCCCGGTGTGAGTGGGGCTCTGCTGGCCTTTCTGCAGGAGTTGCCAGGCTGCCACCTGTAAAGAAGAGGATGTGTCACCCATACCTTCCGATGGAATTTCTCTCCGGACAGAGGTGAGGAAGGAAAAAAGCAGTGGGGGCCGGGACAGGAGGGGTATCTCAGGCAGGGCAATAGAAAGCTTCCAGAAGAGCGCCCGGGGCCAGGACCATCCTGGCTGGCCTGCAGGCACCAAGTTGGCCTGCGTGCTGTCGCTGGTGTGGCTCCATGGCCCTTCCTCTAGGCTTTCAAGCCCTTGTACATATTCAGGTGTTTTACCTGGGAAGGGTGGGAACAGTTCAGCAGCAGCTGGCCTGGGGCTCAGCTCACGTTTACTCACAGATGCCTCAGCACGGTCCCCCAGCTTTGCAATGAGGACGCTCCTTGCATGGGGGGTGGGTTGCTGGCTGTATGGGAGGTGATTCCCCACCTCTGACCAATTTCAGAATTGTTTACCGCTGGAGCAAGTGCCCTGATAGGGTTTCCCTCTGTATAACTGGTGGGTTCAGGTTTTTTTTTCTTTTATGGTTCAAGTTAGATTTGATTCCTCTTTTATGTATTTATAGATATAAGCATGGAAATAATTCATTCCTATAAATACATCTGTGTGAAGGGAAGAACTTTTTTCTGTTTTATTTTAAAATTTTATTTTTTAAAATTTTGAAATTTAATTGTATTTATTTTTTTATACAGCAGGTTATTATTATTTATGTGTTTTATGCATATACATGTATACAGGTCAATCCCAATCTCCCAACTCATCCCACCACCACCACCCCATGGCTTCCCACACTTGGTGTCCATACGTTTGTTCTCTACCTCTGTGTCTCTATTTCTTCCCTGAAAACCAGTTCATCTGTACCAGTTTTTAGGTTCCACATATATGCATTAATATACAATATTTGTTTTCCTCTTTCTGGCTTACTTCATTCTGTATGACAGTCTCTAGATCCATCGATGTCTCTACAAATGACCCAGTTTCATTCCTTTTTTGGCTGAGTAATATTCCATTTTATATGTGTACCACATCTTTATCCATTCATCTGTCTGTGGGCATTTAGGTTGCTTGCATTACCTGGCTATTGTAAATAGTGCTGCAATGAACATTGTGGTGAATGTGCCTTTTTGATTTATGGTTTTCTCTGGGTATATGCCCAGAAGTGGGATTGCTGGATCAGATGGTAATTCTATTTCTAGTTTTTTTAAGGAAACTCCATACTGTTCTCCATAGTGACTGTATCAATTTACATCCCCACCAATAGTGGAAGAGGGCTCCTTTTGTCCACACCCTCCCCAGAATTTGTTGTTTGTAGATTTTCTGATGATGCCGATTCTAACAGGTGTGAGGTGATACCTCATTGTAGTTTTGATTTGCATTTCTCTAATAATTAGTGCTGTTGAGCAGCTTTTCATGGGCGTCTTGGCCATCTCTGTGTGTTCTTTGAAGAAACGTCTCTTTAGATCTTTTGCCCATTTTTGTATTGGGTTGTTTGTTTTTTTAATATTAAGCTGCATGTGCTGTTTATATATATATTGGAGATTAAACCTTTGTCCATTGATTCATTTGCAAGAATTTTCTCCCATTCTGAGGGATGCCTTTTTCCATTCCCGTTTTTTTAACAAAAAAGGAAAGAAAGAAAAAGAAGCAGAACACTAATGTGCGTAAAATATGCCTTTTGAAATGGTCGTTTTGAAATATGGACGTACTTTGAATTTTTTGTTCGATATGTGACCCCACGATTTGTTTTCAGGGCAGGTGTCGTTTACAGGCCTGCAATGATTTTGAATATCAACTAACCATTAGTGATGGGATTAAAGCTGCTGATGCGTGAAACGGCCACAAGGTGGCAGCAGTTCTCCCTTACCAAATCTGGTTACTAGAGCAACAGAGCCTCAATGGAAGTCGTGTTCTAGATTGGAATTTAGAATGGAATGTGCCAGGAGAAAGCCCCTCAAGTTTGTCTCACTACTTCTTGTTCGTGTTTTTACTTTTTTATTTTCTATTACAGCAAGTTTGATTACAATGTTTGGCTTGTTATAGGTGTGGAATATGTGGTTCTTTTACACATATACAGATGTCTGTTCTTCCTGGGATCCTTTTCCCATGTACGTTAGGACAGAATGTTGAGTAGTCTTCTCTTGGTATTCCGTAGGTCTTTGGTGATTATATATGTCACCTGTGTTTGATTATGTCTGTTAACCCCGATATCGTAATGAAACCAATCCTCACACCTTTCCATTGGTGAACCCTAAGTTTGTTTAATGAAACTGTGATTGCCTTTCTCCGTGGAAATATCTGCCCTGGTATCCATTTTTAGGTAATACCTATAAGTGATATGATACGATATGTGTCTTTCACTTTCTGACTTACTCCAAGTCACGTGATTACCTCTAGACTCATCTACGGGGCTGCAAATGGCATTGTGTCCTTTTTTTCCTTGGCTTCTATTCTGCCTTAGCGAGGTCCATTTTCAACAATGTGATTCCCTGAGGGTTGTGGATTAGCTGACTTGGGCAGCCTTACCCTGCCGGCCGGCCCTCCCCAGGTGTGCCTGGTTGAGGTCAATATAAACAGCGCTCCAGGCAGCAATAGCCCCTGAAGTTGTGCCTGACTCCATATTCTCTGCCCCGTCAGCAGTCTCGGGGCTGTGCTGGTGGGAGGGAGTGAGGGGCCAAGGCTTTGTTGGTGGCCCGGTGTGAGTGGGGCTCTGCTGGCCTTTCTGCAGGAGTTGCCAGGCTGCCACCTGTAAAGAAGAGGATGTGTCACCCATACCTTCCGATGGAATTTCTCTCCGGACAGAGGTGAGGAAGGAAAAAAGCAGTGGGGGCCGCGACAGGAGGGGTATCTCAGGCAGGGCAATAGAAAGCTACCAGAAGAGCGCCCGGGGCCAGGACCATCCTGGCTGGCCTGCAGGCACCAAGTTGGCCTGCGTGCTGTCGCTGCTGTGGCTCCACGGCCTTTCCTCTAGGCTTTCAAGGCCTTGTACATATTCAGGTGTTTTACCTGGGAAGGGTGGGAATAGTTCAGCAGCAGCTGGCCTGGGGCTCAGCTCACGTTTACTCACAGATGCCTCAGCACGGTCCCCCAGCTTTGCAATGAGGACACTCCTTGCATAGGGGGTGGGTTGCTGGCTGTATGGGAGGTGATTCCCCACCTCTGACCAATTTCAGAATTGTTTACCGCTGGAGCAAGTGCCCTGATAGGGTTTCCCTCTGTATAACTGGTGGGTTCAGGTTTTTTTTTCTTTTATGGTTCAAGTTAGATTTGATTCCTCTTTTATGTATTTATAGATATAAGCATGGAAATAATTCATTCCTATAAATACATCTGTGTGAAGGGAAGAACTTTTTTCTGTTTTATTTTAAAATTTTATTTTTTAAAATTTTGAAATTTAATTTTATTTATTTTTTTTATACAGCAGGTTATTATTAGTTATGTGTTTTATGCATATACATGTATACAGGTCAATCCCAATCTCCCAACTCATCCCACCACCACCACCCCATGGCTTCCCACACTTGGTGTCCATACGTTTGTTCTCTACCTCTGTGTCTCTATTTCTTCCCTGAAAAGCAGTTCATCTGTACCATTTTTTAGGTTCCACATATATGCATTAATATACAATATTTGTTTTCCTCTTTCTGGCTTACTTCATTCTGTATGACAGTCTCTAGATCCATCGATGTCTCTACAAATGACCCAGTTTCATTCCTTTTTATGGCTGAGTAATATTCCATTTTATATGTGTACCACATCTTTATCCATTCATCTGTCTGTGGGCATTTAGGTTGCTTGCATTACCTGGCTATTGTAAATAGTGCTGCAATGAACATTGTGGTGAATGTGCCTTTTTGATTTATGGTTTTCTCTGGGTATATGCCCAGAAGTGGGATTGCTGGATCAGATGGTAATTCTATTTCTAGTTTTTTTTAAGGAAACTCCATACTGTTCTCCATAGTGACTGTATCAATTTACATCCCCACCAATAGTGGAAGAGGGCTCCTTTTGTCCACACCCGCCCCAGAATCTGTTGTTTGTAGATTTTCTGATGATGCCGATTTTAACATGTGTGAGGTGATACCTCATTGTAGTTTTGATTTGCATTTCTCTAATAATTAGTGCTGTTGAGCAGCTTTTCATGTGCGTCTTGGCCATCTCTGTGTCTTCTTTGAAGAAACGTCTCTTTAGATCTTCTGCCCATTTTTGTATTGGGTTGTTTGTTTTTTTAATATTAAGCTGCATGAGCTGTTTATATATATACATTGGAGATTAAACCTTTGTCCATTGATTCATTTGCAAGAATTTTCTCCCATTCTGAGGGATGCCTTTTTCCATTCCCGTTTTTTTAACAAAAAAGGAAAGAAAGAAAAAGAAGCAGAACACTAATGTGCGTAAAATATGCCTTTTGAAATGGTCGTTTTGAAATATGGACGTCCTTTGAATTTTTTGGTCGATATGTGACCCCAGGATTTGTTTTCAGGGCAGGTGTCATTTACAGGCCTGCAATGATTTTGAATATCAACTAACCATTAGCGCTGGGATTAAAGCTGCTGTTGCGTGAAACGGCCACAAGGTGGCAGCAGTTCTCCCTTACCAAATCTGGTTACTAGAGCAACAGAGCCTCAATGGAAGTCGTGTTCTAGATTGGAATTTAGAATGGAATGTGCCAGGAGAAAGCCCCTCAAGTTTGTTTCACTACTTCTTGTTCGTGTTTTTACTTTTTTATTTTCTATTACAGCAAGTTTGATTACAATGTTTGGCTTGTTATAGGTGTGGAATATGTGGTTCTTTTACACATATACAGATGTCTGTTCTTCCTGGGATCCTTTTCCCATGTACGTTAGGACAGAATGTTGAGTAGTCTTCTCTTGGTATTCTGTAGGTCTTTGGTGATTATATATGTCACCTGTGTTTGATTATGTCTGTTAACCCCGATATCGTAATGAAACCAATCCTCACCTTTCCATTGGTGAACCCTAAGTTTGTTTAATGAATCTGTGATTGCCCTTCTCCTTGGAAATATCTGCCCTGGTATCCATTTTTAGGTAATACCTATAAGTGATATGATACGATATGTGTCTTTCACTTTCTGACTTACTCCAAGTCACGTGATTACCTCTAGACTCATCTACGGGGCTGCAAATGGCATTGTGTCCTTTTTTTCCTTGGCTTCTATTCTGCCTTAGCGAGGTCCATTTTCAACAATGTGATTCCCTGAGGGTTGTGGATTAGCTGACCTGGGCAGCCTTACCCTGCCGGCCGGCCCTCCCCAGGTGTGCCTGGTTGAGGTCAATATAAACAGCGCTCCAGGCAGCAATAGCCCCTGAAGTTGTGCCTGACTCCATATTCTCTGCCCCGTCAGCAGTCTCGGGGCTGTGCTGGTGGGAGGGAGTGAGGGGCCAAGGCTTTGTTGGTGGCCCGGTGTGAGTGGGGCTCTGCTGGCCTTTCTGCAGGAGTTGCCAGGCTGCCACCTGTAAAGAAGAGGATGTGTCACCCATACCTTCTGATGGAATTTCTCTCCGGACAGAGGTGAGGAAGGAAAAAAGCAGTGGGGGCCGGGACAGGAGGGGTATCTCAGGCAGGGCAATAGAAAGCTTCCAGAAGAGCGCCCGGGGCCAGGACCATCCTGGCTGGCCTGCAGGCACCAAGTTGGCCTGCGTGCTGTCGCTGGTGTGGCTCCACGGCCCTTCCTCTAGGCTTTCAAGCCCTTGTACATATTCAGGTGTTTTACCTGGGAAGGGTGGGAACAGTTCAGCAGCAGCTGGCCTGGGGCTCAGCTCACGTTTACTCACAGATGCCTCAGCACGGTCCCCCAGCTTTGCAATGAGGACGCTCCTTGCATGAGGGGTGGGTTGCTGGCTGTATGGGAGGTGATTCCCCACCTCTGACCAATTTCAGAATTGTTTACCGCTGGAGCAAGTGCCCTGATAGGGTTTCCCTCTGTATAACTGGTGGGTTCAGGTTTTTTTTTTTCTTTTATGGTTCAAGTTAGATTTGATTCCTCTTTTATGTATTTATAGATATAAGCATGGAAATAATTCATTCCTATAAATACATCTGTGTGAAGGGAAGAACTTTTCTCAGTTTTATTTTAAAATTTTATTTTTTAAAATTTTGAAATTTAATTGTATTTATTTTTTTATACAGCAGGTTATTATTAGTTATGTGTTTTATGCATATACATGTATACAGGTCAATCCCAATCTTCCAACTCATCCCACCACCAACACCCCATGGCTTCCCACACTTGGTGTCCATACGTTTGTTCTCTACCTCTGTGTCTCTATTTCTTCCCTGAAAACCAGTTCATCTGTACCAGTTTTTAGGTTCCACATATATGCATTAATATACAATATTTGTTTTCCTCTTTCTGGCTTACTTCATTCTGTATGACAGTCTCTAGATCCATCGATGTCTCTACAAATGACCCAGTTTCATTCCTTTTTTTGGCTGAGTAATATTCCATTTTATATGTGTACCACATCTTTATCCATTCATCTGTCTGTGGGCATTTAGGTTGCTTGCATTACCTGGCTATTGTAAATAGTGCTGCAATGAACATTGTGGTGAATGTGCCTTTTTGATTTATGGTTTTCTCTGGGTATATGCCCAGAAGTGGGATTGCTGGATCAGATGGTAATTCTATTTCTAGTTTTTTTAAGGAAACTCCATACTGTTCTCCATAGTGACTGTATCAATTTCCATCCCCACCAATAGTGGAAGAGGGCTCCTTTTGTCCACACCCTCCCCAGAATTTGTTGTTTGTAGATTTTCTGATGATGCTGATTCTAACAGGTGTGAGGTGATACCTCATTGTAGTTTTGATTTGCATTTCTCTAATAATTAGTGCTGTTGAGCAGCTTTTCATGGGCGTCTTGGCCATCTCTGTGTCTTCTTTGAAGAAACGTCTCTTTAGATCTTCTGCCCATTTTTGTATTGGGTTGTTTGTTTTTTTAATATTAAGCTGCATGAGCTGTTTATATATATATTGGAGATTAAACCTTTGTCCATTGATTCATTTGCAACAATTTTCTCCCATTCTGAGGGATGCCTTTTTCCATTCCCGTTTTTTTAACAAAAAAGGAAAGAAAGAAAAAGAAGCAGAACACTAATGTGCGTAAAATATGCCTTTTGAAATGGTCGTTTTGAAATATGGACGTCCTTTGAATTTTTTGGTCAATATGTGACCCCACGATTTGTTTTCAGGGCAGGTGTCATTTACAGGCCTGCAATGATTTTGAATATCAACTAACCATTAGCGCTGGGATTAAAGCTGCTGTTGCGTGAAACGGCCACAAGGTGGCAGCAGTTCTCCCTTACCAAATCTGCTTACTAGAGCAACAGAGCCTCAATGGAAGTCGTGTTCTAGATTGGAATTTAGAATGGAATGTGCCAGGAGAAAGCCCCTCAAGTTTGTCTCACTACTTCTTGTTCGTGTTTTTAATTTTTTATTTTCTATTACAGCAAGTTTGATTACAATGTTTGGCTTGTTGTAGGTGTGGAATATGTGGTTCTTTTACACATATACAGATGTCTGTTCTTCCTGGGATCCTTTTCCCATGTACGTTAGGACAGAATGTTGAGTAGTCTTCTCTTGGTATTCCGTAGGTCTTTGGTGATTATATATGTCACCTGTGTTTGATTATGTCTGTTAACCCCGATATCATAATGAAACCAATCCTCACACCTTTCCATTGGTGAACCATAAGTTTGTTTAATGAATCTGTGATTGCCCTTCTCCGTGGAAATATCTGCCCTGGTATCCATTTTTAGGTAACACCTATAAGTGATATGATACGATATGTGTCTTTCACTATATGACTTACTCCAAGTCACGTGATTACCTCTAGACTCATCTACGGGGCTGCAAATGGCATTGTGTCCTTTTTTTCCTTGGCTTCTATTCTGCCTTAGCGAGGTCCATTTTCAACAATGTGATTCCCTGAGGGTTGTGGATTAGCTGACCTGGGCAGCCTTACCCTGCCGGCCGGCCCTCCCCAGGTGTGCCTGGTTGAGGTCAATATAAACAGCGCTCCAGGCAGCAATAGCCCCTGAAGTTGTGCCTGACTCCATATTCTCTGCCCCGTCAGCAGTCTCGGGGCTGTGCTGGTGGGAGGGAGTGAGGGGCCAAGGCTTTGTTGGTGGCCCGGTGTGAGTGGGGCTCTGCTGGCCTTTCTGCAGGAGTTGCCAGGCTGCCACCTGTAAAGAAGAGGATGTGTCACCCATACCTTCCGATGGAATTTCTCTCCGGACAGAGGTGAGGAAGGAAAAAAGCAGTGGGGCCCGGGACAGTGGGGAATCTCAGGCAGGGCAATAGAAAGCTTCCAGAAGAGCGCCCGGGGCCAGGACCATCCTGGCTGGCCTGCAGGCACCAAGTTCGCCTGCGTGTTGTCGTTGGTGTGGCTCCATGGCCCTTCCTCTAGGCTTTCAAGCCCTTGTACATATTCAGGTGTTTTACCTGCGAAGGGTGGGAACAGTTCAGCAGCAGCTGGCCTGGGGCTCAGCTCACGTTTACTTACAGATGCCTCACAACGGTCCACCAGCTTTGCAATAAGGATGCTCCTTGCATGGGGTGTGGGTTGCTGGCTGTATGGGATGTGATTCCCCACCTCTGACCAATTTCAGAATTGTTTACCGCTGGAGCAAGTGCCCTGATAGGGTTTCCCTCTGCATAACTGGTGGGTTCAAGTTTTCTTTTTCTTTTATGGTTCAAGTTAGATTTGATTCCTCATTTATGTATTTATAGATATAAGCATGGAAATAATTCATTCCTATAAATACATCTGTGTGAAGGGAAGAACTTTTTTCTGTTTTATTTTAAAATTTTATTTTTTAAAATTTTGAAATTTAATTGTATTTATTTTTTTATACAGCAGGTTATTATTAGTTATGTGTTTTATGCATATACATGTATACAGGTCAATCCCAATCTCCCAACTCATCCCACCACCACCACCCCAGGGCTTCCCACACTTGGTGTCCATACGTTTGTTCTCAAGCTCTGTGTCTCTATTTCTTCCCTGCAAACCAGTTCATCTGTACCATTTATTAGGTTCCACATATATGCATTAATATACAATACTTGTTTTCCTCTTTCTGACTTACTTCATTCTGTATGACAGTCTCTAGATCCATCGATGTCTCTACAAATGACCCAGTTTCATTCCTTTTTATGGCTGAGTAATATTCCATTTTATATGTGTACCACATCTTTATCCATTCATCTGTCTGTGGGCATTTAGGTTGCTTGCATTACCTGGCTATTGTAAATAGTGCTGCAATGAACATTGTGGTGAATGTGCCTTTTTGATTTATGGTTTTCTCTGGGTATATGCCCAGAAGTGGGATTGCTGGATCAGATGGTAATTCTATTTCTAGTTTTTTTAAGGAAACTCCATACTGTTCTCCATAGTGACTGTATCAATTTACATCCCCACCAATAGTGGAAGAGGGCTCCTTTTGTCCACACCCTCCCCAGAATTTGTTGTTTGTAGATTTTCTGATGATGCCGATTCTAACAGGTGTGAGGTGATACCTCATTGTAGTTTTGATTTGCATTTCTCTAATAATTAGTGCTGTTGAGCAGCTTTTCATGGGCGTCTTGGCCATCTCTGTGTCTTCTTTGAAGAAACGTCTCTTTAGATCTTCTCCCCATTTTTGTATTGGGTTGTTTGTTTTTTTAATCGTAAGCTGCATGAGCTGTTTATATATATATTGGAGATTAAACCTTTGTCCATTGATTCATTTGCAACGATTTTCGCCCATTCTGAGGGATGCCTTTTTCCATTCCCATATTTTTAAAAAAAAGGAAAGAAAGAAAAAGAAGCAGAACACTAATGTGCGTAAAATATGCCTTTTGAAATGGTCGTTTTGAAATATGGACGTCCTTTGAATTTTTTGGTCGATATGTGACCCCACGATTTGTTTTCAGGGCAGGTGTCATTTACAGGCCTGCAATGATTTTGAATATCAACTAACCATTAGTGCTGGGATTAAAGCTGCTGTTGCGTGAAACGGCCACAAGGTGGCAGAAGTTCTTCCTTACCAAATCTGGTTACTAGAGCAACAGAGCCTCAATGGAAGTCGTGTTCTAGATTGGAATTTAGAATGGAATGTGCCAGGAGAAAGCCCCTCAAGTTTGTCTCACTACTTCTTGTTCGTGTTTTTACTTTTTTTTTCTATTACAGCAAGTTTGATTACAATGTTTGGCTTGTTGTAGGTGTGGAAGATGTGGTTCTTTTACACATATACAGATGTCTGTTCTTCCTGGGATCCTTTTCCCATGTACGTTAGGACAGAATGTTGAGTAGTCTTCTCTTGGTATTCCGTAGGTCTTTGGTGATTATATATGTCACCTGTGTTTGATTATGTCTGTTAACCCCGATATCGTAATGAAACCAATCCTCACACCTTTCCATTGGTGAACCCTAAGTTTGTTTAATGAATCTGTGATTGCCCTTCTCCGTGGAAGTATCTGCCCTGGTATCCATTTTTAGGTAATACCTATAAGTGATATGATACGATATGTGTCTTTCACTTTCTGACTTACTCCAAGTCGCGTGATTAACTCTAGACTCACCTACGGGGCTGCAAATGGCATTGTGTCCTTTTTTTCCTTGGCTTCTATTCTGCCTTAGCGAGGTCCATTTTCAACAATGTGATTCCCTGAGGGTTGTGGATTAGCTGACCTGGGCAGCCTTACCCTGCCGGCCGTCCCTCCCCAGGTGTGCCTGGTTGAGGTCAATATAAACAGCGCTCCAGGCAGCAATAGCCCCTGAAGTTGTGCCTGACTCCATATTCTCTGCCCCGTCAGCAGTCTCGGGGCTGTGCTGGTGGGAGGGAGTGAGGGGGCAAGGCTTTGTTGGTGGCCCGGTGTGAGTGGGGCTCTGCTGGCCTTTCTGCAGGAGTTGCCAGGCTGCCACCTGTAAAGAAGAGGATGTGTCACCCATACCTTCCGATGGAATTTCTCTCCGGACAGAGGTGAGGAAGGAAAAAAGCAGTGGGGGCCGGGACAGGAGGGGTATCTCAGGCAGGGCAATAGAAAGCTTCCAGAAGAGCGCCCGGGGCCAGGACCATCCTGGCTGGCCTGCAGGCACCAAGTTGGCCTGCGTGCTGTCGCTGGTGTGGCTCCATGGCCCTTCCTCTAGGCTTTCAAGCCCTTGTACATATTCAGGTGTTTTACCTGGGAAGGGTGGGAACAGTTCAGCAGCAGCTGGCCTGGGGCTCAGCTCACGTTTACTCACAGATGCCTCAGCACGGTCCCCCAGCTTTGCAATGAGGACGCTCCTTGCATGGGGGGTGGGTTGCTGGCTGTATGGGAGGTGATTCCCCACCTCTGACCAATTTCAGAATTGTTTACCGCTGGAGCAAGTGCCCTGATAGGGTTTCCCTCTGTATAACTGGTGGGTTCAGGTTTTTTTTTCTTTTATGGTTCAAGTTAGATTTGATTCCTCTTTTATGTATTTATAGATATAAGCATGGAAATAATTCATTCCTATAAATACATCTGTGTGAAGGGAAGAACTTTTTTCTGTTTTATTTTAAAATTTTATTTTTTAAAATTTTGAAATTTAATTGTATTTATTTTTTTATACAGCAGGTTATTATTATTTATGTGTTTTATGCATATACATGTATACAGGTCAATCCCAATCTCCCAACTCATCCCACCACCACCACCCCATGGCTTCCCACACTTGGTGTCCATACGTTTGTTCTCTACCTCTGTGTCTCTATTTCTTCCCTGAAAACCAGTTCATCTGTACCAGTTTTTAGGTTCCACATATATGCATTAATATACAATATTTGTTTTCCTCTTTCTGGCTTACTTCATTCTGTATGACAGTCTCTAGATCCATCGATGTCTCTACAAATGACCCAGTTTCATTCCTTTTTTGGCTGAGTAATATTCCATTTTATATGTGTACCACATCTTTATCCATTCATCTGTCTGTGGGCATTTAGGTTGCTTGCATTACCTGGCTATTGTAAATAGTGCTGCAATGAACATTGTGGTGAATGTGCCTTTTTGATTTATGGTTTTCTCTGGGTATATGCCCAGAAGTGGGATTGCTGGATCAGATGGTAATTCTATTTCTAGTTTTTTTAAGGAAACTCCATACTGTTCTCCATAGTGACTGTATCAATTTACATCCCCACCAATAGTGGAAGAGGGCTCCTTTTGTCCACACCCTCCCCAGAATTTGTTGTTTGTAGATTTTCTGATGATGCCGATTCTAACAGGTGTGAGGTGATACCTCATTGTAGTTTTGATTTGCATTTCTCTAATAATTAGTGCTGTTGAGCAGCTTTTCATGGGCGTCTTGGCCATCTCTGTGTGTTCTTTGAAGAAACGTCTCTTTAGATCTTCTGCCCATTTTTGTATTGGGTTGTTTGTTTTTTTAATATTAAGCTGCATGTGCTGTTTATATATATATTGGAGATTAAACCTTTGTCCATTGATTCATTTGCAAGAATTTTCTCCCATTCTGAGGGATGCCTTTTTCCATTCCCGTTTTTTTAACAAAAAAGGAAAGAAAGAAAAAGAAGCAGAACACTAATGTGCGTAAAATATGCCTTTTGAAATGGTCGTTTTGAAATATGGACGTACTTTGAATTTTTTGTTCGATATGTGACCCCACGATTTGTTTTCAGGGCAGGTGTCGTTTACAGGCCTGCAATGATTTTGAATATCAACTAACCATTAGTGATGGGATTAAAGCTGCTGATGCGTGAAACGGCCACAAGGTGGCAGCAGTTCTCCCTTACCAAATCTGGTTACTAGAGCAACAGAGCCTCAATGGAAGTCGTGTTCTAGATTGGAATTTAGAATGGAATGTGCCAGGAGAAAGCCCCTCAAGTTTGTCTCACTACTTCTTGTTCGTGTTTTTACTTTTTTATTTTCTATTACAGCAAGTTTGATTACAATGTTTGGCTTGTTATAGGTGTGGAATATGTGGTTCTTTTACACATATACAGATGTCTGTTCTTCCTGGGATCCTTTTCCCATGTACGTTAGGACAGAATGTTGAGTAGTCTTCTCTTGGTATTCCGTAGGTCTTTGGTGATTATATATGTCACCTGTGTTTGATTATGTCTGTTAACCCCGATATCGTAATGAAACCAATCCTCACACCTTTCCATTGGTGAACCCTAAGTTTGTTTAATGAATCTGTGATTGCCCTTCTCCGTGGAAGTATCTGCCCTGGTATCCATTTTTAGGTAATACCTATAAGTGATATGATACGATATGTGTCTTTCAATTTCTGACTTACTCCAAGTCACGTGATTACCTCTAGGTTCATCTACGGGGCTGCAAATGGCATTGTGTCCTTTTTTTCCTTGGCTTCTATTCTGCCTTAGCGAGGTCCATTTTCAACAATGTGATTCCCTGAGGGTTGTGGATTAGCTGACCTGGGCAGCCTTACCCTGCCGGCCGGCCCTCCCCAGGTGTGCCTGGTTGAGGTCAACATAAACAGCGCTCCAGGCAGCAATAGCCCCTGAAGTTGTGCCTGACTCCATATTCTCTGCCCCGTCAGCAGTCTCGGGGCTGTGCTGGTGGGAGGGAGTGAGGGGCCAAGGCTTTGTTGGTGGCCCGGTGTGAGTGGGGCTCTGCTGGCCTTTCTGCAGGAGTTGCCAGGCTGCCACCTGTAAAGAAGAGGATGTGTCACCCATACCTTCTGATGGAATTTCTCTCCGGACAGAGGTGAGGAAGGAAAAAAGCAGTGGGGGCCGGGACAGGAGGGGTATCTCAGGCAGGGCAATAGAAAGCTTCCAGAAGAGCGCCCGGGGCCAGGACCATCCTGGCTGGCCTGCAGGCACCAAGTTGGCCTGCGTGCTGTCGCTGGTGTGGCTCCACGGCCCTTCCTCTAGGCTTTCAAGCCCTTGTACATATTCAGGTGTTTTACCTGGGAAGGGTGGGAACAGTTCAGCAGCAGCTGGCCTGGGGCTCAGCTCACGTTTACTCACAGATGCCTCAGCACGGTCCCCCAGCTTTGCAATGAGGACGCTCCTTGCATGAGGGGTGGGTTGCTGGCTGTATGGGAGGTGATTCCCCACCTCTGACCAATTTCAGAATTGTTTACCGCTGGAGCAAGTGCCCTGATAGGGTTTCCCTCTGTATAACTGGTGGGTTCAGGTTTTTTTTTTTCTTTTATGGTTCAAGTTAGATTTGATTCCTCTTTTATGTATTTATAGATATAAGCATGGAAATAATTCATTCCTATAAATACATCTGTGTGAAGGGAAGAACTTTTCTCAGTTTTATTTTAAAATTTTATTTTTTAAAATTTTGAAATTTAATTGTATTTATTTTTTTATACAGCAGGTTATTATTAGTTATGTGTTTTATGCATATACATGTATACAGGTCAATCCCAATCTTCCAACTCATCCCACCACCAACACCCCATGGCTTCCCACACTTGGTGTCCATACGTTTGTTCTCTACCTCTGTGTCTCTATTTCTTCCCTGAAAACCAGTTCATCTGTACCAGTTTTTAGGTTCCACATATATGCATTAATATACAATATTTGTTTTCCTCTTTCTGGCTTACTTCATTCTGTATGACAGTCTCTAGATCCATCGATGTCTCTACAAATGACCCAGTTTCATTCCTTTTTTTGGCTGAGTAATATTCCATTTTATATGTGTACCACATCTTTATCCATTCATCTGTCTGTGGGCATTTAGGTTGCTTGCATTACCTGGCTATTGTAAATAGTGCTGCAATGAACATTGTGGTGAATGTGCCTTTTTGATTTATGGTTTTCTCTGGGTATATGCCCAGAAGTGGGATTGCTGGATCAGATGGTAATTCTATTTCTAGTTTTTTTAAGGAAACTCCATACTGTTCTCCATAGTGACTGTATCAATTTCCATCCCCACCAATAGTGGAAGAGGGCTCCTTTTGTCCACACCCTCCCCAGAATTTGTTGTTTGTAGATTTTCTGATGATGCTGATTCTAACAGGTGTGAGGTGATACCTCATTGTAGTTTTGATTTGCATTTCTCTAATAATTAGTGCTGTTGAGCAGCTTTTCATGGGCGTCTTGGCCATCTCTGTGTCTTCTTTGAAGAAACGTCTCTTTAGATCTTCTGCCCATTTTTGTATTGGGTTGTTTGTTTTTTTAATATTAAGCTGCATGAGCTGTTTATATATATATTGGAGATTAAACCTTTGTCCATTGATTCACTTGCAACAATTTTCTCCCATTCTGAGGGATGCCTTTTTCCATTCCCGTTTTTTTAACAAAAAAGGAAAGAAAGAAAAAGAAGCAGAACACTAATGTGCGTAAAATATGCCTTTTGAAATGGTCGTTTTGAAATATGGACGTCCTTTGAATTTTTTGGTCAATATGTGACCCCACGATTTGTTTTCAGGGCAGGTGTCATTTACAGGCCTGCAATGATTTTGAATATCAACTAACCATTAGCGCTGGGATTAAAGCTGCTGTTGCGTGAAACGGCCACAAGGTGGCAGCAGTTCTCCCTTACCAAATCTGCTTACTAGAGCAACAGAGCCTCAATGGAAGTCGTGTTCTAGATTGGAATTTAGAATGGAATGTGCCAGGAGAAAGCCCCTCAAGTTTGTCTCACTACTTCTTGTTCGTGTTTTTAATTTTTTATTTTCTATTACAGCAAGTTTGATTACAATGTTTGGCTTGTTGTAGGTGTGGAATATGTGGTTCTTTTACACATATACAGATGTCTGTTCTTCCTGGGATCCTTTTCCCATGTACGTTAGGACAGAATGTTGAGTAGTCTTCTCTTGGTATTCCGTAGGTCTTTGGTGATTATATATGTCACCTGTGTTTGATTATGTCTGTTAACCCCGATATCATAATGAAACCAATCCTCACACCTTTCCATTGGTGAACCATAAGTTTGTTTAATGAATCTGTGATTGCCCTTCTCCGTGGAAATATCTGCCCTGGTATCCATTTTTAGGTAACACCTATAAGTGATATGATACGATATGTGTCTTTCACTATATGACTTACTCCAAGTCACGTGATTACCTCTAGACTCATCTACGGGGCTGCAAATGGCATTGTGTCCTTTTTTTCCTTGGCTTCTATTCTGCCTTAGCGAGGTCCATTTTCAACAATGTGATTCCCTGAGGGTTGTGGATTAGCTGACCTGGGCAGCCTTACCCTGCCGGCCGGCCCTCCCCAGGTGTGCCTGGTTGAGGTCAATATAAACAGCGCTCCAGGCAGCAATAGCCCCTGAAGTTGTGCCTGACTCCATATTCTCTGCCCCGTCAGCAGTCTCGGGGCTGTGCTGGTGGGAGGGAGTGAGGGGCCAAGGCTTTGTTGGTGGCCCGGTGTGAGTGGGGCTCTGCTGGCCTTTCTGCAGGAGTTGCCAGGCTGCCACCTGTAAAGAAGAGGATGTGTCACCCATACCTTCCGATGGAATTTCTCTCCGGACAGAGGTGAGGAAGGAAAAAAGCAGTGGGGCCCGGGACAGTGGGGAATCTCAGGCAGGGCAATAGAAAGCTTCCAGAAGAGCGCCCGGGGCCAGGACCATCCTGGCTGGCCTGCAGGCACCAAGTTCGCCTGCGTGTTGTCGTTGGTGTGGCTCCATGGCCCTTCCTCTAGGCTTTCAAGCCCTTGTACATATTCAGGTGTTTTACCTGCGAAGGGTGGGAACAGTTCAGCAGCAGCTGGCCTGGGGCTCAGCTCACGTTTACTCACAGATGCCTCACAACGGTCCACCAGCTTTGCAATAAGGATGCTCCTTGCATGGGGTGTGGGTTGCTGGCTGTATGGGATGTGATTCCCCACCTCTGACCAATTTCAGAATTGTTTACCGCTGGAGCAAGTGCCCTGATAGGGTTTCCCTCTGCATAACTGGTGGGTTCAAGTTTTCTTTTTCTTTTATGGTTCAAGTTAGATTTGATTCCTCATTTATGTATTTATAGATATAAGCATGGAAATAATTCATTCCTATAAATACATCTGTGTGAAGGGAAGAACTTTTTTCTGTTTTATTTTAAAATTTTATTTTTTAAAATTTTGAAATTTAATTGTATTTATTTTTTTATACAGCAGGTTATTATTAGTTATGTGTTTTATGCATATACATGTATACAGGTCAATCCCAATCTCCCAACTCATCCCACCACCACCACCCCAGGGCTTCCCACACTTGGTGTCCATACGTTTGTTCTCAAGCTCTGTGTCTCTATTTCTTCCCTGCAAACCAGTTCATCTGTACCATTTATTAGGTTCCACATATATGCATTAATATACAATACTTGTTTTCCTCTTTCTGACTTACTTCATTCTGTATGACAGTCTCTAGATCCATCGATGTCTCTACAAATGACCCAGTTTCATTCCTTTTTATGGCTGAGTAATATTCCATTTTATATATGTACCACATCTTTATCCATTCATCTGTCTGTGGGCATTTAGGTTGCTTGCATTACCTGGCTATTGTAAATAGTGCTGCAATGAACATTGTGGTGAATGTGCCTTTTTGATTTATGGTTTTCTCTGGGTATATGCCCAGAAGTGGGATTGCTGGATCAGATGGTAATTCTATTTCTAGTTTTTTTAAGGAAACTCCATACTGTTCTCCATACTGACTGTATCAATTTACATCCCCACCAATAGTGGAAGAGGGCTCCTTTTGTCCACACCCTCCCCAGAATTTGTTGTTTGTAGATTTTCTGATGATGCCGATTCTAACAGGTGTGAGGTGATACCTCATTGTAGTTTTGATTTGCATTTCTCTAATAATTAGTGCTGTTGAGCAGCTTTTCATGGGCGTCTTGGCCATCTCTGTGTCTTCTTTGAAGAAACGTCTCTTTAGATCTTCTCCCCATTTTTGTATTGGGTTGTTTGTTTTTTTAATCGTAAGCTGCATGAGCTGTTTATATATATATTGGAGATTAAACCTTTGTCCATTGATTCATTTGCAACGATTTTCGCCCATTCTGAGGGATGCCTTTTTCCATTCCCATATTTTTAAAAAAAAGGAAAGAAAGAAAAAGAAGCAGAACACTAATGTGCGTAAAATATGCCTTTTGAAATGGTCGTTTTGAAATATGGACGTCCTTTGAATTTTTTGGTCGATATGTGACCCCACGATTTGTTTTCAGGGCAGGTGTCATTTACAGGCCTGCAATGATTTTGAATATCAACTAACCATTAGTGCTGGGATTAAAGCTGCTGTTGCGTGAAACGGCCACAAGGTGGCAGAAGTTCTTCCTTACCAAATCTGGTTACTAGAGCAACAGAGCCTCAATGGAAGTCGTGTTCTAGATTGGAATTTAGAATGGAATGTGCCAGGAGAAAGCCCCTCAAGTTTGTCTCACTACTTCTTGTTCGTGTTTTTACTTTTTTTTTCTATTACAGCAAGTTTGATTACAATGTTTGGCTTGTTGTAGGTGTGGAAGATGTGGTTCTTTTACACATATACAGATGTCTGTTCTTCCTGGGATCCTTTTCCCATGTACGTTAGGACAGAATGTTGAGTAGTCTTCTCTTGGTATTCCGTAGGTCTTTGGTGATTATATATGTCACCTGTGTTTGATTATGTCTGTTAACCCCGATATCGTAATGAAACCAATCCTCACACCTTTCCATTGGTGAACCCTAAGTTTGTTTAATGAATCTGTGATTGCTCTTCTCCGTGGAAGTATCTGCCCTGGTATCCATTTTTAGGTAATACCTATAAGTGATATGATACGATATGTGTCTTTCACTTTCTGACTTACTCCAAGTCACGTGATTAACTCTAGACTCACCTACGGGGCTGCAAATGGCATTGTGTCCTTTTTTTCCTTGGCTTCTATTCTGCCTTAGCGAGGTCCATTTTCAACAATGTGATTCCCTGAGGGTTGTGGATTAGCTGACCTGGGCAGCCTTACCCTGCCGGCCGTCCCTCCCCAGGTGTGCCTGGTTGAGGTCAATATAAACAGCGCTCCAGGCAGCAATAGCCCCTGAAGTTGTGCCTGACTCCATATTCTCTGCCCCGTCAGCAGTCTCGGGGCTGTGCTGGTGGGAGGGAGTGAGGGGGCAAGGCTTTGTTGGTGGCCCGGTGTGAGTGGGGCTCTGCTGGCCTTTCTGCAGGAGTTGCCAGGCTGCCACCTGTAAAGAAGAGGATGTGTCACCCATACCTTCCGATGGAATTTCTCTCCGGACAGAGGTGAGGAAGGAAAAAAGCAGTGGGGGCCGGGACAGGAGGGGTATCTCAGGCAGGGCAATAGAAAGCTTCCAGAAGAGCGCCCGGGGCCAGGACCATCCTGGCTGGCCTGCAGGCACCAAGTTGGCCTGCGTGCTGTCGCTGGTGTGGCTCCATGGCCCTTCCTCTAGGCTTTCAAGCCCTTGTACATATTCAGGTGTTTTACCTGGGAAGGGTGGGAACAGTTCAGCAGCAGCTGGCCTGGGGCTCAGCTCACGTTTACTCACAGATGCCTCAGCACGGTCCCCCAGCTTTGCAATGAGGACGCTCCTTGCATGGGGGGTGGGTTGCTGGCTGTATGGGAGGTGATTCCCCACCTCTGACCAATTTCAGAATTGTTTACCGCTGGAGCAAGTGCCCTGATAGGGTTTCCCTCTGTATAACTGGTGGGTTCAGGTTTTTTTTTCTTTTATGGTTCAAGTTAGATTTGATTCCTCTTTTATGTATTTATAGATATAAGCATGGAAATAATTCATTCCTATAAATACATCTGTGTGAAGGGAAGAACTTTTTTCTGTTTTATTTTAAAATTTTATTTTTTAAAATTTTGAAATTTAATTGTATTTATTTTTTTATACAGCAGGTTATTATTATTTATGTGTTTTATGCATATACATGTATACAGGTCAATCCCAATCTCCCAACTCATCCCACCACCACCACCCCATGGCTTCCCACACTTGGTGTCCATACGTTTGTTCTCTACCTCTGTGTCTCTATTTCTTCCCTGAAAACCAGTTCATCTGTACCAGTTTTTAGGTTCCACATATATGCATTAATATACAATATTTGTTTTCCTCTTTCTGGCTTACTTCATTCTGTATGACAGTCTCTAGATCCATCGATGTCTCTACAAATGACCCAGTTTCATTCCTTTTTTGGCTGAGTAATATTCCATTTTATATGTGTACCACATCTTTATCCATTCATCTGTCTGTGGGCATTTAGGTTGCTTGCATTACCTGGCTATTGTAAATAGTGCTGCAATGAACATTGTGGTGAATGTGCCTTTTTGATTTATGGTTTTCTCTGGGTATATGCCCAGAAGTGGGATTGCTGGATCAGATGGTAATTCTATTTCTAGTTTTTTTAAGGAAACTCCATACTGTTCTCCATAGTGACTGTATCAATTTACATCCCCACCAATAGTGGAAGAGGGCTCCTTTTGTCCACACCCTCCCCAGAATTTGTTGTTTGTAGATTTTCTGATGATGCCGATTCTAACAGGTGTGAGGTGATACCTCATTGTAGTTTTGATTTGCATTTCTCTAATAATTAGTGCTGTTGAGCAGCTTTTCATGGGCGTCTTGGCCATCTCTGTGTGTTCTTTGAAGAAACGTCTCTTTAGATCTTTTGCCCATTTTTGTATTGGGTTGTTTGTTTTTTTAATATTAAGCTGCATGTGCTGTTTATATATATATTGGAGATTAAACCTTTGTCCATTGATTCATTTGCAAGAATTTTCTCCCATTCTGAGGGATGCCTTTTTCCATTCCCGTTTTTTTAACAAAAAAGGAAAGAAAGAAAAAGAAGCAGAACACTAATGTGCGTAAAATATGCCTTTTGAAATGGTCGTTTTGAAATATGGACGTACTTTGAATTTTTTGTTCGATATGTGACCCCACGATTTGTTTTCAGGGCAGGTGTCGTTTACAGGCCTGCAATGATTTTGAATATCAACTAACCATTAGTGATGGGATTAAAGCTGCTGATGCGTGAAACGGCCACAAGGTGGCAGCAGTTCTCCCTTACCAAATCTGGTTACTAGAGCAACAGAGCCTCAATGGAAGTCGTGTTCTAGATTGGAATTTAGAATGGAATGTGCCAGGAGAAAGCCCCTCAAGTTTGTCTCACTACTTCTTGTTCGTGTTTTTACTTTTTTATTTTCTATTACAGCAAGTTTGATTACAATGTTTGGCTTGTTATAGGTGTGGAATATGTGGTTCTTTTACACATATACAGATGTCTGTTCTTCCTGGGATCCTTTTCCCATGTACGTTAGGACAGAATGTTGAGTAGTCTTCTCTTGGTATTCCGTAGGTCTTTGGTGATTATATATGTCACCTGTGTTTGATTATGTCTGTTAACCCCGATATCGTAATGAAACCAATCCTCACACCTTTCCATTGGTGAACCCTAAGTTTGTTTAATGAAACTGTGATTGCCTTTCTCCGTGGAAATATCTGCCCTGGTATCCATTTTTAGGTAATACCTATAAGTGATATGATACGATATGTGTCTTTCACTTTCTGACTTACTCCAAGTCACGTGATTACCTCTAGACTCATCTACGGGGCTGCAAATGGCATTGTGTCCTTTTTTTCCTTGGCTTCTATTCTGCCTTAGCGAGGTCCATTTTCAACAATGTGATTCCCTGAGGGTTGTGGATTAGCTGACTTGGGCAGCCTTACCCTGCCGGCCGGCCCTCCCCAGGTGTGCCTGGTTGAGGTCAATATAAACAGCGCTCCAGGCAGCAATAGCCCCTGAAGTTGTGCCTGACTCCATATTCTCTGCCCCGTCAGCAGTCTCGGGGCTGTGCTGGTGGGAGGGAGTGAGGGGCCAAGGCTTTGTTGGTGGCCCGGTGTGAGTGGGGCTCTGCTGGCCTTTCTGCAGGAGTTGCCAGGCTGCCACCTGTAAAGAAGAGGATGTGTCACCCATACCTTCCGATGGAATTTCTCTCCGGACAGAGGTGAGGAAGGAAAAAAGCAGTGGGGGCCGCGACAGGAGGGGTATCTCAGGCAGGGCAATAGAAAGCTACCAGAAGAGCGCCCGGGGCCAGGACCATCCTGGCTGGCCTGCAGGCACCAAGTTGGCCTGCGTGCTGTCGCTGCTGTGGCTCCACGGCCTTTCCTCTAGGCTTTCAAGGCCTTGTACATATTCAGGTGTTTTACCTGGGAAGGGTGGGAATAGTTCAGCAGCAGCTGGCCTGGGGCTCAGCTCACGTTTACTCACAGATGCCTCAGCACGGTCCCCCAGCTTTGCAATGAGGACACTCCTTGCATAGGGGGTGGGTTGCTGGCTGTATGGGAGGTGATTCCCCACCTCTGACCAATTTCAGAATTGTTTACCGCTGGAGCAAGTGCCCTGATAGGGTTTCCCTCTGTATAACTGGTGGGTTCAGGTTTTTTTTTCTTTTATGGTTCAAGTTAGATTTGATTCCTCTTTTATGTATTTATAGATATAAGCATGGAAATAATTCATTCCTATAAATACATCTGTGTGAAGGGAAGAACTTTTTTCTGTTTTATTTTAAAATTTTATTTTTTAAAATTTTGAAATTTAATTTTATTTATTTTTTTTATACAGCAGGTTATTATTAGTTATGTGTTTTATGCATATACATGTATACAGGTCAATCCCAATCTCCCAACTCATCCCACCACCACCACCCCATGGCTTCCCACACTTGGTGTCCATACGTTTGTTCTCTACCTCTGTGTCTCTATTTCTTCCCTGAAAAGCAGTTCATCTGTACCATTTTTTAGGTTCCACATATATGCATTAATATACAATATTTGTTTTCCTCTTTCTGGCTTACTTCATTCTGTATGACAGTCTCTAGATCCATCGATGTCTCTACAAATGACCCAGTTTCATTCCTTTTTATGGCTGAGTAATATTCCATTTTATATGTGTACCACATCTTTATCCATTCATCTGTCTGTGGGCATTTAGGTTGCTTGCATTACCTGGCTATTGTAAATAGTGCTGCAATGAACATTGTGGTGAATGTGCCTTTTTGATTTATGGTTTTCTCTGGGTATATGCCCAGAAGTGGGATTGCTGGATCAGATGGTAATTCTATTTCTAGTTTTTTTTAAGGAAACTCCATACTGTTCTCCATAGTGACTGTATCAATTTACATCCCCACCAATAGTGGAAGAGGGCTCCTTTTGTCCACACCCGCCCCAGAATCTGTTGTTTGTAGATTTTCTGATGATGCCGATTTTAACATGTGTGAGGTGATACCTCATTGTAGTTTTGATTTGCATTTCTCTAATAATTAGTGCTGTTGAGCAGCTTTTCATGTGCGTCTTGGCCATCTCTGTGTCTTCTTTGAAGAAACGTCTCTTTAGATCTTCTGCCCATTTTTGTATTGGGTTGTTTGTTTTTTTAATATTAAGCTGCATGAGCTGTTTATATATATACATTGGAGATTAAACCTTTGTCCATTGATTCATTTGCAAGAATTTTCTCCCATTCTGAGGGATGCCTTTTTCCATTCCCGTTTTTTTAACAAAAAAGGAAAGAAAGAAAAAGAAGCAGAACACTAATGTGCGTAAAATATGCCTTTTGAAATGGTCGTTTTGAAATATGGACGTCCTTTGAATTTTTTGGTCGATATGTGACCCCAGGATTTGTTTTCAGGGCAGGTGTCATTTACAGGCCTGCAATGATTTTGAATATCAACTAACCATTAGCGCTGGGATTAAAGCTGCTGTTGCGTGAAACGGCCACAAGGTGGCAGCAGTTCTCCCTTACCAAATCTGGTTACTAGAGCAACAGAGCCTCAATGGAAGTCGTGTTCTAGATTGGAATTTAGAATGGAATGTGCCAGGAGAAAGCCCCTCAAGTTTGTTTCACTACTTCTTGTTCGTGTTTTTACTTTTTTATTTTCTATTACAGCAAGTTTGATTACAATGTTTGGCTTGTTATAGGTGTGGAATATGTGGTTCTTTTACACATATACAGATGTCTGTTCTTCCTGGGATCCTTTTCCCATGTACGTTAGGACAGAATGTTGAGTAGTCTTCTCTTGGTATTCTGTAGGTCTTTGGTGATTATATATGTCACCTGTGTTTGATTATGTCTGTTAACCCCGATATCGTAATGAAACCAATCCTCACCTTTCCATTGGTGAACCCTAAGTTTGTTTAATGAATCTGTGATTGCCCTTCTCCTTGGAAATATCTGCCCTGGTATCCATTTTTAGGTAATACCTATAAGTGATATGATACGATATGTGTCTTTCACTTTCTGACTTACTCCAAGTCACGTGATTACCTCTAGACTCATCTACGGGGCTGCAAATGGCATTGTGTCCTTTTTTTCCTTGGCTTCTATTCTGCCTTAGCGAGGTCCATTTTCAACAATGTGATTCCCTGAGGGTTGTGGATTAGCTGACCTGGGCAGCCTTACCCTGCCGGCCGGCCCTCCCCAGGTGTGCCTGGTTGAGGTCAATATAAACAGCGCTCCAGGCAGCAATAGCCCCTGAAGTTGTGCCTGACTCCATATTCTCTGCCCCGTCAGCAGTCTCGGGGCTGTGCTGGTGGGAGGGAGTGAGGGGCCAAGGCTTTGTTGGTGGCCCGGTGTGAGTGGGGCTTTGCTGGCCTTTCTGCAGGAGTTGCCAGGCTGCCACCAGTAAAGAAGAGGATGTGTCACCCATACCTTCCGATGGAATTTCTCTCCGGACAGAGGTGAGGAAGGAAAAAAGCAGTGGGGGCCGGGACAGGAGGGGTATCTCAGGCAGGGCAATAGAAAGCTTCCAGAAGAGCGCCCGGGGCCAGGACCATCCTGGCTGGCCTGCAGGCACCAAGTTGGCCTGCGTGCTGTCGCTGGTGTGGCTCCATGGCCCTTCCTCTAGGCTTTCAAGCCCTTGTACATATTCAGGTGTTTTACCTGGGAAGGGTGGGAACAGTTCAGCAGCAGCTGGCCTGGGGCTCAGCTCACGTTTACTCACAGATGCCTCAGCACGGTCCCCTAGCTTTGCAATGAGGACGCTCCTTGCATGGGGGGTGGGTTGCTGGCTGTATGGGAGGTGATTCCCCACCTCTGACCAATTTCAGAATTGTTTACCGCTGGAGCAAGTGCCCTGATAGGGTTTCCCTCTGTATAACTGGTGGGTTCAGGTTTTTTTTTCTTTTATGGTTCAAGTTAGATTTGATTCCTCTTTTATGTATTTATAGATATAAGCATGGAAATAATTCATTCCTATAAATACATCTGTGTGAAGGGAAGAACTTTTTTCTGTTTTATTTTAAAATTTTATTTTTTAAAATTTTGAAATTTAATTGTATTTATTTTTTTATACAGCAGGTTATTATTAGTTATGTGTTTTATGCATATACATGTATACAGGTCAATCCCAATCTCCCAACTCATCCCACCACCACCACCCCATGGCTTCCCACACTTGGTGTCCATACGTTTGTTCTCTACCTCTGTGTCTCTATTTCTTCCCTGAAAACCAGTTCATCTGTACCAGTATTTAGGTTCCACATATATGCATTAATATACAATATTTGTTTTCCTCTTTCTGGCTTACTTCATTCTGTATGACAGTCTCTAGATCCATCGATGTCTCTACAAATGACCCAGTTTCATTCCTTTTTTTGGCTGAGTAATATTCCATTTTATATGTGTACCACATCTTTATCCATTCATCTGTCTGTGGGCATTTAGGTTGCTTGCATTACCTGGCTATTGTAAATAGTGCTGCAATGAACATTGTGGTGAATGTGCCTTTTTGATTTATGGTTTTCTCTGGGTATATGCCCAGAAGTGGGATTGCTGGATCAGATGGTAATTCTATTTCTAGTTTTTTTAAGGAAACTCCATACTGTTCTCCATAGTGACTGTATCAATTTACATCCCCACCAATAGTGGAAGAGGGCTCCTTTTGTCCACACCCTCCCCAGAATTTGTTGTTTGTAGATTTTCTGATGATGCCGATTCTAACAGGTGTGAGGTGATACCTCATTGTAGTTTTGATTTGCATTTCTCTAATAATTAGTGCTGTTGAGCAGCTTTTCATGGGCGTCTTGGCCATCTCTGTGTCTTCTTTGAAGAAACGTCTCTTTAGATCTTCTGCCCATTTTTGTATTGGGTTGTTTGTTTTTTTAATATTAAGCTGCATGAGCTGTTTATATATATATTGGAGATTAAACCTTTGTCCATTGAATCATTTGCAACAATTTTCTCCCATTCTGAGGGATGCCTTTTTCCATTCCCGTTTTTTTAACAAAAAAGGAAAGAAAGAAAAAGAAGCAGAACACTAATGTGCGTAAAATATGCCTTTTGAAATGGTCTTTTTGAAATATGGACGTCCTTTGAATTTTTTGGTCAATATGTGACCCCACGATTTGTTTTCAGGGCAGGTGTCATTTACAGGCCTGCAATGATTTTGAATATCAACTAACCATTAGCGCTGGGATTAAAGCTGCTGTTGCGTGAAACGGCCACAAGGTGGCAGCAGTTCTCCCTTACCAAATCTGGTTACTAGAGCAACAGAGCCTCAATGGAAGTCGTGTTCTAGATTGGAATTTAGAATGGAATGTGCCAGGAGAAAGCCCCTCAAGTTTGTCTCACTACTTCTTGTTCGTGTTTTTAATTTTTTATTTTCTATTACAGCAAGTTTGATTACAATGTTTGGCTTGTTGTAGGTGTGGAATATGTGGTTCTTTTACACATATACAGATGTCTGTTCTTCCTGGGATCCTTTTCCCATGTACGTTAGGACAGAATGTTGAGTAGTCTTCTCTTGGTATTCCGTAGGTCTTTGGTGATTATATATGTCACCTGTGTTTGATTATGTCTGTTAACCCCGATATCGTAATGAAACCAATCCTCACACCTTTCCATTGGTGAACCATAAGTTTGTTTAATGAATCTGTGATTGCCCTTCTCCGTGGAAATATCTGCCCTGGTATCCATTTTTAGGTAACACCTATAAGTGATATGATACGATATGTGTCTTTCACTTTCTGACTTACTCCAAGTCACGTGATTACCTCTAGACTCATCTACGGGGCTGCGAATGGCATTGTGTCCTTTTTTTCCTTGGCTTCTATTCTGCCTTAGCGAGGTCCATTTTCAACAATGTGATTCCCTGAGGGTTGTGGATTAGCTGACCTGGGCAGCCTTACCCTGCCGGCCGGCCCTCCCCAGGTGTGCCTGGTTGAGGTCAATATAAACAGCGCTCCAGGCAGCAATAGCCCCTGAAGTTGTGCCTGACTCCATATTCTCTGCCCCGTCAGCAGTCTCGGGGCTGTGCTGGTGGGAGGGAGTGAGGGGGCAAGGCTTTGTTGGTGGCCCGGTGTGAGTGGGGCTCTGCTGGCCTTTCTGCAGGAGTTGCCAGGCTGCCACCTGTAAAGAAGAGGATGTGTCACCCATACCTTCCGATGGAATTTCTCTCCGGACAGAGGTGAGGAAGGAAAAAAGCAGTGGGGGCCGGGACAGGAGGGGTATCTCAGGCAGGGCAATAGAAAGCTTCCAGAAGAGCGCCCGGGGCCAGGACCATCCTGGCTGGCCTGCAGGCACCAAGTTGGCCTGCGTGCTGTCGCTGGTGTGGCTCCATGGCCCTTCCTCTAGGCTTTCAAGCCCTTGTACATATTCAGGTGTTTTACCTGGGAAGGGTGGGAACAGTTCAGCAGCAGCTGGCCTGGGGCTCAGCTCACGTTTACTCACAGATGCCTCAGCACGGTCCCCCAGCTTTGCAATGAGGACGCTCCTTGCATGGGGGGTGGGTTGCTGGCTGTATGGGAGGTGATTCCCCACCTCTGACCAATTTCAGAATTGTTTACCGCTGGAGCAAGTGCCCTGATAGGGTTTCCCTCTGTATAACTGGTGGGTTCAGGTTTTTTTTTCTTTTATGGTTCAAGTTAGATTTGATTCCTCTTTTATGTATTTATAGATATAAGCATGGAAATAATTCATTCCTATAAATACATCTGTGTGAAGGGAAGAACTTTTTTCTGTTTTATTTTAAAATTTTATTTTTTAAAATTTTGAAATTTAATTGTATTTATTTTTTTATACAGCAGGTTATTATTATTTATGTGTTTTATGCATATACATGTATACAGGTCAATCCCAATCTCCCAACTCATCCCACCACCACCACCCCATGGCTTCCCACACTTGGTGTCCATACGTTTGTTCTCTACCTCTGTGTCTCTATTTCTTCCCTGAAAACCAGTTCATCTGTACCAGTTTTTAGGTTCCACATATATGCATTAATATACAATATTTGTTTTCCTCTTTCTGGCTTACTTCATTCTGTATGACAGTCTCTAGATCCATCGATGTCTCTACAAATGACCCAGTTTCATTCCTTTTTTGGCTGAGTAATATTCCATTTTATATGTGTACCACATCTTTATCCATTCATCTGTCTGTGGGCATTTAGGTTGCTTGCATTACCTGGCTATTGTAAATAGTGCTGCAATGAACATTGTGGTGAATGTGCCTTTTTGATTTATGGTTTTCTCTGGGTATATGCCCAGAAGTGGGATTGCTGGATCAGATGGTAATTCTATTTCTAGTTTTTTTAAGGAAACTCCATACTGTTCTCCATAGTGACTGTATCAATTTACATCCCCACCAATAGTGGAAGAGGGCTCCTTTTGTCCACACCCTCCCCAGAATTTGTTGTTTGTAGATTTTCTGATGATGCCGATTCTAACAGGTGTGAGGTGATACCTCATTGTAGTTTTGATTTGCATTTCTCTAATAATTAGTGCTGTTGAGCAGCTTTTCATGGGCGTCTTGGCCATCTCTGTGTGTTCTTTGAAGAAACGTCTCTTTAGATCTTTTGCCCATTTTTGTATTGGGTTGTTTGTTTTTTTAATATTAAGCTGCATGTGCTGTTTATATATATATTGGAGATTAAACCTTTGTCCATTGATTCATTTGCAAGAATTTTCTCCCATTCTGAGGGATGCCTTTTTCCATTCCCGTTTTTTTAACAAAAAAGGAAAGAAAGAAAAAGAAGCAGAACACTAATGTGCGTAAAATATGCCTTTTGAAATGGTCGTTTTGAAATATGGACGTACTTTGAATTTTTTGTTCGATATGTGACCCCACGATTTGTTTTCAGGGCAGGTGTCGTTTACAGGCCTGCAATGATTTTGAATATCAACTAACCATTAGTGATGGGATTAAAGCTGCTGATGCGTGAAACGGCCACAAGGTGGCAGCAGTTCTCCCTTACCAAATCTGGTTACTAGAGCAACAGAGCCTCAATGGAAGTCGTGTTCTAGATTGGAATTTAGAATGGAATGTGCCAGGAGAAAGCCCCTCAAGTTTGTCTCACTACTTCTTGTTCGTGTTTTTACTTTTTTATTTTCTATTACAGCAAGTTTGATTACAATGTTTGGCTTGTTATAGGTGTGGAATATGTGGTTCTTTTACACATATACAGATGTCTGTTCTTCCTGGGATCCTTTTCCCATGTACGTTAGGACAGAATGTTGAGTAGTCTTCTCTTGGTATTCCGTAGGTCTTTGGTGATTATATATGTCACCTGTGTTTGATTATGTCTGTTAACCCCGATATCGTAATGAAACCAATCCTCACACCTTTCCATTGGTGAACCCTAAGTTTGTTTAATGAAACTGTGATTGCCTTTCTCCGTGGAAATATCTGCCCTGGTATCCATTTTTAGGTAATACCTATAAGTGATATGATACGATATGTGTCTTTCACTTTCTGACTTACTCCAAGTCACGTGATTACCTCTAGACTCATCTACGGGGCTGCAAATGGCATTGTGTCCTTTTTTTCCTTGGCTTCTATTCTGCCTTAGCGAGGTCCATTTTCAACAATGTGATTCCCTGAGGGTTGTGGATTAGCTGACTTGGGCAGCCTTACCCTGCCGGCCGGCCCTCCCCAGGTGTGCCTGGTTGAGGTCAATATAAACAGCGCTCCAGGCAGCAATAGCCCCTGAAGTTGTGCCTGACTCCATATTCTCTGCCCCGTCAGCAGTCTCGGGGCTGTGCTGGTGGGAGGGAGTGAGGGGCCAAGGCTTTGTTGGTGGCCCGGTGTGAGTGGGGCTCTGCTGGCCTTTCTGCAGGAGTTGCCAGGCTGCCACCTGTAAAGAAGAGGATGTGTCACCCATACCTTCCGATGGAATTTCTCTCCGGACAGAGGTGAGGAAGGAAAAAAGCAGTGGGGGCCGCGACAGGAGGGGTATCTCAGGCAGGGCAATAGAAAGCTACCAGAAGAGCGCCCGGGGCCAGGACCATCCTGGCTGGCCTGCAGGCACCAAGTTGGCCTGCGTGCTGTCGCTGCTGTGGCTCCACGGCCTTTCCTCTAGGCTTTCAAGGCCTTGTACATATTCAGGTGTTTTACCTGGGAAGGGTGGGAATAGTTCAGCAGCAGCTGGCCTGGGGCTCAGCTCACGTTTACTCACAGATGCCTCAGCACGGTCCCCCAGCTTTGCAATGAGGACACTCCTTGCATAGGGGGTGGGTTGCTGGCTGTATGGGAGGTGATTCCCCACCTCTGACCAATTTCAGAATTGTTTACCGCTGGAGCAAGTGCCCTGATAGGGTTTCCCTCTGTATAACTGGTGGGTTCAGGTTTTTTTTTCTTTTATGGTTCAAGTTAGATTTGATTCCTCTTTTATGTATTTATAGATATAAGCATGGAAATAATTCATTCCTATAAATACATCTGTGTGAAGGGAAGAACTTTTTTCTGTTTTATTTTAAAATTTTATTTTTTAAAATTTTGAAATTTAATTTTATTTATTTTTTTTATACAGCAGGTTATTATTAGTTATGTGTTTTATGCATATACATGTATACAGGTCAATCCCAATCTCCCAACTCATCCCACCACCACCACCCCATGGCTTCCCACACTTGGTGTCCATACGTTTGTTCTCTACCTCTGTGTCTCTATTTCTTCCCTGAAAAGCAGTTCATCTGTACCATTTTTTAGGTTCCACATATATGCATTAATATACAATATTTGTTTTCCTCTTTCTGGCTTACTTCATTCTGTATGACAGTCTCTAGATCCATCGATGTCTCTACAAATGACCCAGTTTCATTCCTTTTTATGGCTGAGTAATATTCCATTTTATATGTGTACCACATCTTTATCCATTCATCTGTCTGTGGGCATTTAGGTTGCTTGCATTACCTGGCTATTGTAAATAGTGCTGCAATGAACATTGTGGTGAATGTGCCTTTTTGATTTATGGTTTTCTCTGGGTATATGCCCAGAAGTGGGATTGCTGGATCAGATGGTAATTCTATTTCTAGTTTTTTTTAAGGAAACTCCATACTGTTCTCCATAGTGACTGTATCAATTTACATCCCCACCAATAGTGGAAGAGGGCTCCTTTTGTCCACACCCGCCCCAGAATCTGTTGTTTGTAGATTTTCTGATGATGCCGATTTTAACATGTGTGAGGTGATACCTCATTGTAGTTTTGATTTGCATTTCTCTAATAATTAGTGCTGTTGAGCAGCTTTTCATGTGCGTCTTGGCCATCTCTGTGTCTTCTTTGAAGAAACGTCTCTTTAGATCTTCTGCCCATTTTTGTATTGGGTTGTTTGTTTTTTTAATATTAAGCTGCATGAGCTGTTTATATATATACATTGGAGATTAAACCTTTGTCCATTGATTCATTTGCAAGAATTTTCTCCCATTCTGAGGGATGCCTTTTTCCATTCCCGTTTTTTTAACAAAAAAGGAAAGAAAGAAAAAGAAGCAGAACACTAATGTGCGTAAAATATGCCTTTTGAAATGGTCGTTTTGAAATATGGACGTCCTTTGAATTTTTTGGTCGATATGTGACCCCAGGATTTGTTTTCAGGGCAGGTGTCATTTACAGGCCTGCAATGATTTTGAATATCAACTAACCATTAGCGCTGGGATTAAAGCTGCTGTTGCGTGAAACGGCCACAAGGTGGCAGCAGTTCTCCCTTACCAAATCTGGTTACTAGAGCAACAGAGCCTCAATGGAAGTCGTGTTCTAGATTGGAATTTAGAATGGAATGTGCCAGGAGAAAGCCCCTCAAGTTTGTTTCACTACTTCTTGTTCGTGTTTTTACTTTTTTATTTTCTATTACAGCAAGTTTGATTACAATGTTTGGCTTGTTATAGGTGTGGAATATGTGGTTCTTTTACACATATACAGATGTCTGTTCTTCCTGGGATCCTTTTCCCATGTACGTTAGGACAGAATGTTGAGTAGTCTTCTCTTGGTATTCTGTAGGTCTTTGGTGATTATATATGTCACCTGTGTTTGATTATGTCTGTTAACCCCGATATCGTAATGAAACCAATCCTCACCTTTCCATTGGTGAACCCTAAGTTTGTTTAATGAATCTGTGATTGCCCTTCTCCTTGGAAATATCTGCCCTGGTATCCATTTTTAGGTAATACCTATAAGTGATATGATACGATATGTGTCTTTCACTTTCTGACTTACTCCAAGTCACGTGATTACCTCTAGACTCATCTACGGGGCTGCAAATGGCATTGTGTCCTTTTTTTCCTTGGCTTCTATTCTGCCTTAGCGAGGTCCATTTTCAACAATGTGATTCCCTGAGGGTTGTGGATTAGCTGACCTGGGCAGCCTTACCCTGCCGGCCGGCCCTCCCCAGGTGTGCCTGGTTGAGGTCAATATAAACAGCGCTCCAGGCAGCAATAGCCCCTGAAGTTGTGCCTGACTCCATATTCTCTGCCCCGTCAGCAGTCTCGGGGCTGTGCTGGTGGGAGGGAGTGAGGGGCCAAGGCTTTGTTGGTGGCCCGGTGTGAGTGGGGCTCTGCTGGCCTTTCTGCAGGAGTTGCCAGGCTGCCACCAGTAAAGAAGAGGATGTGTCACCCATACCTTCCGATGGAATTTCTCTCCGGACAGAGGTGAGGAAGGAAAAAAGCAGTGGGGGCCGGGACAGGAGGGGTATCTCAGGCAGGGCAATAGAAAGCTTCCAGAAGAGCGCCCGGGGCCAGGACCATCCTGGCTGGCCTGCAGGCACCAAGTTGGCCTGCGTGCTGTCGCTGGTGTGGCTCCATGGCCCTTCCTCTAGGCTTTCAAGCCCTTGTACATATTCAGGTGTTTTACCTGGGAAGGGTGGGAACAGTTCAGCAGCAGCTGGCCTGGGGCTCAGCTCACGTTTACTCACAGATGCCTCAGCACGGTCCCCTAGCTTTGCAATGAGGACGCTCCTTGCATGGGGGGTGGGTTGCTGGCTGTATGGGAGGTGATTCCCCACCTCTGACCAATTTCAGAATTGTTTACCGCTGGAGCAAGTGCCCTGATAGGGTTTCCCTCTGTATAACTGGTGGGTTCAGGTTTTTTTTTCTTTTATGGTTCAAGTTAGATTTGATTCCTCTTTTATGTATTTATAGATATAAGCATGGAAATAATTCATTCCTATAAATACATCTGTGTGAAGGGAAGAACTTTTTTCTGTTTTATTTTAAAATTTTATTTTTTAAAATTTTGAAATTTAATTGTATTTATTTTTTTATACAGCAGGTTATTATTAGTTATGTGTTTTATGCATATACATGTATACAGGTCAATCCCAATCTCCCAACTCATCCCACCACCACCACCCCATGGCTTCCCACACTTGGTGTCCATACGTTTGTTCTCTACCTCTGTGTCTCTATTTCTTCCCTGAAAACCAGTTCATCTGTACCAGTATTTAGGTTCCACATATATGCATTAATATACAATATTTGTTTTCCTCTTTCTGGCTTACTTCATTCTGTATGACAGTCTCTAGATCCATCGATGTCTCTACAAATGACCCAGTTTCATTCCTTTTTTTGGCTGAGTAATATTCCATTTTATATGTGTACCACATCTTTATCCATTCATCTGTCTGTGGGCATTTAGGTTGCTTGCATTACCTGGCTATTGTAAATAGTGCTGCAATGAACATTGTGGTGAATGTGCCTTTTTGATTTATGGTTTTCTCTGGGTATATGCCCAGAAGTGGGATTGCTGGATCAGATGGTAATTCTATTTCTAGTTTTTTTAAGGAAACTCCATACTGTTCTCCATAGTGACTGTATCAATTTACATCCCCACCAATAGTGGAAGAGGGCTCCTTTTGTCCACACCCTCCCCAGAATTTGTTGTTTGTAGATTTTCTGATGATGCCGATTCTAACAGGTGTGAGGTGATACCTCATTGTAGTTTTGATTTGCATTTCTCTAATAATTAGTGCTGTTGAGCAGCTTTTCATGGGCGTCTTGGCCATCTCTGTGTCTTCTTTGAAGAAACGTCTCTTTAGATCTTCTGCCCATTTTTGTATTGGGTTGTTTGTTTTTTTAATATTAAGCTGCATGAGCTGTTTATATATATATTGGAGATTAAACCTTTGTCCATTGAATCATTTGCAACAATTTTCTCCCATTCTGAGGGATGCCTTTTTCCATTCCCGTTTTTTTAACAAAAAAGGAAAGAAAGAAAAAGAAGCAGAACACTAATGTGCGTAAAATATGCCTTTTGAAATGGTCTTTTTGAAATATGGACGTCCTTTGAATTTTTTGGTCAATATGTGACCCCACGATTTGTTTTCAGGGCAGGTGTCATTTACAGGCCTGCAATGATTTTGAATATCAACTAACCATTAGCGCTGGGATTAAAGCTGCTGTTGCGTGAAACGGCCACAAGGTGGCAGCAGTTCTCCCTTACCAAATCTGGTTACTAGAGCAACAGAGCCTCAATGGAAGTCGTGTTCTAGATTGGAATTTAGAATGGAATGTGCCAGGAGAAAGCCCCTCAAGTTTGTCTCACTACTTCTTGTTCGTGTTTTTAATTTTTTATTTTCTATTACAGCAAGTTTGATTACAATGTTTGGCTTGTTGTAGGTGTGGAATATGTGGTTCTTTTACACATATACAGATGTCTGTTCTTCCTGGGATCCTTTTCCCATGTACGTTAGGACAGAATGTTGAGTAGTCTTCTCTTGGTATTCCGTAGGTCTTTGGTGATTATATATGTCACCTGTGTTTGATTATGTCTGTTAACCCCGATATCGTAATGAAACCAATCCTCACACCTTTCCATTGGTGAACCATAAGTTTGTTTAATGAATCTGTGATTGCCCTTCTCCGTGGAAATATCTGCCCTGGTATCCATTTTTAGGTAACACCTATAAGTGATATGATACGATATGTGTCTTTCACTTTCTGACTTACTCCAAGTCACGTGATTACCTCTAGACTCATCTACGGGGCTGCGAATGGCATTGTGTCCTTTTTTTCCTTGGCTTCTATTCTGCCTTAGCGAGGTCCATTTTCAACAATGTGATTCCCTGAGGGTTGTGGATTAGCTGACCTGGGCAGCCTTACCCTGCCGGCCGGCCCTCCCCAGGTGTGCCTGGTTGAGGTCAATATAAACAGCGCTCCAGGCAGCAATAGCCCCTGAAGTTGTGCCTGACTCCATATTCTCTGCCCCGTCAGCAGTCTCGGGGCTGTGCTGGTGGGAGGGAGTGAGGGGCCAAGGCTTTGTTGGTGGCCCGGTGTGAGTGGGGCTCTGCTGGCCTTTCTGCAGGAGTTGCCAGGCTGCCACCTGTAAAGAAGAGGATGTGTCACCCATACCTTCCGATGGAATTTCTCTCCGGACAGAGGTGAGGAAGGAAAAAAGCAGTGGGGCCCGGGAAAGTGGGGAATCTCAGGCAGGGCAATAGAAAGCTTCCAGAAGAGCGCCCGGGGCCAGGACCATCCTGGCTGGCCTGCAGACACCAAGTTCGCCTGCGTGTTGTCGTTGGTGTGGCTCCATGGCCCTTCATCTAGGCTTTCAAGCCCTTGTACATATTCAGGTGTTTTACCTGCGAAGGGTGGGAACAGTTCAGCAGCAGCTGGCCTGGGGCTCAGCTCACGTTTACTCACAGATGCCTCACATCGGTCCACCAGCTTTGCAATAAGGATGCTCCTTGCATGGGGTGTGGGTTGCTGGCTGTATGGGATGTGATTCCCCACCTCTGACCAATTTCAGAATTGTTTACCGCTGGAGCAAGTGCCCTGATAGGGTTTCCCTCTGTATAACTGGTGGGTTCAAGTTTTCTTTTTCTTTTATGGTTCAAGTTAGATTTTATTCCTCATTTATGTATTTATAGATATAAGCATGGAAATAATTCATTCCTATAAATACATCTGTGTGAAGGGAAGAACTTTTTTCTGTTTTATTTTAAAATTTTATTTTTTAAAATTTTGAAATTTAATTTTATTTATTTTTTTATACAGCAGGTTATTATTAGTTATGTGTTTTATGCATATATATGTATACAGGTCAATCCCAATCTCCCAACTCATCCCACCACCACCACCCCAGGGCTTCCCACACTTGGTGTCCATACGTTTGTTCTCAACCTCTGTGTCTCTATTTCTTCCCTGCAAACCAGTTCATCTGTACCATTTATTAGGTTCCACATATATGCATTAATATACAATACTTGTTTTCCTCTTTCTGACTTACTTCATTCTGTATGACAGTCTCTAGATCCATCGATGTCTCTACAAATGACCCAGTTTCATTCCTTTTTATGGCTGAGTAATATTCCATTTTATATATGTACCACATCTTTATCCATTCATCTGTCTGTGGGCATTTAGGTTGCTTGCATTACCTGGCTATTGTAAATAGTGCTGCAATGAACATTGTGGTGAATGTGCCTTTTTGATTTATGGTTTTCTCTGGGTATATGCCCAGAAGTGGGATTGCTGGATCAGATGGTAATTCTATTTCTAGTTTTTTTAAGGAAACTCCATACTGTTCTCCATAGTGACTGTATCAATTTACATCCCCACCAATAGTGGAAGAGGGCTCCTTTTGTCCACACCCTCCCCAGAATTTGTTGTTTGTAGATTTTCTGATGATGCCGATTCTAACAGGTGTGAGGTGATACCTCATTGTAGTTTTGATTTGCATTTCTCTAATAATTAGTGCTGTTGAGCAGCTTTTCATGGGCGTCTTGGCCATCTCTGTGTGTTCTTTGAAGAAACGACTCTTTAGATCTTCTGCCCATTTTTGTATTGGGTTGTTTGTTTTTTTAATATTAAGCTGCATGAGCTATTTATATATATATTGGAGATTAAACCTTTGTCCATTGATTCATTTGCAACGATTTTCACCCATTCTGAGGGATGCCTTTTTCCATTCCCGTTTTTTTAACAAAAAAGGAAAGAAAGAAAAAGAAGCAGAACACTAATGTGCGTAAAATATGCCTTTTGAAATGGTCGTTTTGAAATATGGACGTCCTTTGAATTTTTTGGTCGATATGTGACCCCAGGATTTGTTTTCAGGGCAGGTGTCATTTACAGGCCTGCAATGATTTTGAATATCAACTGACCATTAGCACTGGGATTAAAGCTGCTGTTGCGCGAAACGGCCACAAGGTGGCAGCAGTTCTCCCTTACCAAATCTGGTTACTAGAGCAACAGAGCCTCAATGGAAGTCGTGTTCTAGATTGGAATTTAGAATGGAATGTGCCAGGAGAAAGCCCCTCAAATTTGTCTCACTACTTCTTGTTCGTGTTTTTAATTTTTTTTCTATTACAGCAAGTTTGATTACAATGTTTGGCTTGTTGTAGGTGTGGAAGATGTGGTTCTTTTACACATATACAGATGTCTGTTCTTCCTGGGATCCTTTTCCCATGTACATTAGGACAGAATGTTGAGTAGTCTTCTCTTGGTATTCCGTAGGTCTTTGGTGATTATATATGTCACCTGTGTTTGATTATGTCTGTTAACCCCGATATCGTAATGAAACCAATCCTCACACCTTTCCATTGGTGAACCTTAAGTTTGTTTAATGAATCTGTGATTGCCCTTCTCCGTGGAAATATCTGCCCTGGTATCCATTATTAGGTAACACCTATAAGTGATATGATACAATATGTGTCTTTCACTTTCTGACTTACTCCAAGTCACGTGATTACCTCTAGACTCATCTACGGGGCTGCAAATGGCATTGTGTCCTTTTTTTCCTTGGCTTCTATTCTGCCTTAGCGAGGTCCATTTTCAACAATGTGATTCCCTGAGGGTTGTGGATTAGCTGACCTGGGCAGCCTTACCCTGCCGGCCGGCCCTCCCCAGGTGTGCCTGGTTGAGGTCAATATAAACAGCGCTCCAGGTAGCAATAGCCCCTGAAGTTGTGCCTGACTCCATATTCTCTGCCCCGTCAGCAGTCTCGGGGCTGTGCTGGTGGGAGGGAGTGAGGGGCCAAGGCTTTGTTGGTGGCCCGGTGTGAGTGGGGCTCTGCTGGCCTTTCTGCAGGAGTTGCCAGGCTGCCACCTGTAAAGAAGAGGATGTGTCACCCATACCTTCCGATGGAATTTCTCTCCGGACAGAGGTGAGGAAGGAAAAAAGCAGTGGGGGCCTGGACAGTGGGGAATCTCAGGCAGGGCAATAGAAAGCTTCCAGAAGAGCGCCCAGGGCCAGGACCATCCTGGATGGCCTGCAGGCACCAAGTTGGACTGCGTGCTGTCGTTGGTGTGGCTCCATGGCCCTTCCTCTACGCTTTCAAGCCCTTGTACATATTCAGGTGTTTTACCTGGGAAGGGTGGGAACAGTTCAGCAGCAGCTGGCCTGGGGCTCAGCTCACGTTTACTCACAGATGCCTCAGCACGGTCCCCCAGCTTTGCAATGAGGATGCTCCTTGCATGGGGGGTGGGTTTCTGGCTGTATGGGATGTGATTCCCCACCTGTGACCAATTTCAGAATTGTTTACCGCTGGAGCAAGTGCCCTGATAGGGTTTCCCTCTGTATAACTGGTGGGTTCAAGTTTTCTTTTTCTTTTATGGTTCAAGTTAGATTTTATTCCTCATTTATGTATTTATAGATATAAGCATGGAAATAATTCATTCCTATAAATACATCTGTGTGAAGGGAAGAACTTTTTTCTGTTTTATTTTAAAATTTTATTTTTTAAAATTTTGAAATTTAATTTTATTTATTTTTTTATACAGCAGGTTATTATTAGTTATGTATTTTATGCATATACATGTATACAGGTCAATCCCAATCTCCCAACTCATCCCACCACCACCACCCCATGGCTTCCCACACTTGGTGTCCATAAGTTTGTTCTCTACCTCTGTGTCTCTATTTCTTCCCTGCAAACCAGTTCATCTGTACCATTTATTAGGTTCCACATATATGCATTAATATACAATATTTGTTTTCCTCTTTCTGACTTACTTCATTCTGTATGACAGTCTCTAGATCCATCGATGTCTCTACAAATGACCCAGTTTCATTCCTTTTTATGGCTGAGTAATATTCCATTTTATATATGTACCACATCTTTATCCATTCATCTGTCTGTGGGCATTTAGGTTGCTTGCATTACCTGGCTATTGTAAATAGTGCTGCAATGAACATTGTGGTGAATGTGCCTTTTTGATTTATGGTTTTCT
This sequence comes from Mesoplodon densirostris, assembly GCF_025265405.1. Classification (NCBI taxonomy): domain Eukaryota; kingdom Metazoa; phylum Chordata; class Mammalia; order Artiodactyla; family Ziphiidae; genus Mesoplodon; species Mesoplodon densirostris. Next base: position 241,630,694 of record NC_082661.1, read on the forward strand.
CTGGGTATATGCCCAGAAGTGGGATTGCTGGATCAGATGGTAATTCTATTTCTAGTTTTTTTAAGGAAACTCCATACTGTTCTCCATAGTGACTGTATCAATTTACATCCCCACCAATAGTGGAAGAGGGCTCCTTTTGTCCACACCCTCCCCAGAATTTGTTGTTTGTAGATTTTCTGATGATGCCGATTCTAACAGGTGTGAGGTGATACCTCATTGTAGTTTTGATTTGCATTTCTCTAATAATTAGTGCTGTTGAGCAGCTTTTCATGGGCGTCTTGGCCATCTCTGTGTGTTCTTTGAAGAAACGACTCTTTAGATCTTCTGCCCATTTTTGTATTGGGTTGTTTGTTTTTTTAATATTAAGCTGCATGAGCTATTTATATATATATTGGAGATTAAACCTTTGTCCATTGATTCATTTGCAACGATTTTCACCCATTCTGAGGGATGCCTTTTTCCATTCCCGTTTTTTTAACAAAAAAGGAAAGAAAGAAAAAGAAGCAGAACACTAATGTGCGTAAAATATGCCTTTTGAAATGGTCGTTTTGAAATATGGACGTCCTTTGAATTTTTTGGTCGATATGTGACCCCAGGATTTGTTTTCAGGGCAGGTGTCATTTACAGGCCTGCAATGATTTTGAATATCAACTGACCATTAGCACTGGGATTAAAGCTGCTGTTGCGCGAAACGGCCACAAGGTGGCAGCAGTTCTCCCTTACCAAATCTGGTTACTAGAGCAACAGAGCCTCAATGGAAGTCGTGTTCTAGATTGGAATTTAGAATGGAATGTGCCAGGAGAAAGCCCCTCAAGTTTGTCTCACTACTTCTTGTTCGTGTTTTTAATTTTTTTTCTATTACAGCAAGTTTGATTACAATGTTTGGCTTGTTGTAGGTGTGGAAGATGTGGTTCTTTTACACATATACAGATGTCTGTTCTTCCTGGGATCCTTTTCCCATGTACATTAGGACAGAATGTTGAGTAGTCTTCTCTTGGTATTCCGTAGGTCTTTGGTGATTATATATGTCACCTGTGTTTGATTATGTCTGTTAACCCCGATATCGTAATGAAACCAATCCTCACACCTTTCCATTGGTGAACCATAAGTTTGTTTAATGAATCTGTGATTGCCCTTCTCCGTGGAAATATCTGCCCTGGTATCCATTATTAGGTAACACCTATAAGTGATATGATACAATATGTGTCTTTCACTTTCTGACTTACTCCAAGTCACGTGATTACCTCTAGACTCATCTACGGGGCTGCAAATGGCATTGTGTCCTTTTTTTCCTTGGCTTCTATTCTGCCTTAGCGAGGTCCATTTTCAACAATGTGATTCCCTGAGGGTTGTGGATTAGCTGACCTGGGCAGCCTTACCCTGCCGGCCGGCCCTCCCCAGGTGTGCCTGGTTGAGGTCAATATAAACAGCGCTCCAGGCAGCAATAGCCCCTGAAGTTCTGCCTGACTCCATATTCTCTGCCCCGTCAGCAGTCTCGGGGCTGTGCTGGTGGGAGGGAGTGAGGGGCCAAGGCTTTGTTGGTGGCCCGGTGTGAGTGGGGCTCTGCTGGCCTTTCTGCAGGAGTTGCCAGGCTGCCACCTGTAAAGAAGAGGATGTGTCACCCATACCTTCCGATGGAATTTCTCTCCGGACAGAGGTGAGGAAGGAAAAAAGCAGTGGGGGCCTGGACAGTGGGGAATCTCAGGCAGGGCAATAGAAAGCTTCCAGAAGAGCGCCCAGGGCCAGGACCATCCTGGCTGGCCTGCAGGCACCAAGTTGGACTGCGTGCTGTCGTTGGTGTGGCTCCATGGCCCTTCCTCTACGCTTTCAAGCCCTTGTACATATTCAGGTGTTTTACCTGGGAAGGGTGGGAACAGTTCAGCAGCAGCTGGCCTGGGGCTCAGCTCACGTTTACTCACAGATGCCTCAGCACGGTCCCCCAGCTTTGCAATGAGGATGCTCCTTGCATGGGGGGTGGGTTTCTGGCTGTATGGGATGTGATTCCCCACCTGTGACCAATTTCAGAATTGTTTACCGCTGGAGCAAGTGCCCTGATAGGGTTTCCCTCTGTATAACTGGTGGGTTCAAGTTTTCTTTTTCTTTTATGGTTCAAGTTAGATTTTATTCCTCATTTATGTATTTATAGATATAAGCATGGAAATAATTCATTCCTATAAATACATCTGTGTGAAGGGAAGAACTTTTTTCTGTTTTATTTTAAAATTTTATTTTTTAAAATTTTGAAATTTAATTTTATTTATTTTTTTATACAGCAGGTTATTATTAGTTATGTATTTTATGCATATACATGTATACAGGTCAATCCCAATCTCCCAACTCATCCCACCACCACCACCCCATGGCTTCCCACACTTGGTGTCCATAAGTTTGTTCTCTACCTCTGTGTCTCTATTTCTTCCCTGCAAACCAGTTCATCTGTACCATTTATTAGGTTCCACATATATGCATTAATATACAATATTTGTTTTCCTCTTTCTGACTTACTTCATTCTGTATGACAGTCTCTAGATCCATCGATGTCTCTACAAATGACCCAGTTTCATTCCTTTTTATGGCTGAGTAATATTCCATTTTATATATGTACCACATCTTTATCCATTCATCTGTCTGTGGGCATTTAGGTTGCTTGCATTACCTGGCTATTGTAAATAGTGCTGCAATGAACATTGTGGTGAATGTGCATTTTTGATTTATGGTTTTCTCTGGGTATATGCCCAGAAGTGGGATTGCTGGATCAGATGGTAATTCTATTTCTAGTTTTTTTAAGGAAACTCCATACTGTTCTCCATAGTGACTGTATCAATTTACATCCCCACCAATAGTGGAAGAGGGCTCCTTTTGTCCACACCCTCCCCAGAATTTGTTGTTTGTAGATTTTCTGATGATGCCGATTCTAACAGGTGTGAGGTGATACCTCATTGTAGTTTTGATTTGCATTTCTCTAATAATTAGTGCTGTTGAGCAGCTTTTCATGGGCGTCTTGGCCATCTCTGTGTGTTCTTTGAAGAAACGACTCTTTAGATCTTCTGCCCATTTTTGTATTGGGTTGTTTGTTTTTTTAATATTAAGCTGCATGAGCTATTTATATATATATTGGAGATTAAACCTTTGTCCATTGATTCATTTGCAACGATTTTCACCCATTCTGAGGGATGCCTTTTTCCATTCCCGTTTTTTTAACAAAAAAGGAAAGAAAGAAAAAGAAGCAGAACACTAATGTGCGTAAAATATGCCTTTTGAAATGGTCGTTTTGAAATATGGACGTCCTTTGAATTTTTTGGTCGATATGTGACCCCAGGATTTGTTTTCAGGGCAGGTGTCATTTACAGGCCTGCAATGATTTTGAATATCAACTGACCATTAGCACTGGGATTAAAGCTGCTGTTGCGCGAAACGGCCACAAGGTGGCAGCAGTTCTCCCTTACCAAATCTGGTTACTAGAGCAACAGAGCCTCAATGGAAGTCGTGTTCTAGATTGGAATTTAGAATGGAATGTGCCAGGAGAAAGCCCCTCAAGTTTGTCTCACTACTTCTTGTTCGTGTTTTTAATTTTTTTTCTATTACAGCAAGTTTGATTACAATGTTTGGCTTGTTGTAGGTGTGGAAGAGGTGGTTCTTTTACACATATACAGATGTCTGTTCTTCCTGGGATCCTTTTCCCATGTACATTAGGACAGAATGTTGAGTAGTCTTCTCTTGGTATTCCGTAGGTCTTTGGTGATTATATATGTCACCTGTGTTTGATTATGTCTGTTAACCCCGATATCGTAATGAAACCAATCCTCACACCTTTCCATTGGTGAACCATAAGTTTGTTTAATGAATCTGTGATTGCCCTTCTCCGTGGAAATATCTGCCCTGGTATCCATTATTAGGTAACACCTATAAGTGATATGATACAATATGTGTCTTTCACTTTCTGACTTACTCCAAGTCACGTGATTACCTCTAGACTCATCTACGGGGCTGCAAATGGCATTGTGTCCTTTTTTTCCTTGGCTTCTATTCTGCCTTAGCGAGGTCCATTTTCAACAATGTGATTCCCTGAGGGTTGTGGATTAGCTGACCTGGGCAGCCTTACCCTGCCGGCCGGCCCTCCCCAGGTGTGCCTGGTTGAGGTCAATATAAACAGCGCTCCAGGCAGCAATAGCCCCTGAAGTTGTGCCTGACTCCATATTCTCTGCCCCGTCAGCAGTCTCGGGGCTGTGCTGGTGGGAGGGAGTGAGGGGCCAAGGCTTCGTTGGTGGCCCGGTGTGAGTGGGGCTCTGCTGGCCTTTCTGCAGGAGTTGCCAGGCTGCCACCTGTAAAGAAGAGGATGTGTCACCCATACCTTCCGATGGAATTTCTCTCCGGACAGAGGTGAGGAAGGAAAAAAGCAGTGGGGGCCTGGACAGTGGGGAATCTCAGGCAGGGCAATAGAAAGCTTCCAGAAGAGCGCCCAGGGCCAGGACCATCCTGGATGGCCTGCAGGCACCAAGTTGGACTGCGTGCTGTCGTTGGTGTGGCTCCATGGCCCTTCCTCTACGCTTTCAAGCCCTTGTACATATTCAGGTGTTTTACCTGGGAAGGGTGGGAACAGTTCAGCAGCAGCTGGCCTGGGGCTCAGCTCACGTTTACTCACAGATGCCTCAGCACGGTCCCCCAGCTTTGCAATGAGGATGCTCCTTGCATGGGGGGTGGGTTTCTGGCTGTATGGGATGTGATTCCCCACCTGTGACCAATTTCAGAATTGTTTACCGCTGGAGCAAGTGCCCTGATAGGGTTTCCCTCTGTATAACTGGTGGGTTCAAGTTTTCTTTTTCTTTTATGGTTCAAGTTAGATTTTATTCCTCATTTATGTATTTATAGATATAAGCATGGAAATAATTCATTCCTATAAATACATCTGTGTGAAGGGAAGAACTTTTTTCTGTTTTATTTTAAAATTTTATTTTTTAAAATTTTGAAATTTAATTTTATTTATTTTTTTATACAGCAGGTTATTATTAGTTATGTATTTTATGCATATACATGTATACAGGTCAATCCCAATCTCCCAACTCATCCCACCACCACCACCCCAGGGCTTCCCACACTTGGTGTCCATACGTTTGTTCTCAACCTCTGTGTCTCTATTTCTTCCCTGCAAACCAGTTCATCTGTACCATTTATTAGGTTCCACATATATGCATTAATATACAATACTTGTTTTCCTCTTTCTGACTTACTTCATTCTGTATGACAGTCTCTAGATCCATCGATGTCTCTACAAATGACCCAGTTTCATTCCTTTTTATGGCTGAGTAATATTCCATTTTATATATGTACCACATCTTTATCCATTCATCTGTCTGTGGGCATTTAGGTTGCTTGCATTACCTGGCTATTGTAAATAGTGCTGCAATGAACATTGTGGTGAATGTGCCTTTTTGATTTATGGTTTTCTCTGGGTATATGCCCAGAAGTGGGATTGCTGGATCAGATGGTAATTCTATTTCTAGTTTTTTTAAGGAAACTCCATACTGTTCTCCATAGTGACTGTATCAATTTACATCCCCACCAATAGTGGAAGAGGGCTCCTTTTGTCCACACCCTCCCCAGAATTTGTTGTTTGTAGATTTTCTGATGATGCCGATTCTAACAGGTGTGAGGTGATACCTCATTGTAGTTTTGATTTGCATTTCTCTAATAATTAGTGCTGTTGAGCAGCTTTTCATGGGCGTCTTGGCCATCTCTGTGTGTTCTTTGAAGAAACGACTCTTTAGATCTTCTGCCCATTTTTGTATTGGGTTGTTTGTTTTTTTAATATTAAGCTGCATGTGCTGTTTATATATATATTGGAGATTAAACCTTTGTCCATTGATTCATTTGCAAGAATTTTCTCCCATTCTGAGGGATGCCTTTTTCCATTCCCGTTTTTTTAACAAAAAAGGAAAGAAAGAAAAAGAAGCAGAACACTAATGTGCGTAAAATATGCCTTTTGAAATGGTCGTTTTGAAATATGGACGTACTTTGAATTTTTTGTTCGATATGTGACCCCACGATTTGTTTTCAGGGCAGGTGTCGTTTACAGGCCTGCAATGATTTTGAATATCAACTAACCATTAGTGATGGGATTAAAGCTGCTGATGCGTGAAACGGCCACAAGGTGGCAGCAGTTCTCCCTTACCAAATCTGGTTACTAGAGCAACAGAGCCTCAATGGAAGTCGTGTTCTAGATTGGAATTTAGAATGGAATGTGCCAGGAGAAAGCCCCTCAAGTTTGTCTCACTACTTCTTGTTCGTGTTTTTACTTTTTTATTTTCTATTACAGCAAGTTTGATTACAATGTTTGGCTTGTTATAGGTGTGGAATATGTGGTTCTTTTACACATATACAGATGTCTGTTCTTCCTGGGATCCTTTTCCCATGTACGTTAGGACAGAATGTTGAGTAGTCTTCTCTTGGTATTCCGTAGGTCTTTGGTGATTATATATGTCACCTGTGTTTGATTATGTCTGTTAACCCCGATATCGTAATGAAACCAATCCTCACACCTTTCCATTGGTGAACCCTAAGTTTGTTTAATGAAACTGTGATTGCCTTTCTCCGTGGAAATATCTGCCCTGGTATCCATTTTTAGGTAATACCTATAAGTGATATGATACGATATGTGTCTTTCACTTTCTGACTTACTCCAAGTCACGTGATTACCTCTAGACTCATCTACGGGGCTGCAAATGGCATTGTGTCCTTTTTTTCCTTGGCTTCTATTCTGCCTTAGCGAGGTCCATTTTCAACAATGTGATTCCCTGAGGGTTGTGGATTAGCTGACTTGGGCAGCCTTACCCTGCCGGCCGGCCCTCCCCAGGTGTGCCTGGTTGAGGTCAATATAAACAGCGCTCCAGGCAGCAATAGCCCCTGAAGTTGTGCCTGACTCCATATTCTCTGCCCCGTCAGCAGTCTCGGGGCTGTGCTGGTGGGAGGGAGTGAGGGGCCAAGGCTTTGTTGGTGGCCCGGTGTGAGTGGGGCTCTGCTGGCCTTTCTGCAGGAGTTGCCAGGCTGCCACCTGTAAAGAAGAGGATGTGTCACCCATACCTTCCGATGGAATTTCTCTCCGGACAGAGGTGAGGAAGGAAAAAAGCAGTGGGGGCCGCGACAGGAGGGGTATCTCAGGCAGGGCAATAGAAAGCTACCAGAAGAGCGCCCGGGGCCAGGACCATCCTGGCTGGCCTGCAGGCACCAAGTTGGCCTGCGTGCTGTCGCTGCTGTGGCTCCACGGCCTTTCCTCTAGGCTTTCAAGGCCTTGTACATATTCAGGTGTTTTACCTGGGAAGGGTGGGAATAGTTCAGCAGCAGCTGGCCTGGGGCTCAGCTCACGTTTACTCACAGATGCCTCAGCACGGTCCCCCAGCTTTGCAATGAGGACACTCCTTGCATAGGGGGTGGGTTGCTGGCTGTATGGGAGGTGATTCCCCACCTCTGACCAATTTCAGAATTGTTTACCGCTGGAGCAAGTGCCCTGATAGGGTTTCCCTCTGTATAACTGGTGGGTTCAGGTTTTTTTTTCTTTTATGGTTCAAGTTAGATTTGATTCCTCTTTTATGTATTTATAGATATAAGCATGGAAATAATTCATTCCTATAAATACATCTGTGTGAAGGGAAGAACTTTTTTCTGTTTTATTTTAAAATTTATTTTTTAAAATTTTGAAATTTAATTGTATTTATTTTTTTTATACAGCAGGTTATTATTAGTTATGTGTTTTATGCATATACATGTATACAGGTCAATCCCAATCTCCCAACTCATCCCACCACCACCACCCCATGGCTTCCCACACTTGGTGTCCATACGTTTGTTCTCTACCTCTGTGTCTCTATTTCTTCCCTGAAAAGCAGTTCATCTGTACCATTTTTTAGGTTCCACATATATGCATTAATATACAATATTTGTTTTCCTCTTTCTGGCTTACTTCATTCTGTATGACAGTCTCTAGATCCATCGATGTCTCTACAAATGACCCAGTTTCATTCCTTTTTATGGCTGAGTAATATTCCATTTTATATGTGTACCACATCTTTATCCATTCATCTGTCTGTGGGCATTTAGGTTGCTTGCATTACCTGGCTATTGTAAATAGTGCTGCAATGAACATTGTGGTGAATGTGCCTTTTTGATTTATGGTTTTCTCTGGGTATATGCCCAGAAGTGGGATTGCTGGATCAGATGGTAATTCTATTTCTAGTTTTTTTTAAGGAAACTCCATACTGTTCTCCATAGTGACTGTATCAATTTACATCCCCACCAATAGTGGAAGAGGGCTCCTTTTGTCCACACCCGCCCCAGAATCTGTTGTTTGTAGATTTTCTGATGATGCCGATTTTAACATGTGTGAGGTGATACCTCATTGTAGTTTTGATTTGCATTTCTCTAATAATTAGTGCTGTTGAGCAGCTTTTCATGTGCGTCTTGGCCATCTCTGTGTCTTCTTTGAAGAAACGTCTCTTTAGATCTTCTGCCCATTTTTGTATTGGGTTGTTTGTTTTTTTAATATTAAGCTGCATGAGCTGTTTATATATATACATTGGAGATTAAACCTTTGTCCATTGATTCATTTGCAAGAATTTTCTCCCATTCTGAGGGATGCCTTTTTCCATTCCCGTTTTTTTAACAAAAAAGGAAAGAAAGAAAAAGAAGCAGAACACTAATGTGCGTAAAATATGCCTTTTGAAATGGTCGTTTTGAAATATGGACGTCCTTTGAATTTTTTGGTCGATATGTGACCCCAGGATTTGTTTTCAGGGCAGGTGTCATTTACAGGCCTGCAATGATTTTGAATATCAACTAACCATTAGCGCTGGGATTAAAGCTGCTGTTGCGTGAAACGGCCACAAGGTGGCAGCAGTTCTCCCTTACCAAATCTGGTTACTAGAGCAACAGAGCCTCAATGGAAGTCGTGTTCTAGATTGGAATTTAGAATGGAATGTGCCAGGAGAAAGCCCCTCAAGTTTGTTTCACTACTTCTTGTTCGTGTTTTTACTTTTTTATTTTCTATTACAGCAAGTTTGATTACAATGTTTGGCTTGTTATAGGTGTGGAATATGTGGTTCTTTTACACATATACAGATGTCTGTTCTTCCTGGGATCCTTTTCCCATGTACGTTAGGACAGAATGTTGAGTAGTCTTCTCTTGGTATTCTGTAGGTCTTTGGTGATTATATATGTCACCTGTGTTTGATTATGTCTGTTAACCCCGATATCGTAATGAAACCAATCCTCACCTTTCCATTGGTGAACCCTAAGTTTGTTTAATGAATCTGTGATTGCCCTTCTCCTTGGAAATATCTGCCCTGGTATCCATTTTTAGGTAATACCTATAAGTGATATGATACGATATGTGTCTTTCACTTTCTGACTTACTCCAAGTCACGTGATTACCTCTAGACTCATCTACGGGGCTGCAAATGGCATTGTGTCCTTTTTTTCCTTGGCTTCTATTCTGCCTTAGCGAGGTCCATTTTCAACAATGTGATTCCCTGAGGGTTGTGGATTAGCTGACCTGGGCAGCCTTACCCTGCCGGCCGTCCCTCCCCAGGTGTGCCTGGTTGAGGTCAATATAAACAGCGCTCCAGGCAGCAATAGCCCCTGAAGTTGTGCCTGACTCCATATTCTCTGCCCCGTCAGCAGTCTCGGGGCTGTGCTGGTGGGAGGGAGTGAGGGGCCAAGGCTTTGTTGGTGGCCCGGTGTGAGTGGGGCTCTGCTGGCCTTTCTGCAGGAGTTGCCAGGCTGCCACCTGTAAAGAAGAGGATGTGTCACCCATACCTTCCGATGGAATTTCTCTCCGGACAGAGGTGAGGAAGGAAAAAAGCAGTGGGGGCCGGGACAGGAGGGGTATCTCAGGCAGGGCAATAGAAAGCTTCCAGAAGAGCGCCCGGGGCCAGGACCATCCTGGCTGGCCTGCAGGCACCAAGTTGGCCTGCGTGCTGTCGCTGGTGTGGCTCCATGGCCCTTCCTCTAGGCTTTCAAGCCCTTGTACATATTCAGGTGTTTTACCTGGGAAGGGTGGGAACAGTTCAGCAGCAGCTGGCCTGGGGCTCAGCTCACGTTTACTCACAGATGCCTCAGCACGGTCCCCTAGCTTTGCAATGAGGACGCTCCTTGCATGGGGGGTGGGTTGCTGGCTGTATGGGAGGTGATTCCCCACCTCTGACCAATTTCAGAATTGTTTACCGCTGGAGCAAGTGCCCTGATAGGGTTTCCCTCTGTATAACTGGTGGGTTCAGGTTTTTTTTTCTTTTATGGTTCAAGTTAGATTTGATTCCTCTTTTATGTATTTATAGATATAAGCATGGAAATAATTCATTCCTATAAATACATCTGTGTGAAGGGAAGAACTTTTTTCTGTTTTATTTTAAAATTTTATTTTTTAAAATTTTGAAATTTAATTGTATTTATTTTTTTATACAGCAGGTTATTATTAGTTATGTGTTTTATGCATATACATGTATACAGGTCAATCCCAATCTCCCAACTCATCCCACCACCACCACCCCAGGGCTTCCCACACTTGGTGTCCATACGTTTGTTCTCTACCTCTGTGTCTCTATTTCTTCCCTGAAAACCAGTTCATCTGTACCAGTTTTTAGGTTCCACATATATGCATTAATATACAATATTTGTTTTCCTCTTTCTGGCTTACTTCATTCTGTATGACAGTCTCTAGATCCATCGATGTCTCTACAAATGACCCAGTTTCATTCCTTTTTTTGGCTGAGTAATATTCCATTTTATATGTGTACCACATCTTTATCCATTCATCTGTCTGTGGGCATTTAGGTTGCTTGCATTACCTGGCTATTGTAAATAGTGCTGCAATGAACATTGTGGTGAATGTGCCTTTTTGATTTATGGTTTTCTCTGGGTATATGCCCAGAAGTGGGATTGCTGGATCAGATGGTAATTCTATTTCTAGTTTTTTTAAGGAAACTCCATACTGTTCTCCATAGTGACTGTATCAATTTACATCCCCACCAATAGTGGAAGAGGGCTCCTTTTGTCCACACCCTCCCCAGAATTTGTTGTTTGTAGATTTTCTGATGATGCCGATTCTAACAGGTGTGAGGTGATACCTCATTGTAGTTTTGATTTGCATTTCTCTAATAATTAGTGCTGTTGAGCAGCTTTTCATGGGCGTCTTGGCCATCTCTGTGTCTTCTTTGAAGAAACGTCTCTTTAGATCTTCTGCCCATTTTTGTATTGGGTTGTTTGTTTTTTTAATATTAAGCTGCATGAGCTGTTTATATATATATTGGAGATTAAACCTTTGTCCATTGAATCATTTGCAACAATTTTCTCCCATTCTGAGGGATGCCTTTTTCCATTCCCGTTTTTTTAACAAAAAAGGAAAGAAAGAAAAAGAAGCAGAACACTAATGTGCGTAAAATATGCCTTTTGAAATGGTCTTTTTGAAATATGGACGTCCTTTGAATTTTTTGGTCAATATGTGACCCCACGATTTGTTTTCAGGGCAGGTGTCATTTACAGGCCTGCAATGATTTTGAATATCAACTAACCATTAGCGCTGGGATTAAAGCTGCTGTTGCGTGAAACGGCCACAAGGTGGCAGCAGTTCTCCCTTACCAAATCTGGTTACTAGAGCAACAGAGCCTCAATGGAAGTCGTGTTCTAGATTGGAATTTAGAATGGAATGTGCCAGGAGAAAGCCCCTCAAGTTTGTCTCACTACTTCTTGTTCGTGTTTTTAATTTTTTATTTTCTATTACAGCAAGTTTGATTACAATGTTTGGCTTGTTGTAGGTGTGGAATATGTGGTTCTTTTACACATATACAGATGTCTGTTCTTCCTGGGATCCTTTTCCCATGTACGTTAGGACAGAATGTTGAGTAGTCTTCTCTTGGTATTCCGTAGGTCTTTGGTGATTATATATGTCACCTGTGTTTGATTATGTCTGTTAACCCCGATATCGTAATGAAACCAATCCTCACACCTTTCCATTGGTGAACCATAAGTTTGTTTAATGAATCTGTGATTGCCCTTCTCCGTGGAAATATCTGCCCTGGTATCCATTTTTAGGTAACACCTATAAGTGATATGATACGATATGTGTCTTTCACTTTCTGACTTACTCCAAGTCACGTGATTACCTCTAGACTCATCTACGGGGCTGCGAATGGCATTGTGTCCTTTTTTTCCTTGGCTTCTATTCTGCCTTAGCGAGGTCCATTTTCAACAATGTGATTCCCTGAGGGTTGTGGATTAGCTGACCTGGGCAGCCTTACCCTGCCGGCCGGCCCTCCCCAGGTGTGCCTGGTTGAGGTCAATATAAACAGCGCTCCAGGCAGCAATAGCCCCTGAAGTTGTGCCTGACTCCATATTCTCTGCCCCGTCAGCAGTCTCGGGGCTGTGCTGGTGGGAGGGAGTGAGGGGCCAAGGCTTTGTTGGTGGCCCGGTGTGAGTGGGGCTCTGCTGGCCTTTCTGCAGGAGTTGCCAGGCTGCCACCTGTAAAGAAGAGGATGTGTCACCCATACCTTCCGATGGAATTTCTCTCCGGACAGAGGTGAGGAAGGAAAAAAGCAGTGGGGCCCGGGAAAGTGGGGAATCTCAGGCAGGGCAATAGAAAGCTTCCAGAAGAGCGCCCGGGGCCAGGACCATCCTGGCTGGCCTGCAGACACCAAGTTCGCCTGCGTGTTGTCGTTGGTGTGGCTCCATGGCCCTTCATCTAGGCTTTCAAGCCCTTGTACATATTCAGGTGTTTTACCTGCGAAGGGTGGGAACAGTTCAGCAGCAGCTGGCCTGGGGCTCAGCTCACGTTTACTCACAGATGCCTCACATCGGTCCACCAGCTTTGCAATAAGGATGCTCCTTGCATGGGGTGTGGGTTGCTGGCTGTATGGGATGTGATTCCCCACCTCTGACCAATTTCAGAATTGTTTACCGCTGGAGCAAGTGCCCTGATAGGGTTTCCCTCTGTATAACTGGTGGGTTCAAGTTTTCTTTTTCTTTTATGGTTCAAGTTAGATTTTATTCCTCATTTATGTATTTATAGATATAAGCATGGAAATAATTCATTCCTATAAATACATCTGTGTGAAGGGAAGAACTTTTTTCTGTTTTATTTTAAAATTTTATTTTTTAAAATTTTGAAATTTAATTTTATTTATTTTTTTATACAGCAGGTTATTATTAGTTATGTGTTTTATGCATATATATGTATACAGGTCAATCCCAATCTCCCAACTCATCCCACCACCACCACCCCAGGGCTTCCCACACTTGGTGTCCATACGTTTGTTCTCAACCTCTGTGTCTCTATTTCTTCCCTGCAAACCAGTTCATCTGTACCATTTATTAGGTTCCACATATATGCATTAATATACAATACTTGTTTTCCTCTTTCTGACTTACTTCATTCTGTATGACAGTCTCTAGATCCATCGATGTCTCTACAAATGACCCAGTTTCATTCCTTTTTATGGCTGAGTAATATTCCATTTTATATATGTACCACATCTTTATCCATTCATCTGTCTGTGGGCATTTAGGTTGCTTGCATTACCTGGCTATTGTAAATAGTGCTGCAATGAACATTGTGGTGAATGTGCCTTTTTGATTTATGGTTTTCTCTGGGTATATGCCCAGAAGTGGGATTGCTGGATCAGATGGTAATTCTATTTCTAGTTTTTTTAAGGAAACTCCATACTGTTCTCCATAGTGACTGTATCAATTTACATCCCCACCAATAGTGGAAGAGGGCTCCTTTTGTCCACACCCTCCCCAGAATTTGTTGTTTGTAGATTTTCTGATGATGCCGATTCTAACAGGTGTGAGGTGATACCTCATTGTAGTTTTGATTTGCATTTCTCTAATAATTAGTGCTGTTGAGCAGCTTTTCATGGGCGTCTTGGCCATCTCTGTGTGTTCTTTGAAGAAACGACTCTTTAGATCTTCTGCCCATTTTTGTATTGGGTTGTTTGTTTTTTTAATATTAAGCTGCATGAGCTATTTATATATATATTGGAGATTAAACCTTTGTCCATTGATTCATTTGCAACGATTTTCACCCATTCTGAGGGATGCCTTTTTCCATTCCCGTTTTTTTAACAAAAAAGGAAAGAAAGAAAAAGAAGCAGAACACTAATGTGCGTAAAATATGCCTTTTGAAATGGTCGTTTTGAAATATGGACGTCCTTTGAATTTTTTGGTCGATATGTGACCCCAGGATTTGTTTTCAGGGCAGGTGTCATTTACAGGCCTGCAATGATTTTGAATATCAACTGACCATTAGCACTGGGATTAAAGCTGCTGTTGCGCGAAACGGCCACAAGGTGGCAGCAGTTCTCCCTTACCAAATCTGGTTACTAGAGCAACAGAGCCTCAATGGAAGTCGTGTTCTAGATTGGAATTTAGAATGGAATGTGCCAGGAGAAAGCCCCTCAAATTTGTCTCACTACTTCTTGTTCGTGTTTTTAATTTTTTTTCTATTACAGCAAGTTTGATTACAATGTTTGGCTTGTTGTAGGTGTGGAAGATGTGGTTCTTTTACACATATACAGATGTCTGTTCTTCCTGGGATCCTTTTCCCATGTACATTAGGACAGAATGTTGAGTAGTCTTCTCTTGGTATTCCGTAGGTCTTTGGTGATTATATATGTCACCTGTGTTTGATTATGTCTGTTAACCCCGATATCGTAATGAAACCAATCCTCACACCTTTCCATTGGTGAACCTTAAGTTTGTTTAATGAATCTGTGATTGCCCTTCTCCGTGGAAATATCTGCCCTGGTATCCATTATTAGGTAACACCTATAAGTGATATGATACAATATGTGTCTTTCACTTTCTGACTTACTCCAAGTCACGTGATTACCTCTAGACTCATCTACGGGGCTGCAAATGGCATTGTGTCCTTTTTTTCCTTGGCTTCTATTCTGCCTTAGCGAGGTCCATTTTCAACAATGTGATTCCCTGAGGGTTGTGGATTAGCTGACCTGGGCAGCCTTACCCTGCCGGCCGGCCCTCCCCAGGTGTGCCTGGTTGAGGTCAATATAAACAGCGCTCCAGGTAGCAATAGCCCCTGAAGTTGTGCCTGACTCCATATTCTCTGCCCCGTCAGCAGTCTCGGGGCTGTGCTGGTGGGAGGGAGTGAGGGGCCAAGGCTTTGTTGGTGGCCCGGTGTGAGTGGGGCTCTGCTGGCCTTTCTGCAGGAGTTGCCAGGCTGCCACCTGTAAAGAAGAGGATGTGTCACCCATACCTTCCGATGGAATTTCTCTCCGGACAGAGGTGAGGAAGGAAAAAAGCAGTGGGGGCCTGGACAGTGGGGAATCTCAGGCAGGGCAATAGAAAGCTTCCAGAAGAGCGCCCAGGGCCAGGACCATCCTGGATGGCCTGCAGGCACCAAGTTGGACTGCGTGCTGTCGTTGGTGTGGCTCCATGGCCCTTCCTCTACGCTTTCAAGCCCTTGTACATATTCAGGTGTTTTACCTGGGAAGGGTGGGAACAGTTCAGCAGCAGCTGGCCTGGGGCTCAGCTCACGTTTACTCACAGATGCCTCAGCACGGTCCCCCAGCTTTGCAATGAGGATGCTCCTTGCATGGGGGGTGGGTTTCTGGCTGTATGGGATGTGATTCCCCACCTGTGACCAATTTCAGAATTGTTTACCGCTGGAGCAAGTGCCCTGATAGGGTTTCCCTCTGTATAACTGGTGGGTTCAAGTTTTCTTTTTCTTTTATGGTTCAAGTTAGATTTTATTCCTCATTTATGTATTTATAGATATAAGCATGGAAATAATTCATTCCTATAAATACATCTGTGTGAAGGGAAGAACTTTTTTCTGTTTTATTTTAAAATTTTATTTTTTAAAATTTTGAAATTTAATTTTATTTATTTTTTTATACAGCAGGTTATTATTAGTTATGTATTTTATGCATATACATGTATACAGGTCAATCCCAATCTCCCAACTCATCCCACCACCACCACCCCATGGCTTCCCACACTTGGTGTCCATAAGTTTGTTCTCTACCTCTGTGTCTCTATTTCTTCCCTGCAAACCAGTTCATCTGTACCATTTATTAGGTTCCACATATATGCATTAATATACAATATTTGTTTTCCTCTTTCTGACTTACTTCATTCTGTATGACAGTCTCTAGATCCATCGATGTCTCTACAAATGACCCAGTTTCATTCCTTTTTATGGCTGAGTAATATTCCATTTTATATATGTACCACATCTTTATCCATTCATCTGTCTGTGGGCATTTAGGTTGCTTGCATTACCTGGCTATTGTAAATAGTGCTGCAATGAACATTGTGGTGAATGTGCATTTTTGATTTATGGTTTTCTCTGGGTATATGCCCAGAAGTGGGATTGCTGGATCAGATGGTAATTCTATTTCTAGTTTTTTTAAGGAAACTCCATACTGTTCTCCATAGTGACTGTATCAATTTACATCCCCACCAATAGTGGAAGAGGGCTCCTTTTGTCCACACCCTCCCCAGAATTTGTTGTTTGTAGATTTTCTGATGATGCCGATTCTAACAGGTGTGAGGTGATACCTCATTGTAGTTTTGATTTGCATTTCTCTAATAATTAGTGCTGTTGAGCAGCTTTTCATGGGCGTCTTGGCCATCTCTGTGTGTTCTTTGAAGAAACGACTCTTTAGATCTTCTGCCCATTTTTGTATTGGGTTGTTTGTTTTTTTAATATTAAGCTGCATGAGCTATTTATATATATATTGGAGATTAAACCTTTGTCCATTGATTCATTTGCAACGATTTTCACCCATTCTGAGGGATGCCTTTTTCCATTCCCGTTTTTTTAACAAAAAAGGAAAGAAAGAAAAAGAAGCAGAACACTAATGTGCGTAAAATATGCCTTTTGAAATGGTCGTTTTGAAATATGGACGTCCTTTGAATTTTTTGGTCGATATGTGACCCCAGGATTTGTTTTCAGGGCAGGTGTCATTTACAGGCCTGCAATGATTTTGAATATCAACTGACCATTAGCACTGGGATTAAAGCTGCTGTTGCGCGAAACGGCCACAAGGTGGCAGCAGTTCTCCCTTACCAAATCTGGTTACTAGAGCAACAGAGCCTCAATGGAAGTCGTGTTCTAGATTGGAATTTAGAATGGAATGTGCCAGGAGAAAGCCCCTCAAGTTTGTCTCACTACTTCTTGTTCGTGTTTTTAATTTTTTTTCTATTACAGCAAGTTTGATTACAATGTTTGGCTTGTTGTAGGTGTGGAAGAGGTGGTTCTTTTACACATATACAGATGTCTGTTCTTCCTGGGATCCTTTTCCCATGTACATTAGGACAGAATGTTGAGTAGTCTTCTCTTGGTATTCCGTAGGTCTTTGGTGATTATATATGTCACCTGTGTTTGATTATGTCTGTTAACCCCGATATCGTAATGAAACCAATCCTCACACCTTTCCATTGGTGAACCATAAGTTTGTTTAATGAATCTGTGATTGCCCTTCTCCGTGGAAATATCTGCCCTGGTATCCATTATTAGGTAACACCTATAAGTGATATGATACAATATGTGTCTTTCACTTTCTGACTTACTCCAAGTCACGTGATTACCTCTAGACTCATCTACGGGGCTGCAAATGGCATTGTGTCCTTTTTTTCCTTGGCTTCTATTCTGCCTTAGCGAGGTCCATTTTCAACAATGTGATTCCCTGAGGGTTGTGGATTAGCTGACCTGGGCAGCCTTACCCTGCCGGCCGGCCCTCCCCAGGTGTGCCTGGTTGAGGTCAATATAAACAGCGCTCCAGGCAGCAATAGCCCCTGAAGTTGTGCCTGACTCCATATTCTCTGCCCCGTCAGCAGTCTCGGGGCTGTGCTGGTGGGAGGGAGTGAGGGGCCAAGGCTTTGTTGGTGGCCCGGTGTGAGTGGGGCTCTGCTGGCCTTTCTGCAGGAGTTGCCAGGCTGCCACCTGTAAAGAAGAGGATGTGTCACCCATACCTTCCGATGGAATTTCTCTCCGGACAGAGGTGAGGAAGGAAAAAAGCAGTGGGGGCCTGGACAGTGGGGAATCTCAGGCAGGGCAATAGAAAGCTTCCAGAAGAGCGCCCAGGGCCAGGACCATCCTGGCTGGCCTGCAGGCACCAAGTTGGACTGCGTGCTGTCGTTGGTGTGGCTCCATGGCCCTTCCTCTACGCTTTCAAGCCCTTGTACATATTCAGGTGTTTTACCTGGGAAGGGTGGGAACAGTTCAGCAGCAGCTGGCCTGGGGCTCAGCTCACGTTTACTCACAGATGCCTCAGCACGGTCCCCCAGCTTTGCAATGAGGATGCTCCTTGCATGGGGGGTGGGTTTCTGGCTGTATGGGATGTGATTCCCCACCTGTGACCAATTTCAGAATTGTTTACCGCTGGAGCAAGTGCCCTGATAGGGTTTCCCTCTGTATAACTGGTGGGTTCAAGTTTTCTTTTTCTTTTATGGTTCAAGTTAGATTTTATTCCTCATTTATGTATTTATAGATATAAGCATGGAAATAATTCATTCCTATAAATACATCTGTGTGAAGGGAAGAACTTTTTTCTGTTTTATTTTAAAATTTTATTTTTTAAAATTTTGAAATTTAATTTTATTTATTTTTTTATACAGCAGGTTATTATTAGTTATGTATTTTATGCATATACATGTATACAGGTCAATCCCAATCTCCCAACTCATCCCACCACCACCACCCCATGGCTTCCCACACTTGGTGTCCATAAGTTTGTTCTCTACCTCTGTGTCTCTATTTCTTCCCTGCAAACCAGTTCATCTGTACCATTTATTAGGTTCCACATATATGCATTAATATACAATATTTGTTTTCCTCTTTCTGACTTACTTCATTCTGTATGACAGTCTCTAGATCCATCGATGTCTCTACAAATGACCCAGTTTCATTCCTTTTTATGGCTGAGTAATATTCCATTTTATATATGTACCACATCTTTATCCATTCATCTGTCTGTGGGCATTTAGGTTGCTTGCATTACCTGGCTATTGTAAATAGTGCTGCAATGAACATTGTGGTGAATGTGCATTTTTGATTTATGGTTTTCTCTGGGTATATGCCCAGAAGTGGGATTGCTGGATCAGATGGTAATTCTATTTCTAGTTTTTTTAAGGAAACTCCATACTGTTCTCCATAGTGACTGTATCAATTTACATCCCCACCAATAGTGGAAGAGGGCTCCTTTTGTCCACACCCTCCCCAGAATTTGTTGTTTGTAGATTTTCTGATGATGCCGATTCTAACAGGTGTGAGGTGATACCTCATTGTAGTTTTGATTTGCATTTCTCTAATAATTAGTGCTGTTGAGCAGCTTTTCATGGGCGTCTTGGCCATCTCTGTGTGTTCTTTGAAGAAACGACTCTTTAGATCTTCTGCCCATTTTTGTATTGGGTTGTTTGTTTTTTTAATATTAAGCTGCATGAGCTATTTATATATATATTGGAGATTAAACCTTTGTCCATTGATTCATTTGCAACGATTTTCACCCATTCTGAGGGATGCCTTTTTCCATTCCCGTTTTTTTAACAAAAAAGGAAAGAAAGAAAAAGAAGCAGAACACTAATGTGCGTAAAATATGCCTTTTGAAATGGTCGTTTTGAAATATGGACGTCCTTTGAATTTTTTGGTCGATATGTGACCCCAGGATTTGTTTTCAGGGCAGGTGTCATTTACAGGCCTGCAATGATTTTGAATATCAACTGACCATTAGCACTGGGATTAAAGCTGCTGTTGCGCGAAACGGCCACAAGGTGGCAGCAGTTCTCCCTTACCAAATCTGGTTACTAGAGCAACAGAGCCTCAATGGAAGTCGTGTTCTAGATTGGAATTTAGAATGGAATGTGCCAGGAGAAAGCCCCTCAAGTTTGTCTCACTACTTCTTGTTCGTGTTTTTAATTTTTTTTCTATTACAGCAAGTTTGATTACAATGTTTGGCTTGTTGTAGGTGTGGAAGAGGTGGTTCTTTTACACATATACAGATGTCTGTTCTTCCTGGGATCCTTTTCCCATGTACATTAGGACAGAATGTTGAGTAGTCTTCTCTTGGTATTCCGTAGGTCTTTGGTGATTATATATGTCACCTGTGTTTGATTATGTCTGTTAACCCCGATATCGTAATGAAACCAATCCTCACACCTTTCCATTGGTGAACCATAAGTTTGTTTAATGAATCTGTGATTGCCCTTCTCCGTGGAAATATCTGCCCTGGTATCCATTATTAGGTAACACCTATAAGTGATATGATACAATATGTGTCTTTCACTTTCTGACTTACTCCAAGTCACGTGATTACCTCTAGACTCATCTACGGGGCTGCAAATGGCATTGTGTCCTTTTTTTCCTTGGCTTCTATTCTGCCTTAGCGAGGTCCATTTTCAACAATGTGATTCCCTGAGGGTTGTGGATTAGCTGACCTGGGCAGCCTTACCCTGCCGGCCGGCCCTCCCCAGGTGTGCCTGGTTGAGGTCAATATAAACAGCGCTCCAGGCAGCAATAGCCCCTGAAGTTGTGCCTGACTCCATATTCTCTGCCCCGTCAGCAGTCTCGGGGCTGTGCTGGTGGGAGGGAGTGAGGGGCCAAGGCTTCGTTGGTGGCCCGGTGTGAGTGGGGCTCTGCTGGCCTTTCTGCAGGAGTTGCCAGGCTGCCACCTGTAAAGAAGAGGATGTGTCACCCATACCTTCCGATGGAATTTCTCTCCGGACAGAGGTGAGGAAGGAAAAAAGCAGTGGGGGCCTGGACAGTGGGGAATCTCAGGCAGGGCAATAGAAAGCTTCCAGAAGAGCGCCCAGGGCCAGGACCATCCTGGATGGCCTGCAGGCACCAAGTTGGACTGCGTGCTGTCGTTGGTGTGGCTCCATGGCCCTTCCTCTACGCTTTCAAGCCCTTGTACATATTCAGGTGTTTTACCTGGGAAGGGTGGGAACAGTTCAGCAGCAGCTGGCCTGGGGCTCAGCTCACGTTTACTCACAGATGCCTCAGCACGGTCCCCCAGCTTTGCAATGAGGATGCTCCTTGCATGGGGGGTGGGTTTCTGGCTGTATGGGATGTGATTCCCCACCTGTGACCAATTTCAGAATTGTTTACCGCTGGAGCAAGTGCCCTGATAGGGTTTCCCTCTGTATAACTGGTGGGTTCAAGTTTTCTTTTTCTTTTATGGTTCAAGTTAGATTTTATTCCTCATTTATGTATTTATAGATATAAGCATGGAAATAATTCATTCCTATAAATACATCTGTGTGAAGGGAAGAACTTTTTTCTGTTTTATTTTAAAATTTTATTTTTTAAAATTTTGAAATTTAATTTTATTTATTTTTTTATACAGCAGGTTATTATTAGTTATGTATTTTATGCATATACATGTATACAGGTCAATCCCAATCTCCCAACTCATCCCACCACCACCACCCCATGGCTTCCCACACTTGGTGTCCATAAGTTTGTTCTCTACCTCTGTGTCTCTATTTCTTCCCTGCAAACCAGTTCATCTGTACCATTTATTAGGTTCCACATATATGCATTAATATACAATATTTGTTTTCCTCTTTCTGACTTACTTCATTCTGTATGACAGTCTCTAGATCCATCGATGTCTCTACAAATGACCCAGTTTCATTCCTTTTTATGGCTGAGTAATATTCCATTTTATATATGTACCACATCTTTATCCATTCATCTGTCTGTGGGCATTTAGGTTGCTTGCATTACCTGGCTATTGTAAATAGTGCTGCAATGAACATTGTGGTGAATGTGCATTTTTGATTTATGGTTTTCTCTGGGTATATGCCCAGAAGTGGGATTGCTGGATCAGATGGTAATTCTATTTCTAGTTTTTTTAAGGAAACTCCATACTGTTCTCCATAGTGACTGTATCAATTTACATCCCCACCAATAGTGGAAGAGGGCTCCTTTTGTCCACACCCTCCCCAGAATTTGTTGTTTGTAGATTTTCTGATGATGCCGATTCTAACAGGTGTGAGGTGATACCTCATTGTAGTTTTGATTTGCATTTCTCTAATAATTAGTGCTGTTGAGCAGCTTTTCATGGGCGTCTTGGCCATCTCTGTGTGTTCTTTGAAGAAACGACTCTTTAGATCTTCTGCCCATTTTTGTATTGGGTTGTTTGTTTTTTTAATATTAAGCTGCATGAGCTATTTATATATATATTGGAGATTAAACCTTTGTCCATTGATTCATTTGCAACGATTTTCACCCATTCTGAGGGATGCCTTTTTCCATTCCCGTTTTTTTAACAAAAAAGGAAAGAAAGAAAAAGAAGCAGAACACTAATGTGCGTAAAATATGCCTTTTGAAATGGTCGTTTTGAAATATGGACGTCCTTTGAATTTTTTGGTCGATATGTGACCCCAGGATTTGTTTTCAGGGCAGGTGTCATTTACAGGCCTGCAATGATTTTGAATATCAACTGACCATTAGCGCTGGGATTAAAGCTGCTGTTACGTGAAACGGCCACAAGGTGGCAGCAGTTCTCCCTTACCAAATCTGGTTACTAGAGCAACAGAGCCTCAATGGAAGTCGTGTTCTAGATTGGAATTTAGAATGGAATGTGCCAGGAGAAAGCCCCTCAAGTTTGTCTCACTACTTCTTGTTCGTGTTTTTACTTTTTTTTTCTATTACAGCAAGTTTGATTACAATGTTTGGCTTGTTGTAGGTGTGGAAGATGTGGTTCTTTTACACATATACAGATGTCTGTTCTTCCTGGGATCCTTTTCCCATGTACGTTAGGACAGAATGTTGAGTAGTCTTCTCTTGGTATTCCGTAGGTCTTTGGTGATTATATATGTCACCTGTGTTTGATTATGTCTGTTAACCCCGATATCGTAATGAAACCAATCCTCACACCTTTCCATTGGTGAACCATAAGTTTGTTTAATGAATCTGTGATTGCCCTTCTCCGTGGAAATATCTGCCCTGGTATCCATTTTTAGGTAACACCTATAAGTGATATGATACGATATGTGTCTTTCACTTTCTGACTTCCTCCAAGTCACATGATTACCTCTAGACTCATCTACGGGGCTGCAAATGGCATTGTGTCCTTTTTTTCCTTGGCTTCTATTCTGCCTTAGCGAGGTCCATTTTCAACAATGTGATTCCCTGAGGGTTGTGGATTAGCTGACCTGGGCAGCCTTACCCTGCCGGCCGGCCCTCCCCAGGTGTGCCTGGTTGAGGTCAATATAAACAGCGCTCCAGGCAGCAATAGCCCCTGAAGTTGTGCCTGACTCCATATTCTCTGCCCCGTCAGCAGTCTCGGGGCTGTGCTGGTGGGAGGGAGTGAGGGGCCAAGGCTTTGTTGGTGGCCCGGTGTGAGTGGGGCTCTGCTGGCCTTTCTGCAGGAGTTGCCAGGCTGCCACCTGTAAAGAAGAGGATGTGTCACCCATACCTTCCGATGGAATTTCTCTCCGGACAGAGGTGAGGAAGGAAAAAAGCAGTGGGGGCCGGGACAGGAGGGGTATCTCAGGCAGGGCAATAGAAAGCTTCCAGAAGAGCGCCCAGGGCCAGGACCATCCTGGCTGGCCTGCAGGCACCAAGTTGGCCTGCGTGCTGTCGCTGGTGTGGCTCCACGTCCCTTCTTCTAGGCTTTCAAGCCCTTGTACATATTCAGGTGTTTTACCTGGGAAGGGTGGGAACAGTTCAGCAGAAGCTGGCCTGGGGCTCAGCTCACGTTTACTCACAGATGCCTCAGCACGGTCCCCCAGCTTTGCAATGAGGACGCTCCTTGAATGGGGGGTGGGTTGCTGGCTGTATGGGAGGTGATTCCCCACCTCTGACCAATTTCAGAATTGTTTACCGCTGGAGCAAGTGCCCTGATAGGGTTTCCCTCTGTATAACTGGTGGGTTCAGGTTTTTTTTTCTTTTATGGTTCAAGTTAGATTTGATTCCTCATTTATGTATTTATAGATATAAGCATGGAAATAATTCATTCCTATAAATACATCTGTGTGAAGGGAAGAACTTTTCTCTGTTTTATTTTAAAATTTTATTTTTTAAAAGTTTGAAATTTAATATTATTTATTTTTTTATACAGCAGGTTATTATTAGTTATGTATTTTATGCATATACATGTATACAGGTCAATCCCAATCTCCCAACTCATCCCACCACCACCACCCCATGGCTTCCCACACTTGGTGTCCATACGTTTGTTCTCTACCTCTGTGTCTCTATTTCTTCCCTGAAAACCAGTTCTTCTGTACCATTTATTAGGTTCCACATATATGCATTAATATACAATATTTGTTTTCCTCTTTCTGACTTATTTCATTCTGTATGACAGTCTCTAGATCCATCGATGTCTCTACAAATGACCCAGTTTCATTCCCTTTTATGGCTGAGTAGTATTCCATTTTATATATGTACCACATCTTTATCCATTCATCTGTCTGTGGGCATTTAGGTTGCTTGCATTACCTGGCTATTGTAAATAGTGCTGCAATGAACATTGTGGTGAATGTGCCTTTTTGATTTATGGTTTTCTCTGGGTATATGCCCAGAAGTGGGATTGCTGGATCAGATGGTAATTCTATTTCTAGTTTTTTTTAAGGAAACTCCATACTGTTCTCCATAGTGACTGTATCAATTTACATCCCCACCAATAGTGGAAGAGGGCTCCTTTTGTCCACACCCTCCCCAGAATTTGTTGTTTGTAGATTTTCTGATGATGCCGATTCTAACAGGTGTGAGGTGATACCTCATTGTAGTTTTGATTTGCATTTCTCTAATAATTAGTGCTGTTGAGCAGCTTTTCATGTGCATCTTGGCCATCTCTGTGTCTTCTTTGAAGAAACGTCTCTTTAGATCTTCTCCCCATTTTTGTATTGGGTTGTTTGTTTTTTTAATATTAAGCTGCATGAGCTGTTTATATATATATTGGAGATTAAACCTTTGTCCATTGATTCATTTGCAACGATTTTCGCCCATTCTGAGGGATGCCTTTTTCCATTCCCATTTTTTTAAAAAAAAGGAAAGAAAGAAAAAGAAGCAGAACACTAATGTGCGTAAAATATGCCTTTTGAAATGGTCGTTTTGAAATATGGACGTCCTTTGAATTTTTTGGTCGATATGTGACCCCATGATTTGTTTTCAGGGCAGATGTCATTTACAGGCCTGCAGTGATTTTGAATATCAACTAACCATTAGCGCTGGGATTAAAGCTGCTGTTGCGTGAAACGGCCACAAGGTGGCAGCAGTTCTCCCTTACCAAATCTGGTTACTAGAGCAACAGAGCCTCAATGGAAGTCGTGTTCTAGATTGGAATTTAGAATGGAATGTGCCAGGAGAAAGCCCCTCAAGTTTGTCTCACTACTTCTTGTTCGTGTTTTTACATTTTTTTTCTATTACAGCAAGTTTGATTACAATGTTTGGCTTGTTGTAGGTGTGGAAGATGTGGTTCTTTTACACATATACAGATGTCTGTTCTTCCTGGGATCCTTTTCCCATGTGCCTTAGGATAGAATGTTGAGTAGTCTTCTCTTGGTATTCCGTAGGTCTTTGGTGATTATATATGTCACCTGTGTTTGATTATGTCTGTTAACCCCGATATCGTAATGAAACCAATCCTCACACCTTTCCATTGGTGAACCATAAGTTTGTTTAATGAATCTGATTTCCCTTCTCCGTGGAAGTATCTGCCCTGGTATCCATTTTTAGGTAATACCTATAAGTGATATGATACGATATGTGTCTTTCACTTTCTGACTTACTCCAAGTCACGTGATTACCTCTAGACTCATCTACGGGGCTGCAAATGGCATTGTGTCCTTTTTTTCCTTGGCTTCTATTCTGCCTTAGCGAGGTCCATTTTCAACAATGTGATTCCCTGAGGGTTGTGGATTAGCTGACCTGGGCAGCCTTACCCTGCCTGCCGGCCCTCCCCAGGTGTGCCTGGTTGAGGTCAATATAAACAGCGCTCCAGGCAGCAATAGCCCCTGAAGTTGTGCCTGACTCCATATTCTCTTCCCCGTCAGCAGTCTCGGGGCTGTGCTGGTGGGAGGGAGTGAGGGGCCAAGGCTTTGTTGGTGGCCCGGTGTGAGTGGGGCTCTGCTGGCCTTTCTGCAGGAGTTGCCAGGCTGCCACCTGTAAAGAAGAGGATGTGTCACCCATACCTTCCGATGGAATTTCTCTCCGGACAGAGGTGAGGAAGGAAAAAAGCAGTGGGGGCCGGGACAGGAGGGGTATCTCAGGCAGGGCAATAGAAAGCTTCCAGAAGAGCGCCCGATGCCAGGACCATCCTGGCTGGCCTGCAGGCACCAAGTTGGCCTGCGTGCTGTCGCTGGTGTGGCTCCACGGCCCTTCCTCTAGGCTTTCAAGCCCTTGTACATATTCAGGTGTTTTACCTGGGAAGGGTGGGAACAGTTCAGCAGCAGCTGGCCTGGGGCTCAGCTCACGTTTACTCACAGATGCCTCAGCACGGTCCCCCAGCTTTGCAATGAGGACGCTCCTTGCATGGGGGGTGGGTTGCTGGCTGTATGGGAGATGATTCCCCACCTCTGACCAATTTCAGAATTGTTTACCGCTGGAGCAAGTGCCCTGATAGGGTTTCCCTCTGTATAACTGGTGGGTTCAGGTTTTTTTTTTCTTTTATGGTTCAAGTTAGATTTTATTCCTCTTTTATGTATTTATAGATATAAGCATGGAAATAATTCATTCCTATAAATACATCTGTGTGAAGGGAAGAACTTTTTTCTGTTTTATTTTAAAATTTTATTTTTTAAAATTTTGAAATTTAATTTTATTTATTTTTTTATACAGCCGGTTATTATTAGTTATGTATTTTATGCATATACATGTATACAGGTCAATCCCAATCTCCCAACTCATCCCACCACCACCACCCCATGGCTTCCCACACTTGGTGTCCATACGTTTGTTCTCTACCTCTGTGTCTCTATTTCTTCCCTGAAAACCAGTTCATCTGTACCATTTTTTAGGTTCCACATATATGCATTAATATACAATATTTGTTTTCCTCTTTCTGGCTTACTTCATTCTGTATGACAGTCTCTAGATCCATCGATGTCTCTACAAATGACCCAGTTTCATTCCTTTTTTTGGCTGAGTAATATTCCATTTTATATGTGTACCACATCTTTATCCATTCATCTGTCTGTGGGCATTTAGGTTGCTTGCATTACCTGGCTATTGTAAATAGTGCTGCAATGAACATTGTGGTGAATGTGCCTTTTTGATTTATGGTTTTCTCTGGGTATATGCCCAGAAGTGGGATTGCTGGATCAGATGGTAATTCTATTTCTAGTTTTTTTAAGGAAACTCCATACTGTTCTCCATAGTGACTGTATCAATTTACATCCCCACCAATAGTGGAAGAGGGCTCCTTTTGTCCACACCCTCCCCAGAATTTGTTGTTTGTAGATTTTCTGATGATGCCGATTCTAACAGGTGTGAGGTGATACCTCATTGTAGTTTTGATTTGCATTTCTCTAATAATTAGTGCTGTTGAGCAGCTTTTCATGGGCGTCTTGGCCATCTCTGTGTCTTCTTTGAAGAAACGTCTCTTTAGATCTTCTGCCCATTTTTGTATTGGGTTGTTTTTTTTTTTAATATTAAGCTGCATGAGCTGTTTATATATATATTGGAGATTAAACCTTTGTCCATTGATTCATTTGCAACGATTTTCTCCCATTCTGAGGGATGCCTTTTTCCATTCCCGTTTTTTTAACAAAAAAGGAAAGAAAGAAAAAGAAGCAGAAAACTAATGTGCGTGAAATATGCCTTTTGAAATGGTCGTTTTGAAATATGGACGTCCTTTGAATTTTTTGGTCGATATGTGACCCCAGGATTTGTTTTCAGGGCAGGTGTCATTTACAGGCCTGCAATGATTTTGAATATCAACTAACCATTAGCGCTGGGATTAAAGCTGCTGTTGCGTGAAACGGCCACAAGGTGGCAGAAGTTCTCCCTTACCAATTCTGGTTACTAGAGCAACAGAGCCTCAATGGAAGTCGTGTTCTAGATTGGAATTTAGAATGGAATGTGCCAGGAGAAAGCCCCTCAAGTTTGTCTCACTACTTCTTGTTCGTGTTTTTACTTTTTTTTTCTATTACAGCAAGTTTGATTACAATGTTTGGCTTGTTGTAGGTGTGGAAGATGTGGTTCTTTTACACATATACAGATGTCTGTTCTTCCTGGGATCCTTTTCCCATGTACGTTAGGACAGAATGTTGAGTAGTCTTCTCTTGGTATTCCGTAGGTCTTTGGTGATTATATATGTCACCTGTGTTTGATTATGTCTGTTAACCCCGATATCGTAATGAAACCAATCCTCACACCTTTCCATTGGTGAACCCTAAGTTTGTTTAATGAATCTGTGATTGCCCTTCTCCGTGGAAGTATCTGCCCTGGTATCCATTTTTAGGTAATACCTATAAGTGATATGATACGATATGTGTCTTTCACTTTCTGACTTACTCCAAGTCACGTGATTACCTCTAGACTCATCTACGGGGCTGCAAATGGCATTGTGTCCTTTTTTTCTTGGCTTGTATTCTGCCTTAGCGAGGTCCATTTTCAACAATGTGATTCCCTGAGGGTTGTGGATTAGCTGACCTGGGCAGCCTTACCCTGCCGGCCGGCCCTCCCCAGGTGTGCCTGGTTGAGGTCAATATAAACAGCACTCCAGGCAGCAATAGCCCCTGAAGTTGTGCCTGACTCCATATTCTCTGCCCCGTCAGCAGTCTCGGGGCTGTGCTGGTGGGAGGGAGTGAGGGGCCAAGGCTTTGTTGGTGTCCCGGTGTGAGTGGGGCTCTGCTGGCCTTTCTGCAGGAGTTGCCAGGCTGCCACCTGTAAAGAAGAGGATGTGTCACCCATACCTTCCGATGGAATTTCTCTCCGGACAGAGGTGAGGAAGGAAAAAAGCAGTGGGGGCCGGGACAGGAGGGGTATCTCAGGCAGGGCAATAGAAAGCTTCCAGAAGAACGCCCGGGGCCAGGACCATCCTGGCTGGCCTGCAGGCACCAAGTTGGCCTGCGTGCTGTCGCTGGTGTGGCTCCATGGCCCTTCCTCTAGGCTTTCAAGCCCTTGTACATATTCAGGTGTTTTACCTGGGAAGGGTGGGAACAGTTCAGCAGCAGCTGGCCTGGGGCTCAGCTCACGTTTACTCACAGATGCCTCAGCACGGTCCCCCAGCTTTGCAATGAGGACGCTCCTTGCATGGGGGGTGGGTTGCTGGCTGTATGGGAGGTGATTCCCCACCTCGGACCAATTTCAGAATTGTTTACCGCTGGAGCAAGTGCCCTGATAGGGTTTCCCTCTGTATAACTGGTGGGTTCAGGTTTTCTTTTTCTTTTATGGTTCAAGTTAGATTTGATACCTCTTTTATGTATTTATAGATATAAGCATGGAAATAATTCATTCCTATAAATACATCTGTGTGAAGGGAAGAACTTTTTTCTGTTTTATTTTAAAATTTTATTTTTTAAAATTTTGAAATTTAATTTAATTTATTTTTTTATACAGCAGGTTATTATTAGTTATGTATTTTATGCATATACATGTATACAGGTCAATCCCAATCTCCCAACTCATCCCACCACCACCACCCCATGGCTTCCCGCACTTGGTGTCCATACGTTTGTTCTTTACCTCTGTGTCTCCATTTCTTCCCTGAAAACCAGTTCATCTGTACCATTTTTTAGGTTCCACATATATGCATTAATATACAATATTTGTTTTCCTCTTTCTGACTTACTTCATTCTGTATGACAGTCTCTAGATCCATCGATGTCTCTACAAATGACCCAGTTTCATTCCTTTATATGGCTGAGTAATATTCCATTTTATATATGTACCACATCTTTATCCATTCATCTGTCTGTGGGCATTTAGGTTGCTTGCATTACCTGGCTATTGTAAATAGTGCTGCAATGAACATTGTGGTGAATGTGACTTTTTGATTTATGGTTTTCTGTGGGTATGTGCCCAGAAGTGGGATTGCTGGATCAGATGGTAATTCTATTTCTAGTTTTTTAAGGAAACTCCATACTGTTCTCCATAGTGACTGTATCAATTTACATCCCCACCAATAGTGGAAGAGGGCTCCTTTTGTCCACACCCTCCCCAGAATTTGTTGTTTGTAGATTTTCTGATGATGCCGATTCTAACAGGTGTGAGGTGATACCTCATTGTAGTTTTGATTTGCATTTCTCTAATAATTAGTGCTGTTGAGCAGCTTTTCATGGGTGTCTTGGCCATCTCTGTGTCTTCTTTGAAGAAACGTCTCTTTAGATCTTCTGCCCATTTTTGTATTGGGTTGTTTGTTTTTTTAATATTAAGCTGCATGAGCTGTTTATATATATATTGGAGATTAAACCTTTGTCCATTGATTCATTTGCAACAATTTTCTCCCATTCTGAGGGATGCCTTTTTCCATTCCCTTTTTTTTAACAAAAAAGGAAAGAAAGAAAAAGAAGCAGAACACTAATGTGCGTAAAATATGCCTTTTGAAATGGTCGTTTTGAAATATGGACGTCCTTTGAATTTTTTGGTCGATATGTGACCCCACGATTTGTTTTCAGGGCAGGTGTCATTTACAGGCCTGCAATGATTTTGAATATCAACTAACCATTAGCGCTGGGATTAAAGCTGCTGTTGCGTGAAACGGCCACAAGGTGGCAGCAGTTCTCCCTTACCAAATCTGGTTACTAGAGCAACAGAGCCTCAATGGAAGTCGTGTTCTAGATTGGAATTTAGAATGGAATGTGCCAGGAGAAAGCCCCTCAAGTTTGTCTCACTACTTCTTGTTCGTGTTTTTAATTTTTTATTTTCTATTACAGCAAGTTTGATTACAATGTTTGGCTTGTTGTAGGTGTGAAATATGTGGTTCTTTTACACATATACAGTTGTCTGTTCTTCCTGGGATCCTTTTCCCATGTACGTTAGGACAGAATGTTGAGTAGTCTTCTCTTGGTATTCCGTAAGTCTTTGGTGATTTTATATGTCACCTGTGTTTGATTATGTCTGTTAACCCCGATATCGTAATGAAACCAATCCTCACACCTTTCCATTGGTGAACCCTAAGTTTGTTTAATGAATCTGTGATTGCCCTTCTCCGTGGAAGTATCTGCCCTGGTATCCATTTTTAGGTAATACCTATAAGTGATATGATACGATATGTGTCTTTCACTTTCTGACTTACTCCAAGTCACGTGATTACCTCTAGACTCATCTACGGGGCTGCAAATGGCATTGTGTCCTTTTTTTCCTTGGCTTGTATTCTGCCTTAGCGAGGTCCATTTTCAACAATGTGATTCCCTGAGGGTTGTGGATTAGCTGACCTGGGCAGCCTTACACTGCCGGCCGGCCCTCCCCAGTTGTGCCTGGTTGAGGTCAATATAAACAGCGCTCCAGGCAGCAATAGCCCCTGAAGTTGTGCCTGACTCCATATTCTCTGCCCCGTCAGCAGTCTCGGGGCTGTGCTGGTGGGAGGGAGTGAGGGGCCAAGGCTTTGTTGGTGGCCCGGTGTGAGTGGGGCTCTGCTGGCCTTTCTGCAGGAGTTGCCAGGCTGCCACCTGTAAAGAAGAGGATGTGTCACCCATACCTTCCGATGGAATTTCTCTCCGGACAGAGGTGAGGAAGGAAAAAAGCAGTGGGGGCCGGGACAGGAGGGGTATCTCAGGCAGGGCAATAGAAAGCTTCCAGAAGAGCGCCCGGGGCCGGGACCATCCTGGCTGGCCTGCAGGCACCAAGTTGGCCTGCGTGCTGTCGCTGGTGTGGCTCCACGGCCCTTCTTCTAGGCTTTCAAGCCCTTGTACATATTCAGGTGTTTTACCTGGGAAGGGTAGGAACAGTTCAGCAGCAGCTGGCCTGGGGCTCAGCTCACGTTTACTCACAGATGCCTCAGCACGGTCCCCCAGCTTTGCAATGAGGACGCTCCTTGCATGGGGGGTGGGTTGCTGGCTGTATGGGAGGTGATTCCCCACCTCTGACCAATTTCAGAATTGTTTACCGCTGGAGCAAGTGCCCTGATGGGTTTCCCTCTGTATAACTGGTGGGTTCAGGTTTTTTTTTCTTTTATGGTTCAAGTTAGATTTGATTCCTCTTTTATGTATTTATAGATATAAGCATGGAAATAATTCATTCCTATAAATACATCTGTGTGAAGGGAAGAACTTTTCTCTGTTTTATTTTAAAATTTTATTTTTTAAAAGTTTGAAATTTAATTGTATTTATTTTTTTATACAGCAGGTTATTATTAGTTATGTGTTTTATGCATATACATGTATACAGGTCAATCCCAATCTCCCAACTCATCCCACCACCACCACCCCAGGGCTTCCCCCACTTGGTGTCCATACGTTTGTTCTCTACCTCTGTGTCTCTATTTCTTCCCTGAAAACCAGTTCATCTGTACCATTTTTTAGGTTCCACATATATGCATTAATATACAATATTTGTTTTCCTCTTTCTGCCTTACTTCATTCTGTATGACAGTCTCTAGATCCATCGATGTCTCTACAAATGACCCAGTTTCATTCCTTTTTATGGCTGAGTAATATTCCATTTTATATATGTACCACATCTTTATCCATTCATCTGTCTGTGGGCATTTAGGTTGCTTGCATTACCTGGCTATTGTAAATAGTGCTGCAATGAACATTGTGGTGAATGTGCCTTTTTGATTTATGGTTTTCTCTGGGTATATGCCCAGAAGTGGGATTGCTGGATCAGATGGTAATTCTATTTCTAGTTTTTTTAAGGAAACTCCATACTGTTCTCCATAGTGACTGTATCAATTTACATCCCCACCAATAGTGGAAGAGGGCTCCTTTTGTCCACACCCTCCCCAGAATTTGTTGTTTGTAGATTTTCTGATGATGCCGATTCTAACAGGTGTGAGGTGATACCTCATTGTAGTTTTGATTTGCATTTCTCTAATAATTAGTGCTGTTGAGCAGCTTTTCATGTGCGTCTTGGCCATCTCTGTGTCTTCTTTGAAGAAACGTCTCTTTAGATCTTCTGCCCATTTTTGTATTGGGTTGTTTGTTTTTTTAATATTAAGCTGCATGAGCTGTTTATATATATATTGGATATTAAACCTTTGTCCATTGATTCATTTGCAACAATTTTCTCCCATTCTGAGGGATGCCTTTTTCCATTCCCGTTTTTTTAACAAAAAAGGAAAGAAAGAAAAAGAAGCAGAACACTAATGTGCGTAAAATATGCCTTTTGAAATGGTCGTTTTGAAATATGGACGTCCTTTGAATTTTTTGGTCGATATGTGACCCCAGGATTTGTTTTCAGGGCAGGTGTCATTTACAGGCCTGCAATGATTTTGAATATCAACTAACCATTAGCGCTGGGATTAAAGCTGCTGTTGCGTGAAACGGCCACAAGGTGGCAGCAGTTCTCCCTTACCAAATCTGGTTACTAGAGCAACAGAGCCTCAATGGAAGTCGTGTTCTAGATTGGAATTTAGAATGGAATGTGCCAGGAGAAAGCCCCTCAAGTTTGTCTCACTACTTCTTGTTCGTGTTTTTAATTTTTTATTTTCTATTACAGCAAGTTTGATTACAATGTTTGGCTTGTTGTAGGTGTGGAAGATGTGGTTCTTTTACACATATACAGATGTCTGTTCTTCCTGGGATCCTTTTCCCATGTACGTTAGGACAGAATGTTGAGTAGTCTTCTCTTGGTATTCCGTAGGTCTTTGGTGATTATATATGTCACCTGTGTTTGATTATGTCTGTTAACCCCGATATCGTAATGAAACCAATCCTCACACCTTTCGATTGGTGAATCCTAAGTTTGTTTAATGAATCTGTGATTGCCCTTCTCCGTGGAAGTATCTGCCCTGGTATCCATTTTTAGGTAATACCTATAAGTGATATGATACGATATGTGTCTTTCACTTTCTGACTTACTCCAAGTCACGTGATTACCTCTAGACTCATCTACGGGGCTGCAAATGGCATTGTGTCCTTTTTTTCCTTGGCTTCTATTCTGCCTTAGCGAGGTCCATTTTCAAAAATGTGATTCCCTGAGGGTTGTGGATTAGCTGACCTGGGCAGCCTTACCCTGCCGGCCGGCCCTCCCCAGGTGTGCCTGGTTGAGGTCAATATAAACAGCGCTCCAGGCAGCAATAGCCCCTGAAGTTGTGCCTGACTCCATATTCTCTGCCCCGTCAGCAGTCTCGGGGCTGTGCTGGTGGGAGGGAGTGAGGGGCCAAGGCTTTGTTGGTGGCCCGGTGTGAGTGGGGCTCTGCTGGCCTTTCTGCAGGAGTTGCCAGGCTGCCACCTGTAAAGAAGAGGATGTGTCACCCATACCTTCCGATGGAATTTCTCTCCGGACAGAGGTGAGGAAGGAAAAAAGCAGTGGGGGCCTGGACAGTGGGGAATCTCAGGCAGGGCAATAGAAAGCTTCCAGAAGAGCGCCCGGGGCCAGGACCATCCTGGCTGGCCTGCAGGCACCAAGTTGGCCTGCGTGCTGTCATTGGTGTGGCTCCATGGCCCTTCCTCTAGGCTTTCAAGCCCTTGTACATATTCAGGTGTTTTACCTGGGAAGGGTGGGAACAGTTCAGCAGCAGCTGGCCTGGGGCTCAGCTCACGTTTACTCACAGATGCCTCAGCACGGTCCCCCAGCTTTGCAATGAGGATGCTCCTTGCATGGGGGGTGGGTTGCTGGCTGTATGGGATGTGATTCCCCACCTCTGACCAATTTCAGAATTGTTTACCGCTGGAGCAAGTGCCCTGATAGGGTTTCCCTCTGTATAACTGGTGGGTTCAAGTTTTCTTTTTCTTTTATGTTTCAAGTTAGATTTTATTCCTCATTTATGTATTTATAGATATAAGCATGGAAATAATTCATTCCTATAAATACATCTGTGTGAAGGGAAGAACTTTTTTCTGTTTTATTTTAAAATTTTATTTTTTAAAATTTGGAAATTTAATTTAATTTATTTTTTTATACAGCAGGTTATTATTAGTTATGTATTTTATGCATATACATGTATACAGGTCAATCCCAATCTCCCAACTCATCCCACCACCACCACCCCATGGCTTCCCACACTTGGTGTCCATAAGTTTGTTCTCTACCTCTGTGTCTCTATTTCTTACCTGCAAACCAGTTCATCTGTACCATTTATTAGGTTCCACATATATGCATTAATATACAATATTTGTTTTCCTCTTTCTGACTTACTTCATTCTGTATGACAGTCTCTAGATCCATCGATGTCTCTACAAATGACCCAGTTTCATTCCTTTTTATGGCTGAGTAATATTCCATTTTATATATGTACCACATCTTTATCCATTCTTCTGTCTGTGGGCATTTAGGTTGCTTGCATTACCTGGCTATTTTAAATAGTGCTGCAATGAACATTGTGGTGAATGTGCCTTTTTGATTTATGGTTTTCTCTGGGTATATGCCCAGAAGTGGGATTGCTGGATCAGATGGTAATTCTATTTCTAGTTTTTTTAAGGAAACTCCATACTGTTCTCCATAGTGACTGTATCAATTTACATCCCCACCAATAGTGGAAGAGGGCTCCTTTTGTCCACACCCTCCCCAGAATTTGTTGTTTGTAGATTTTCTGATGATGCCGATTCTAACAGGTGTGAGGTGATACCTCATTGTAGTTTTGATTTGCATTTCTCTAATAATTAGTGCTGTTGAGCAGCTTTTCATGTGCGTCTTGGCCATCTCTGTGTCTTCTTTGAAGAAACGACTCTTTACATCATCTGCCCATTTTTGTATTGGGTTGTTTGTTTTTTTAATAGTAGGCTGCATGAGCTGTTTATATATATATTGGAGATTAAACCTTTGTCCATTGATTCATTTGCAACGATTTTCGCCCATTCTGAGGGATGCCTTTTTCCATTCCCGTTTTTTTAACAAAAAAGGAAAGAAAGAAAAAGAAGCAGAACACTAATGTGTGTAAAATATGCCTTTTGAAATGGTCGTTTTGAAATATGGACGTCCTTTGAATTTTTTGGTCGATATGTGACCCCAGGATTTGTTTTCAGGGCAGGTGTCATTTACAGGCCTGCAATGATTTTGAATATCAACTGACCATTAGCGCTGGGATTAAAGCTGCTGTTGCGTGAAACGGCCACAAGGTGGCAGCAGTTCTCCCTTACCAAATCTGGTTACTAGAGCAACAGAGCCTCAATGGAAGTCGTGTTCTAGATTGGAATTTAGAATGGAATGTGCCAGGAGAAAGCCCCTCAAGTTTGTCTCACTACTTCTTGTTCGTGTTTTTAATTTTTTTTAATTTTATTTTCTATTACAGCAAGTTTGATTACAATGTTTGGCTTGTTGTAGGTGTGGAAGATGTGGTTCTTTTACACATATACAGATGTCTGTTCTTCCTGGGATCCTTTTCCCATGTACGTTAGGACAGAATGTTTAGTAGTCTTCTCTTGGTATCCCGTAGGTCTTTGGTGATTTTATATGTCACCTGTGTTTGATTATGTCTCTTAACCCCGATATCGTAATGAAACCAATCCTCACACCTTTCCATTGGTGAACCCTAAGTTTGTTTAATGAATCTGTGATTGCCCTTCTCCGTGGAAGTATCTGCCCTGGTATCCATTTTTAGGTAATACCTATAAGTGATATGATACGATATGTGTCTTTCACTTTCTGACTTACTCCAAGTCACGTGATTACCTCTAGACTCATCTACGGGGCTGCAAATGGCATTGTGTACTTTTTTTCCTTGGCTTCTATTCTGCCTTAGCGAGGTCCATTTTCAACAATGTGATTCCCTGAGGGTTGTGGATTAGCTGACCTGGGCAGCCTTACCCTGCCGGCCGGCCCTCCCCAGGTGTGCCTGGTTGAGGTCAATATAAACAGCGCTCCAGGCAGCAATAGCCCCTGAAGTTGTGCCTGACTCCATATTCTCTGCCCCGTCAGCAGTCTCGGGGCTGTGCTGGTGGGAGG
Source organism: Mesoplodon densirostris (assembly GCF_025265405.1). Lineage (NCBI taxonomy): Eukaryota > Metazoa > Chordata > Mammalia > Artiodactyla > Ziphiidae > Mesoplodon > Mesoplodon densirostris. The sequence goes on from NC_082661.1 coordinate 241,667,637, forward strand.
GAGTGAGGGGCCAAGGCTTTGTTGGTGTCCCGGTGTGAGTGGGGCTCTGCTGGCCTTTCTGCAGGAGTTGCCAGGCTGCCACCTGTAAAGAAGAGGATGTGTCACCCATACCTTCCGATGGAATTTCTCTCCGGACAGAGGTGAGGAAGGAAAAAAGCAGTGGGGGCCGGGACCAGAGGGGTATCTCAGGTAGGGCATTAGAAAGCTTCCAGAATAGCGCCCGTGGACAGGACCATCCTGGCTGGCCTGCAGGCACCAAGTTGGCCTGTGTGCTGTCGCTGGTGTGGCTCCATGGCCCTTCCTCTAGGCTTTCAAGCCCTTGTACATATTCAGGTGTTTTACCTGGGAAGGGTGGGAACAGTTCAGCAGCAGCTGGCCTGGGGCTCAGCTCACGTTTACTCACAGATGCCTCAGCATGGTCCCCCAGCTTTGCAATGAGGACTCTCCTTGCATGGGGGGTGGGTTGCTGGCTGTATGGGAGGTGATTCCCCACCTCTGACCAATTTCAGAATTGTTTACCGCTGGAGCAAGTGCCCTGATAGGGTTTCCCTCTGTATAACTGGTGGATTCAGGTTTTTTTTTTCTTTTATGGTTCAAGTTAGATTTGATTCCTCTTATGTATTTATAGATATAAGCATGGAAATAATTCATTCCTATAAATACATCTGTGTGAAGGGAAGAACTTTTCTCTGTTTTATTTTAAAATTTTATTTTTAAAAGTTTGCAATTTAATATTATTTATTTTTTTATACAGCAGGTTATTATTAGTTAAGTATTTTATGCATATACATGTATACAGGTCAATCCCAATCTCCCAACTCATCCCACCACCACCACCCCAGGGCTTCCCACACTTGGTGTCCATACGTTTGTTCTCTACCTCTGTGTCTCTATTTCTTCCCTGAAAACCAGTTCATCTGTACCATTTATTAGGTTCCACATATATGCATTAATATACAATATTTGTTTTCCTCTTTCTGACTTACTTCCTTCTGTATGACAGTCTCCAGATCCATCGATGTCTCTACAAATGACCCAGTTTCATTCCCTTTTATGGCTGAGTAGTATTCCATTTTATATATGTACCACATCTTTATCCATTCATCTGTCTGTGTGCATTTAGGTTGCTTGCATTACCTGGCTATTGTAAATAGTGCTGCAATGAACATTGTGGTGAATGTGCCTTTTTGATTTATGGTTTTCTCTGGGTATATGCCCAGAAGTGGGATTGCTGGATCAGATGGTAATTCTATTTCTAGTTTTTTTAAGGAAACTCCATACTGTTCTCCATAGTGACTGTATCAATTTACATCCCCACCAATAGTGGAAGAGGGCTCCTTTTGTCCACACCCTCCCCAGAATTTGTTGTTTGTAGATTTTCTGATGATGCCGATTCTAACAGGTGTGAGGTGATACCTCATTGTAGTTTTGATTTGCATTTCTCTAATAATTAGTGCTGTTGAGCAGCTTTTCATGTGCGTCTTGGCCATCTCTGTGTCTTCTTTGAAGAAACGACTCTTTAGATCTTCTCCCCATTTTTGTATTGGGTTGTTTGTTTTTTTAATCGTAAGCTGCATGAGCTGTTTATATATATATTGGAGATTAAACCTTTGTCCATTGATTCATTTGCAACGATTTTTGCCCATTCTGAGGGATGCCTTTTTCCATTCCCGTTTTTTTAACAAAAAAGGAAAGAAAGAAAAAGAAGCAGAACACTAATGTGCGTAAAATATGCCTTTTGAAATGGTCGTTTTGAAATATGGACGTCCTTTGAATTTTTTGGTCGATATGTGACCCCAGGATTTGTTTTCAGGGCAGGTGTCATTTAAAGGCCTGCAATGATTTTGAATATCAACTAACCATTAGCGCTGGGATTAAAGCTGCTGTTGCGTGAAACGGCCACAAGGTGGCAGCGGTTCTCCCTTACCAAATCTGGTTACTAGAGCAACAGAGCCTCAATGGAAGTCGTGTTCTAGATTGGAATTTAGAATGGAATGTGCCAGGAGAAAGCCCCTCAAGTTTGTCTCACTACTTCTTGTTCGTGTTTTTAATTTTTTATTTTCTATTACAGCAAGTTTGAATACAATGTTTGGCTTGTTTTAGGTGTGGAAGATGTGGTTCTTTTACACATATACAGATGTCTGTTCTTCCTGGGATCCTTTTCCCATGTACGTTAGGACAGAATGTTGAGTAGTCTTCTCTTGGTATCCCGTAGGTCTTTGGTGATTTTATATGTCACCTGTGTTTGATTATGTCTGTTAACCCCGATATCGTAATGAAACCAATCCTCACACCTTTCCATTGGTGAACCCTAAGTTTGTTTAATGAATCTGTGATTGCCCTTCTCCGTGGAAGTATCTGCCCTGGTATCCATTTTTAGGTAATACCTATAAGTGATATGATACGATATGTGTCTTTCACTTTCTGACTTACTCCAAGTCACGTGATTACCTCTAGACTCATCTACGGGGCTGCAAATGGCATTGTGTACTTTTTTTCCTTGGCTTCTATTCTGCCTTAGCGAGGTCCATTTTCAACAATGTGATTCCCTGAGGGTTGTGGATTAGCTGACCTGGGCAGCCTTATCCTGCCGGCCGGCCCTCCCCAGGTGTGCCTGGTTGAGGTCAATATAAACAGCGCTCCAGGCAGCAATAGCCCCTGAAGTTGTGCCTGACTCCATATTCTCTGCCCCGTCAGCAGTCTCGGGGCTGTGCTGGTGGGAGGGAGTGAGGGGCCAAGGCTTTGTTGGTGTCCCGGTGTGAGTGGGGCTCTGCTGGCCTTTCTGCAGGAGTTGCCAGGCTGCCACCTGTAAAGAAGAGGGTGTGTCACCCATACCTTCCGATGGAATTTCTCTCCGGACAGAGGTGAGGAAGGAAAAAAGCAGTGGGGGCCGGGACCAGAGGGGTATCTCAGGTAGGGCATTAGAAAGCTTCCAGAATAGCGCCCGTGGACAGGACCATCCTGGCTGGCCTGCAGGCACCAAGTTGGCCTGTGTGCTGTCGCTGGTGTGGCTCCATGGCCCTTCCTCTAGGCTTTCAAGCCCTTGTACATATTCAGGTGTTTTACCTGGGAAGGGTGGGAACAGTTCAGCAGCAGCTGGCCTGGGGCTCAGCTCACGTTTACTCACAGATGCCTCAGCATGGTCCCCCAGCTTTGCAATGAGGACTCTCCTTGCATGGGGGGTGGGTTGCTGGCTGTATGGGAGGTGATTCCCCACCTCTGACCAATTTCAGAATTGTTTACCGCTGGAGCAAGTGCCCTGATAGGGTTTCCCTCTATATAACTGGTGGGTTCAGGTTTTTTTTTCTTTTATGGTTCAAGTTAGATTTGATTCCTCTTTTATGTATTTATAGATATAAGCATGGAAATAATTCATTCCTATAAATACATCTGTGTGAAGGGAAGAACTTTTCTCTGTTTTATTTTAAAATTTTATTTTTTAAAAGTTTGAAATTTAATTGTATTTATTTTTTTATACAGCAGGTTATTATTAGTTATGTGTTTTATGCATATACATGTATACAGGTCAATCCCAATCTCCCAACTCATCCCACCACCACCACCCCAGGGCTTCCCACACTTGGTGTCCATACGTTTGTTCTCTACCTCTGTGTCTCTATTTCTTCCCTGAAAACCAGTTCATCTGTACCATTTTTTAGGTTCCACATATATGCATTAATATACAATATTTGTTTTCCTCTTTCTGGCTTACTTCATTCTGTATGACAGTCTCTAGATCCATCGATGTCTCTACAAATGACCCAGTTTCATTCCTTTTTTTGGCTGAGTAATATTCCATTTTATATGTGTACCACATCTTTATCCATTCATCTGTTTGTGGGCATTTAGGTTGCTTGCATTACCTGGCTATTGTAAATAGTGCTGCAATGAACATTGTGGTGAATGTGCCTTTTTGATTTATGGTTTTCTCTGGGTATATGCCCAGAAGTGGGATTGCTGGATCAGATGGTAATTCTATTTCTAGTTTTTTTAAGGAAACTCCATACTGTTCTCCATACTGACTGTATCAATTTACATCCCCACCAATAGTGGAAGAGGGCTCCTTTTGTCCACACCCTCCCCAGAATTTGTTGTTTGTAGATTTTCTGATGATGCCGATTCTAACAGGTGTGAGGTGATACCTCATTGTAGTTTTGATTTGCATTTCTCTAATAATTAGTGCTGTTGAGCAGCTTTTCATGGGCGTCTTGGCCATCTCTGTGTCTTCTTTGAAGAAACGTCTCTTTAGATCTTCTCCCCATTTTTGTATTGGGTTGTTTGTTTTTTTAATCGTAAGCTGCATGAGCTGTTTATATATATATTGGAGATTAAACCTTTGTCCATTGATTCATTTGCAACGATTTTCGCCCATTCTGAGGGATGCCTTTTTCCATTCCCATTTTTTTAAAAAAAAGGAAAGAAAGAAAAAGAAGCAGAACACTAATGTGCGTAAAATATGCCTTTTGAAATGGTCGTTTTGAAATATGGACGTCCTTTGAATTTTTTGGTCGATATGTGACCCCAGGATTTGTTTTCAGGGCAGGTGTCATTTACAGGCCTGCAATGATTTTGAATATCAACTAACCATTAGCGCTGGGATTAAAGCTGCTGTTGCGTGAAACGGCCACAAGGTGGCAGAAGTTCTCCCTTACCAAATCTGGTTACTAGAGCAACAGAGCCTCAATGGAAGTCGTGTTCTAGATTGGAATTTAGAATGGAATGTGCCAGGAGAAAGCCCCTCAAGTTTGTCTCACTACTTCTTGTTCGTGTTTTTACTTTTTTTTTCTATTACAGCAAGTTTGATTACAATGTGTGGCTTGTTGTAGGTGTGGAAGATGTGGTTCTTTTACACATATACAGATGTCTGTTCTTCCTGGGATCCTTTTCCCATGTACGTTAGGACAGAATGTTGAGTAGTCTTCTCTTGGTATTCCGTAGGTCTTTGGTGATTATATATGTCACCTGTGTTTGATTATGTCTGTTAACCCCGATATCGTAATGAAACCAATCCTCACACCTTTCCATTGGTGAACCCTAAGTTTGTTTAATGAATCTGTGATTGCCCTTCTCCGTGGAAGTATCTGCCCTGGTATCCATTTTTAGGTAATACCTATAAGTGATATGATACGATATGTGTCTTTCACTTTCTGACTTACTCCAAGTCACGTGATTACCTCTAGACTCATCTACGGGGCTGCAAATGGCATTGTGTCCTTTTTTTCCTTGGCTTCTATTCTGCCTTAGCGAGGTCCATTTTCAACAATGTGATTCCCTGAGGGTTGTGGATTAGCTGACCTGGGCAGCCTTACCCTGCCGGCCGGCCCTCCCCAGGTGTGCCTGGTTGAGGTCAATATAAACAGCGCTCCAGGCAGCAATAGCCCCTGAAGTTGTGCCTGACTCCATATTCTCTGCCCCGTCAGCAGTCTCGGGGCTGTGCTGGTGGGAGGGAGTGAGGGGCCAAGGCTTTGTTGGTGGCCCGGTGTGAGTGGGGCTCTGCTGGCCTTTCTGCAGGAGTTGCCAGGCTGCCACCTGTAAAGAAGAGGATGTGTCACCCATACCTTCCGATGGAATTTCTCTCCGGACAGAGGTGAGGAAGGAAAAAAGCAGTGGGGGCCGGGACAGGACGGGTATCTCAGGTAGGGCATTAGAAAACTTCCAGAAGAGCGCCCGGGGCCAGGACCATCCTGGCTGGCCTGCAGGCACCAAGTTGGCCTGTGTGCTGTCGCTGGTGTGGCTCCATGGCCCTTCCTCTAGGTTTTCAAGCCCTTGTACATATTCAGGTGTTTTACCTGGGAAGGGTGGGAACAGTTCAGCAGCAGCTGGCCTGGGGCTCAGCTCACGTTTACTCACAGATGCCTCAGCACGGTCCCCCAGATTTGCAATGAGGATGCTCCTTGCATGGGGTGTGGGTTTCTGGCTGTATGGGAGGTGATTCCCCACCTCTGACTAATTTCAGAATTGTTTACCGCTGGAGCAAGTGCCCTGATAGGGTTTCCCTCTGTATAACTGGTGGGTTCAGGTTTTTTTTTCTTTTATGGTTCAAGTTAGATTTGATTCCTCTTATGTATTTATAGATATAAGCATGGAAATAATTCATTCCTATAAATACATCTGTGTGAAGGGAAGAACTTTTCTCAGTTTTATTTTAAAATTTTATTTTTTAAAAGTTTGAAATTTAATATTATTTATTTTTTTATACAGCAGGATATTATTAGTTAAGTATTTTATGCATATACATGTATACAGGTCAATCCCAATCTCCCAACTCATCCCACCACCACCACCCCAGGGCTTCCCACACTTGGTGTCCATACGTTTGTTCTCTACCTCTGTGTCTCTATTTCTTCCCTGAAAACCAGATCATCTGTACCATTTATTAGGTTCCACATATATGCATTAATATACAATATATGTTTTCCTCTTTCTGACTTACTTCCTTCTGTATGACAGTCTCCAGATCCATCGATGTCTCTACAAATGACCCAGTTTCATTCCCTTTTATGGCTGAGTAGTATTCCATTTTATATATGTACCACTCTTTATCCATTCATCTGTCTGTGTGCATTTAGGTTGCTTGCATTACCTGGCTATTGTAAATAGTGCTGCAATGAACATTGTGGTGAATGTGCCTTTTTGATTTATGGTTTTCTCTGGGTATATGCCCAGAAGTGGGATTGCTGGATCAGATGGTAATTCTATTTCTAGTTTTTTTAAGGAAACTCCATACTGTTCTCCATAGTGACTGTATCAATTTACATCCCCACCAATAGTGGAAGAGGGCTCCTTTTGTCCACACCCTCCCCAGAATTTGTTGTTTGTAGATTTTCTGATGATGCCGATTCTAACAGGTGTGAGGTGATACCTCATTGTAGTTTTGATTTGCATTTCTCTAATAATTAGTGCTGTTGAGCAGCTTTTCATGTGCGTCTTGGCCATCTCTGTGTCTTCTTTGAAGAAACGACTCTTTAGATCTTCTCCCCATTTTTGTATTGGGTTGTTTGTTTTTTTAATATTAAGCTGCATGAGCTGTTTATATATATATTGGAGATTAAACCTTTGTCCATTGATTCATTTGCAACGATTTTTGCCCATTCTGAGGGATTCCTTTTTCCATTCCCGTTTTTTTAACAAAAAAGGAAAGAAAGAAAAAGAAGCAGAACACTAATGTGCGTAAAATATGCCTTTTGAAATGGTCGTTTTGAAATATGGACGTCCTTTGAATTTTTTGGTCGATATGTGACCCCAGGATTTGTTTTCAGGGCAGGTGTCATTTACAGGCCTGCAATGATTTTGAATATCAACTAACCATTAGCGCTGGGATTAAAGCTGCTGTTGCGTGAAACGGCCACAAGGTGGCAGCGGTCCTCCCTTACCAAATCTGGTTACTAGAGCAACAGAGCCTCAATGGAAGTCGTGTTCTAGATTGGAATTTAGAATGGAATGTGCCAGGAGAAAGCCCCTCAAGTTTGTCTCACTACTTCTTGTTCGTGTTTTTAATTTTTTATTTTCTATTACAGCAAGTTTGATTACAATGTGTGGCTTGTTGTAGGTGGGGAAGATGTGGTTCTTTTACACATATACAGATGTCTGTTCTTCCTGGGATCCTTTTCCCATGTACGTTAGGACAGAATGTTGAGTAGTCTTCTCTTGGTATTCCGTAGGTCTTTGGTGATTATATATGTCACCTGTGTTTGATTATGTCTGTTAACCCCGATATCGTAATGAAACCAATCCTCACACCTTTCCATTGGTGAACCCTAAGTTTGTTTAATGAATCTGTGATTGCCCTTCTCCGTGGAAGTATCTGCCCTGGTATCCATTTTTAGGTAATACCTATAAGTGATATGATACGATATGTGTCTTTCACTTTCTGACTTACTCCAAGTCACGTGATTACCTCTAGACTCATCTACGGGGCTGCAAATGGCATTGTGTCCTTTTTTTCCTTGGCTTCTATTCTGCCTTAGCGAGGTCCATTTTCAACAATGTGATTCCCTGAGGGTTGTGGATTAGCTGACCTGGGCAGCCTTACCCTGCCGGCCGGCCCTCCCCAGGTGTGCCTGTTTGAGGTCAATATAAACAGCGCTCCAGGCAGCAATAGCCCCTGAAGTTGTGCCTGACTCCATATTCTCTGCCCCGTCAGCAGTCTCGGGGCTGTGCTGGTGGGAGGGAGTGAGGGGCCAAGGCTTTGTTGGTGGCCCGGTGTGAGTGGGGCTCTGCTGGCCTTTCTGCAGGAGTTGCCAGGCTGCCACCTGTAAAGAAGAGGATGTGTCACCCATACCTTCCGATGGAATTTCTCTCCGGACAGAGGTGAGGAAGGAAAAAAGCAGTGGGGGCCGGGACAGGAGGGGTATCTCAGGTAGGGCATTAGAAAACTTCCAGAAGAGCGCCCGGGGCCAGGACCATCCTGGCTGGCCTGCAGGCACCAAGTTGGCCTGTGTGCTGTCGCTGGTGTGGCTCCATGGCCCTTCCTCTAGGTTTTCAAGCCCTTGTACATATTCAGGTGTTTTACCTGGGAAGGGTGGGAACAGTTCAGCAGCAGCTGGCCTGGGGCTCAGCTCACGTTTACTCACAGATGCCTCAGCACGGTCCCCCAGATTTGCAATGAGGATGCTCCTTGCATGGGGTGTGGGTTTCTGGCTGTATGGGAGGTGATTCCCCACCTCTGACTAATTTCAGAATTGTTTACCGCTGGAGCAAGTGCCCTGATAGGGTTTCCCTCTGTATAACTGGTGGGTTCAGGTTTTTTTTTTCTTTTATGGTTCAAGTTAGATTTGATTCCTCTTATGTATTTATAGATATAAGCATGGAAATAATTCATTCCTATAAATACATCTGTGTGAAGGGAAGAACTTTTCTCAGTTTTATTTTAAAATTTTATTTTTTAAAAGTTTGAAATTTAATATTATTTATTTTTTTATACAGCAGGATATTATTAGTTAAGTATTTTATGCATATACATGTATACAGGTCAATCCCAATCTCCCAACTCATCCCACCACCACCACCCCAGGGCTTCCCACACTTGGTGTCCATACGTTTGTTCTCTACCTCTGTGTCTCTATTTCTTCCCTGAAAACCAGATCATCTGTACCATTTATTAGGTTCCACATATATGCATTAATATACAATATATGTTTTCCTCTTTCTGACTTACTTCCTTCTGTATGACAGTCTCCAGATCCATCGATGTCTCTACAAATGACCCAGTTTCATTCCCTTTTATGGCTGAGTAGTATTCCATTTTATATATGTACCACTCTTTATCCATTCATCTGTCTGTGTGCATTTAGGTTGCTTGCATTACCTGGCTATTGTAAATAGTGCTGCAATGAACATTGTGGTGAATGTGCCTTTTTGATTTATGGTTTTCTCTGGGTATATGCCCAGAAGTGGGATTGCTGGATCAGATGGTAATTCTATTTCTAGTTTTTTTAAGGAAACTCCATACTGTTCTCCATAGTGACTTTATCAATTTACATCCCCACCAATAGTGGAAGAGGGCTCCTTTTGTCCACACCCTCCCCAGAATTTGTTGTTTGTAGATTTTCTGATGATGCCGATTCTAACAGGTGTGAGGTGATACCTCATTGTAGTTTTGATTTGCATTTCTCTAATAATTAGTGCTGTTGAGCAGCTTTTCATGTGCGTCTTGGCCATCTCTGTGTCTTCTTTGAAGAAACGACTCTTTAGATCTTCTCCCCATTTTTGTATTGGGTTGTTTGTTTTTTTAATATTAAGCTGCATGAGCTGTTTATATATATATTGGAGATTAAACCTTTGTCCATTGATTCATTTGCAACGATTTTTGCCCATTCTGAGGGATTCCTTTTTCCATTCCCGTTTTTTTAACAAAAAAGGAAAGAAAGAAAAAGAAGCAGAACACTAATGTGCGTAAAATATGCCTTTTGAAATGGTCGTTTTGAAATATGGACGTCCTTTGAATTTTTTGTTCTATATGTGACCCCACGATTTGTTTTCAAGGCAGGTGTCATTTACAGGCCTGCAATGATTTTGAATATCAACTAACCATTAGTGATGGGATTAAAGCTGCTGATGCGTGAAACGGCCACAAGGTGGCAGCAGTTCTCCCTTACCAAATCTGGTTACTAGAGCAACAGAGCCTCAATGGAAGTCGTGTTCTAGATTGGAATTTAGAATGGAATGTGCCAGGAGAAAGCCCCTCAAGTTTGTCTCACTACTTCTTGTTCGTGTTTTTAATTTTTTATTTTCTATTACAGCAAGTTTGATTACAATGTTTGGCTTGTTATAGGTGTGGAATATGTGGTTCTTTTACACATATACAGATGTCTGTTCTTCCTGGGATCCTTTTCCCATGTACGTTAGGACAGAATGTTGAGTAGTCTTCTCTTGGTATTCCGTAGGTCTTTGGTGGTTATATATGTCACCTGTGTTTGATTATGTCTGTTAACCCCGATATCGTAATGAAACCAATCCTCACACCTTTCCATTGGTGAACCCTAAGTTTGTTTAATGAATCTGTGATTGCCTTTCTCCGTGGAAATATCTGCCCTGGTATCCATTTTTAGGTAATACCTATAAGTGATATGATACGATATGTTTCTTTCACTTTCTGACTTACTCCAAGTCACGTGATTACCTCTAGACTCATCTACGGGGCTGCAAATGGCATTGTGTCCTTTTTTTCCTTGGCTTCTATTCTGCCTTAGCGAGGTCCATTTTCAACAATGTGATTCCCTGAGGGTTGTGGATTAGCTGACTTGGGCAGCCTTACCCTGCCGGCCGGCCCTCCCCAGGTGTGCCTGGTTGAGGTCAATATAAACAGCGCTCCAGGCAGCAATAGCCCCTGAAGTTGTGCCTGACTCCATATTCTCTGCCCCGTCAGCAGTCTCGGGGCTGTGCTGGTGGGAGGGAGTGAGGGGCCAAGGCTTTTTTGGTGGCCCGGTGTGAGTGGGGCTCTGCTGGCCTTTCTGCAGGAGTTGCCAGGCTGCCACCTGTAAAGAAGAGGATGTGTCACCCATACCTTCCGATGGAATTTCTCTCCGGACAGAGGTGAGGAAGGAAAAAAGCAGTGGGGGCCGCGACAGGAGGGGTATCTCAGGCAGGGCAATAGAAAGCTTCCAGAAGAGCGCCCGGGGCCAGGACCATCCTGGCTGGCCTGCAGGCACCAAGTTGGCCTGCGTGCTGTCGCTGGTGTGGCTCCACGGCCCTTCCTCTAGGCTTTCAAGCCCTTGTACATATTCAGGTGTTTTACCTGGGAAGGGTGGGAACAGTTCAGCAGCAGCTGGCCTGGGGCTCAGCTCACGTTTACTCACAGATGCCTCAGCACGGTCCCCCATCTTTGAAATGAGGACACTCCTTGCATGGGGGGTGGGTTGCTGGCTGTATGGGAGGTGATTCCCCACCTCTGACCAATTTCAGAATTGTTTACCGCTGGAGCAAGTGCCCTGATAGGGTTTCCCTCTGTATAACTGGTGGGTTCAGGTTTTTTTTCTTTTATGGTTCAAGTTAGATTTGATTCCTCTTTTATGTATTTATAGTTATAAGCATGGAAATAATTCATTCCTATAAATACATCTGTGTGAAGGGAAGAACTTTTTTCTGTTTTATTTTAAAATTTTATTTTTTAAAATTTTGAAATTTAATTTTATTTATTTTTTTTATACAGCAGGTTATTATTAGTTATGTGTTTTATGCATATACATGTATACAGGTCAATCCCAATCTCCCAACTCATCCCACCACCACCACCCCATGGCTTCCCACACTTGGTGTCCATACGTTTGTTCTCTACCTCTGTGTCTCTATTTCTTCCCTGAAAACCAGTTCATCTGTACCATTTTTTAGGTTCCACATATATGCATTAATATACAATATTTGTTTTCCTCTTTCTGGCTTACTTCATTCTGTATGACAGTCTCTAGATCCATCGATGTCTCTACAAATGACCCAGTTTCATTCCTTTTTTTGGCTGAGTAATATTCCATTTTATATGTGTACCACATCTTTATCCATTCATCTGTCTGTGGGCATTTAGGTTGCTTGCATTACCTGGCTATTGTAAATAGTGCTGCAATGAACATTGTGGTGAATGTGCCTTTTTGATTTATGGTTTTCTCTGGGTATATGCCCAGAAGTGGGATTGCTGGATCAGATGGTAATTCTATTTCTAGTTTTTTTAAGGAAACTCCATACTGTTCTCCATAGTGACTGTATCAATTTACATCCCCACCAATAGTGGAAGAGGGCTCCTTTTGTCCACACCCTCCCCAGAATTTGTTGTTTGTAGATTTTCTGATGATGCCGATTCTAACAGGTGTGAGGTGATACCTCATTGTAGTTTTGATTTGCATTTCTCTAATAATTAGTGCTGTTGAGCAGCTTTTCATGGGCGTCTTGGCCATCTCTGTGTCTTCTTTGAAGAAACGTCTCTTTAGATCTTCTGCCCATTTTTGTATTGGGTTGTTTGTTTTTTTAATATTAAGCTGCATGAGCAGTTTATATATATATTGGAGATTAAACCTTTGTCCATTGATTCATTTGCAACAATTTTCTCCCATTCTGAGGGATGCCTTTTTCCATTCCCGTTTTTTTAACAAAAAAGGAAAGAAAGAAAAAGAAGCAGAACACTAATGTGCGTAAAATATGCCTTTTGAAATGGTCATTTTGAAATATGGACGTCCTTTGAATTTTTTGGTCGATATGTGACCCCAGGATTTGTTTTCAGGGCAGGTGTCATTTACAGGCCTGCAATGATTTTGAATATCAACTAACCATTAGCGCTGGGATTAAAGCTGCTGTTGCGTGAAACGGCCACAAGGTGGCAGCGGTTCTCCCTTACCAAATCTGGTTACTAGAGCAACAGAGCCTCAATGGAAGTCGTGTTCTAGATTGGAATTTAGAATGGAATGTGCCAGGAGAAAGCCCCTCAAGTTTGTCTCACTACTTCTTGTTCGTGTTTTTACTTTTTTATTTTCTATTACAGCAAGTTTGATTACAATGTTTGGCTTGTTATAGGTGTGGAATATGTGGTTCTTTTACACATATACAGATGTCTGTTCTTCCTGGGATCCTTTTCCCATGTACGTTAGGACAGAATGTTGAGTAGTCTTCTCTTGGTATTCTGTAGGTCTTTGGTGATTATATATGTCACCTGTGTTTGATTATGTCTGTTAACCCCGATATCGTAATGAAACCAATCCTCACACCTTTCCATTGGTGAACCCTAAGTTTGTTTAATGAATCTGTGATTGCCCTTCTCCGTGGAAATATCTGCCCTGGTATCCATTTTTAGGTAATACCTATAAGTGATATGATACGATATGTGTCTTTCACTTTCTGACTTACTCCAAGTCACGTGATTACCTCTAGACTCATCTACGGGGCTGCAAATGGCATTGTGTCCTTTTTTTCCTTGGCTTCTATTCTGCCTTAGCGAGGTCCATTTTCAACAATGTGATTCCCTGAGGGTTGTGGATTAGCTGACCTGGGCAGCCTTACCCTGCCGGCCGGCCCTCCCCAGGTGTGCCTGGTTGAGGTCAATATAAACAGCGCTCCAGGCAGCAATAGCCCCTGAAGTTGTGCCTGACTCCATATTCTCTGCCCCGTCAGCAGTCTCGGGGCTGTGCTGGTGGGAGGGAGTGAGGGGCCAAGGCTTTGTTGGTGGCCCGGTGTGAGTGGGGCTCTGCTGGCCTTTCTGCAGGAGTTGCCAGGCTGCCACCTGTAAAGAAGAGGATGTGTCACCCATACCTTCCGATGGAATTTCTCTCCGGACAGAGGTGAGGAAGGAAAAAAGCAGTGGGGGCCGGGACAGGAGGGGTATCTCAGGCAGGGCAATAGAAAGCTTCCAGAAGAGCGCCCGGGGCCAGGACCATCCTGGCTGGCCTGCAGGCACCAAGTTGGCCTGCGTGCTGTCGCTGGTGTGGCTCCACGGCCCTTCCTCTAGGCTTTCAAGCCCTTGTACATATTCAGGTGTTTTACCTGGGAAGGGTGGGAACAGTTCAGCAGCAGCTGGCCTGGGGCTCAGATCACGTTTACTCACAGATGCCTCAGCACGGTCCCCCAGCTTTGCAATGAGGACGCTCCTTGCATGGGGGGTGGGTTGCTGGCTGTATGGGAGGTGATTCCCCACCTCTGACCAATTTCAGAATTGTTTACCGCTGGAGCAAGTGCCCTGATAGGGTTTCCCTCTGTATAACTGGTGGGTTCAGGTTTTTTTTTCTTTTATGGTTCAAGTTAGATTTGATTCCTCTTTTATGTATTTATAGATATAAGCATGGAAATAATTCATTCCTATAAATACATCTGTGTGAAGGGAAGAACTTTTTTCTGTTTTATTTTAAAATTTTATTTTTTAAAATTTTGAAATTTAATTGTATTTATTTTTTTATACAGCAGGTTATTATTAGTTATGTGTTTTATGCATATACATGTATACAGGTCAATCCCAATCTCCCAACTCATCCCACCACCAACACCCCATGGCTTCCCACACTTGGTGTCCATACGTTTGTTCTCTACCTCTGTGTCTCTATTTCTTCCCTGAAAACCAGTTCATCTGTACCAGTTTTTAGGTTCCACATATATGCATTAATATACAATATTTGTTTTCCTCTTTCTGGCTTACTTCATTCTGTATGACAGTCTCTAGATCCATCGATGTCTCTACAAATGACCCAGTTTCATTCCTTTTTTTGGCTGAGTAATATTCCATTTTATATGTGTACCACATCTTTATCCATTCATCTGTCTGTGGGCATTTAGGTTGCTTGCATTACCTGGCTATTGTAAATAGTGCTGCAATGAACATTGTGGTGAATGTGCCTTTTTGATTTATGGTTTTCTCTGGGTATATGCCCAGAAGTGGGATTGCTGGATCAGATGGTAATTCTATTTCTAGTTTTTTTAAGGAAACTCCATACTGTTCTCCATAGTGACTGTATCAATTTACATCCCCACCAATAGTGGAAGAGGGCTCCTTTTGTCCACACCCTCCCCAGAATTTGTTGTTTGTAGATTTTCTGATGATGCCGATTCTAACAGGTGTGAGGTGATACCTCATTGTAGTTTTGATTTGCATTTCTCTAATAATTAGTGCTGTTGAGCAGCTTTTCATGGGCGTCTTGGCCATCTCTGTGTCTTCTTTGAAGAAACGTCCCTTTAGATCTTCTGCCCATTTTTGTATTGGGTTGTTTGTTTTTTTAATATTAAGCTGCATGAGCTGTTTATATATATATTGGAGATTAAACCTTTGTCCATTGATTCATTTGCAACGATTTTCGCCCATTCTGAGGGATGCCTTTTTCCATTCCCGTTTTTTTAACAAAAAAGGAAAGAAAGAAAAAGAAGCAGAACACGAATGTGCGTAAAATATGCCTTTTGAAATGGTCGTTTTGAAATATGGACGTCCTTTGAATTTTTTGGTCGATATGTGACCCCAGGATTTGTTTTCAGGGCAGGTGTCATTTACAGGCCTGCAATGATTTTGAATATCAACTAACCATTAGCGCTGGGATTAAAGCTGCTGTTGCGTGAAACGGCCACAAGGTGGCAGCGGTTCTCCCTTACCAAATCTGGTTACTAGAGCAACAGAGCCTCAATGGAAGTCGTGTTCTAGATTGGAATTTAGAATGGAATGTGCCAGGAGAAAGCCCCTCAAGTTTGTCTCACTACTTCTTGTTCGTGTTTTTAATTTTTTATTTTCTATTACAGCAAGTTTGAATACAATGTTTGGCTTGTTGTAGGTGTGGAAGATGTGGTTCTTTTACACATATACAGATGTCTGTTCTTCCTGGGATCCTTTTCCCATGTACGTTAGGACAGAATGTTGAGTAGTCTTCTCTTGGTATTCCGTAGGTCTTTGGTGATTATATATGTCACCTGTGTTTGATTATGTCTGTTAACCCCGATATCGTAATGAAACCAATCCTCACACCTATCCATTGGTGAACCGTAAGTTTGTTTAATGAATCTGTGATTGCCCTTCTCCGTGGAAGTATCTGCCCTGGTATCCATTTTTAGGTAATACCTATAAGTGATATGATACGATATGTGTCTTTCACTTTCTGACTTACTCCAAGTCACGTGATTACCTCTAGACTCATCTACGGGGCTGCAAAGGGCATTGTGTCCTTTTTTTCCTTGGCTTCTATTCTGACTTAGCGAGGTCCATTTTCAACAATGTGATTCCCTGAGGGTTGTGGATTAGCTGACCTGGGCAGCCTTACCCTGCCGGCCGGCCCTCCCCAGGTGTGCCTGTTTGAGGTCAATATAAACAGCGCTCCAGGCAGCAATAGCCCCTGAAGTTGTGCCTGACTCCATATTCTCTGCCCCGTCAGCAGTCTCGGGGCTGTGCTGGTGGGAGGGAGTGAGGGGCCAAGGCTTTGTTGGTGGCCCGGTGTGAGTGGGGCTCTGCTGGCCTTTCTGCAGGAGTTGCCAGGCTGCCACCTGTAAAGAAGAGGATGTGTCACCCATACCTTCCGATGGAATTTCTCTCCGGACAGAGGTGAGGAAGGAAAAAAGCAGTGGGGGCCGGGACAGGAGGGGTATCTCAGGTAGGGCATTAGAAAACTTCCAGAAGAGCGCCCGGGGCCAGGACCATCCTGGCTGGCCTGCAGGCACCAAGTTGGCCTGTGTGCTGTCGCTGGTGTGGCTCCATGGCCCTTCCTCTAGGTTTTCAAGCCCTTGTACATATTCAGGTGTTTTACCTGGGAAGGGTGGGAACAGTTCAGCAGCAGCTGGCCTGGGGCTCAGCTCACGTTTACTCACAGATGCCTCAGCACGGTCCCCCAGATTTGCAATGAGGACGCTCCTTGCATGGGGTGTGGGTTGCTGGCTGTATGGGAGGTGATTCCCCACCTCTGACCAATTTCAGAATTGTTTACTGCTGGAGCGAGGGCCCTGATAGGGTTTCCCTCTGTATAACTGGTGGGTTCAGGTTTTTTTTTCTTTTATGGTTCAAGTTAGATTTGATTCCTCTTATGTATTTATAGATATAAGCATGGAAATAATTCATTCCTATAAATACATCTGTGTGAAGGGAAGAACTTTTCTCAGTTTTATTTTAAAATTTTATTTTTTAAAAGTTTGCAATTTAATATTATTTATTTTTTTATACAGCAGGTTATTATTAGTTAAGTATTTTATGCATATACATGTATACAGGTCAATCCCAATCTCCCAACTCATCCCACCACCACCACCCCAGGGCTTCCCACACTTGGTGTCCATACGTTTGTTCTCTACCTCTGTGTCTCTATTTCTTCCCTGAAAACCAGTTCATCTGTACCATTTATTAGGTTCCACATATATGCATTAATATACAATATTTGTTTTCCTCTTTCTGACTTACTTCCTTCTGTATGACAGTCTCCAGATCCATCGATGTCTCTACAAATGACCCAGTTTCATTCCCTTTTAAGGCTGAGTAGTATTCCATTTTATATATGTACCACATCTTTATCCATTCATCTGTCTGTGTGCATTTAGGTTGCTTGCATTACCTGGCTATTGTAAATAGTGCTGCAATGAACATTGTGGTGAATGTGCCTTTTTGATTTATGGTTTTCTCTGGGTATATGCCCAGAAGTGGGATTGCTGGATCAGATGGTAATTCTATTTCTAGTTTTTTTAAGGAAACTCCATACTGTTCTCCATAGTGACTGTATCAATTTACATCCCCACCAATAGTGGAAGAGGGCTCCTTTTGTCCACACCCTCCCCAGAATTTGTTGTTTGTAGATTTTCTGATGATGCCGATTCTAACAGGTGTGAGGTGATACCTCATTGTAGTTTTGATTTGCATTTCTCTAATAATTAGTGCTGTTGAGCAGCTTTTCATGTGCGACTTGGCCATCTCTGTGTCTTCTTTGAAGAAACGACTCTTTAGATCTTCTCCCCATTTTTGTATTGGGTTGTTTGTTTTTTTAATCGTAAGCTGCATGAGCTGTTTATATATATATTGGAGATTAAACCTTTGTCCATTGATTCATTTGCAACAATTTTTGCCCATTCTGAGGGATGCCTTTTTCCATTCCCGTTTTTTTAACAAAAAAGGAAAGAAAGAAAAAGAAGCAGAACACTAATGTGCGTAAAATATGCCTTTTGAAATGGTCGTTTTGAAATATGGACGTCCTTTGAATTTTTTGTTCGATATGTGACCCCACGATTTGTTTTCAGGGCAGGTGTCATTTACAGGCCTGCAATGATTTTGAATATCAACTAACCATTAGTGATGGGATTAAAGCTGCTGATGCGTGAAACGGCCACAAGGTGGCAGCAGTTCTCCCTTACCAAATCTGGTTACTAGAGCAACAGAGCCTCAATGGAAGTCGTGTTCTAGATTGGAATTTAGAATGGAATGTGCCAGGAGAAAGCCCCTCAAGTTTGTCTCACTACTTCTTGTTCGTGTTTTTACTTTTTTATTTTCTATTACAGCAAGTTTGATTACAATGTTTGGCTTGTTATAGGTGTGGAATATGTGGTTCTTTTACACATATACAGATGTCTGTTCTTCCTGGGATCCTTTTCCCATGTACGTTAGGACAGAATGTTGAGTAGTCTTCTCTTGGTATTCCGTAGGTCTTTGGTGATTATATATGTCACCTGTGTTTGATTATGTCTGTTAACCCCGATATCGTAATGAAACCAATCCTCACACCTTTCCATTGGTGAACCCTAAGTTTGTTTAATGAATCTGTGATTGCCCTTCTCCGTGGAAGTATCTGCCCTGGTATCCATTTTTAGGTAATACCTATAAGTGATATGATACGATATGTGTCTTTCACTTTCTGACTTACTCCAAGTCACGTGATTACCTCTAGACTCATCTACGGGGCTGCAAATGGCATTGTGTCCTTTTTTTCCTTGGCTTCTATTCTGCCTTAGCGAGGTCCATTTTCAACAATGTGATTCCCTGAGGGTTGTGGATTAGCTGACATGGGCAGCCTTACCCTGCCGGCCGGCCCTCCCCAGGTGTGCCTGGTTGAGGTCAATATAAACAGCGCTCCAGGCAGCAATAGCCCCTGAAGTTGTGCCTGACTCCATATTCTCTGCCCCGTCAGCAGTCTCGGGGCTGTGCTGGTGGGAGGGAGTGAGGGGCCAAGGCTTTGTTGGTGGCCCGGTGTGAGTGGGGCTCTGCTGGCCTTTCTGCAGGAGTTGCCAGGCTGCCACCTGTAAAGAAGAGGATGTGTCACCCATACCTTCCGATGGAATTTCTCTCCGGACAGAGGTGAGGAAGGAAAAAAGCAGTGGGGGCCGGGACAGGAGGGGTATCTCAGGCAGGGCAATAGAAAGCTTCCAGAAGAGCGCCCGGGGCCAGGACCATCCTGGCTGGCCTGCAGGCACCAAGTTGGCCTGTGTGCTGTCGCTGGTGTGGCTCCACGGCCCTTCCTCTAGGCTTTCAAGCCCTTGTACATATTCAGGTGTTTTACCTGGGAAGGGTGGGAACAGTTCAGCAGCAGCTGGCCTGGGGCTCAGCTCACGTTTACTCACAGATGCCTCAGCACGGTCCCCCAGCTTTGCAATGAGGACGCTCCTTGCATGGGGGGTGGGTTGCTGGCTGTATGGGAGGTGATTCCCCACCTCTGACCAATTTCAGAATTGTTTACCGCTGGAGCAAGTGCCCTGATAGGGTTTCCCTCTGTATAACTGGTGGGTTCAGGTTTTTTTTTCTTTTATGGTTCAAGTTAGATTTGATTCCTCTTTTATGTATTTATAGATATAAGCATGGAAATAATTCATTCCTATAAATACATCTGTGTGAAGGGAAGAACTTTTTTCTGTTTTATTTTAAATTTTTATTTTTTAAAATTTTGAAATTTAATTGTATTTATTTTTTTATACAGCAGGTTATTATTAGTTATGTGTTTTATGCATATACATGTATACAGGTCAATCCCAATCTCCCAACTCATCCCACCACCACCACCCCATGGCTTCCCACACTTGGTGTCCATACGTTTGTTCTCTACCTCTGTGTCTCTATTTCTTCCCTGAAAACCAGTTCATCTGTACCAGTTTTTAGGTTCCACATATATGCATTAATATACAATATTTGTTTTCCTCTTTCTGGCTTACTTCATTCTTTATGACAGTCTCTAGATCCATCGATGTCTCTACAAATGACCCAGTTTCATTCCTTTTTTTGGCTGAGTAATATTCCATTTTATATGTGTACCACATCTTTATCCATTCATCTGTCTGTGGGCATTTAGGTTGCTTGCATTACCTGGCTATTGTAAATAGTGCTGCAATGAACATTGTGGTGAATGTGCCTTTTTGATTTATGGTTTTCTGTGGGTATGTGCCCAGAAGTGGGATTGCTGGATCAGATGGTAATTCTATTTCTAGTTTTTTTAAGGAAACTCCATACTGTTCTCCATAGTGACTGTATCAATTTACATCCCCACCAATAGTGGAAGAGGGCTCCTTTTGTCCACACCCTCTCCAGAATTTGTTGTTTGTAGATTTTCTGATGATGCCGATTCTAACAGGTGTGAGGTGATACCTCATTGTAGTTTTGATTTGCATTTCTCTAATAATTAGTGCTGTTGAGCAGCTTTTCATGGGCGTCTTGGCCATCTCTGTGTGTTCTTTGAAGAAACGACTCTTTAGATCTTCTGCCCATTTTTGTATTGGGTTGTTTGTTTTTTTAATATTAAGCTGCATGAGCTGTTTATATATATATTGGAGATTAAACCTTTGTCCATTGATTCATTTGCAAGAATTTTCTCCCATTCTGAGGGATGCCTTTTTCCATTCCCGTTTTTTTAACAAAAAAGGAAAGAAAGAGAAAGAAGCAGAACACTAATGTGCGTAAAATATGCCTTTTGAAATGGTCGTTTTGAAATATGGACGTCCTTTGAATTTTTTGGTCGATATGTGACCCCAGGATTTGTTTTCAGGGCAGGTGTCATTTACAGGCCTGCAATGATTTTGAATATCAACTAACCATTAGCGCTGGGATTAAAGCTGCTGTTGCGTGAAACGGCCACAAGGTGGCAGCGGTTCTCCCTTACCAAATCTGGTTACTAGAGCAACAGAGCCTCAATGGAAGTCGTGTTCTAGATTGGAATTTAGAATGGAATGTGCCAGGAGAAAGCCCCTCAAGTTTGTCTCACTACTTCTTGTTCGTGTTTTTAATTTTTTATTTTCTATTACAGCAAGTTTGAATACAATGTTTGGCTTGTTGTAGGTGTGGAAGATGTGGTTCTTTTACACATATACAGATGTCTGTTCTTCCTGGGATCCTTTTCCCATGTACGTTAGCACAGAATGTTGAGTAGTCTTCTCTTGGTATTCCGTAGGTCTTTGGTGATTATATATGTCACCTGTGTTTGATTATGTCTGTTAACCCCGATATCGTAATGAAACCAATCCTCACACCTTTCCATTGGTGAACCGTAAGTTTGTTTAATGAATCTGTGATTGCCCTTCTCCGTGGAAGTATCTGCCCTGGTATCCATTTTTAGGTAATACCTATAAGTGATATGATACGATATGTGTCTTTCACTTTCTGACTTACTCCAAGTCACGTGATTACCTCTAGACTCATCTACGGGGCTGCAAATGGCATTGTGTCCTTTTTTTCCTTGGCTTCTATTCTGACTTAGCGAGGTCCATTTTCAACAATGTGATTCCCTGAGGGTTGTGGATTAGCTGACCTGGGCAGCCTTACCCTGCCGGCCGGCCCTCCCCAGGTGTGCCTGGTTGAGGTCAATATAAACAGCGCTCCAGGCAGCAATAGCCCCTGAAGTTGTGCCTGACTCCATATTCTCTGCCCCGTCAGCAGTCTCGGGGCTGTGCTGGTGGGAGGGAGTGAGGGGCCAAGGCTTTGTTGGTGGCCCGGTGTGAGTGGGCCTCTGCTGGCCTTTCTGCAGGAGTTGCCAGGCTGCCACCTGTAAAGAAGAGGATGTGTCACCCATACCTTCCGATGGAATTTCTCTCCGGACAGAGGTGAGGAAGGAAAAAAGCAGTGGGGGCCGGGACAGGAGGGGTATCTCGGGTAGGGCATTAGAAAACTTCCAGAAGAGCGCCCGGGGCCAGGATCATCCTGGCTGGCCTGCAGGCACCAAGTTGGCCTGTGTGCTGTCGCTGGTGTGGCTCCATGGCCCTTCCTCTAGGTTTTCAAGCCCTTGTACATATTCAGGTGTTTTACCTGGGAAGGGTGGGAACAGTTCAGCAGCAGCTGGCCTGGGGCTCAGCTCACGTTTACTCACAGATGCCTCAGCACGGTCCCCCAGATTTGCAATGAGGACGCTCCTTGCATGGGGTGTGGGTTGCTGGCTGTATGGGAGGTGATTCCCCACCTCTGACCAATTTCAGAATTGTTTACTGCTGGAGCGAGTGCCCTGATAGGGTTTCCCTCTGTATAACTGGTGGGTTCAGGTTTTTTTTTCTTTTATGGTTCAAGTTAGATTTGATTCCTCTTATGTATTTATAGATATAAGCATGGAAATAATTCATTCCTATAAATACATCTGTGTGAAGGGAAGAACTTTTCTCTGTTTTATTTTAAAATTTTATTTTTTAAAAGTTTGCAATTTAATATTATTTATTTTTTTATACAGCAGGTTATTATTAGTTAAGTATTTTATGCATATACATGTATACAGGTCAATCCCAATCTCCCAACTCATCCCACCACCACCACCCCAGGGCTTCCCACACTTGGTGTCCATACGTTTGTTCTCTACCTCTGTGTCTCTATTTCTTCCCTGAAAACCAGTTCATCTGTACCATTTATTAGGTTCCACATATATGCATTAATATACAATATTTGTTTTCCTCTTTCTGACTTACTTCCTTCTGTATGACAGTCTCCAGATCCATCGATGTCTCTACAAATGACCCAGTTTCATTCCCTTTTATGGCTGAGTAGTATTCCATTTTATATATGTACCACATCTTTATCCATTCATCTGTCTGTGTGCATTTAGGTTGCTTGCATTACCTGGCTATTGTAAATAGTGCTGCAATGAACATTGTGGTGAATGTGCCTTTTTGATTTATGGTTTTCTCTGGGTATATGCCCAGAAGTGGGATTGCTGGATCAGATGGTAATTCTATTTCTAGTTTTTTTTAAGGAAACTCCATACTGTTCTCCATAGTGACTGTATCAATTTACATCCCCACCAATAGTGGAAGAGGGCTCCTTTTGTCCACACCCTCCCCAGAATTTGTTGTTTGTAGATTTTCTGATGATGCCGATTCTAACAGGTGTGAGGTGATACCTCATTGTAGTTTTGATTTGCATTTCTCTAATAATTAGTGCTGTTGAGCAGCTTTTCATGTGCGACTTGGCCATCTCTGTGTCTTCTTTGAAGAAACGACTCTTTAGATCTTCTCCCCATTTTTGTATTGGGTTGTTTGTTTTTTTAATCGTAAGCTGCATGAGCTGTTTATATATATATTGGAGATTAAACCTTTGTCCATTGATTCATTTGCAACAATTTTTGCCCATTCTGAGGGATGCCTTTTTCCATTCCCGTTTTTTTAACAATAAAGGAAAGAAAGAAAAAGAAGCAGAACACTAATGTGCGTAAAATATGCCTTTTGAAATGGTCGTTTTGAAATATGGACGTCCTTTGAATTTTTTGTTCGATATGTGACCCCACGATTTGTTTTCAGGGCAGGTGTCATTTACAGGCCTGCAATGATTTTGAATATCAACTAACCATTTGTGATGGGATTAAAGCTGCTGATGCGTGAAACGGCCACAAGGTGGCAGCAGTTCTCCCTTACCAAATCTGGTTACTAGAGCAACAGAGCCTCAATGGAAGTCGTGTTCTAGATTGGAATTTAGAATGGAATGTGCCAGGAGAAAGCCCCTCAAGTTTGTCTCACTACTTCTTGTTCGTGTTTTTACTTTTTTATTTTCTATTACAGCAAGTTTGATTACAATGTTTGGCTTGTTATAGGTGTGGAATATGTGGTTCTTTTACACATATACAGATGTCTGTTCTTCCTGGGATCCTTTTCCCATGTACGTTAGGACAGAATGTTGAGTAGTCTTCTCTTGGTATTCCGTAGGTCTTTGGTGATTATATATGTCACCTGTGTTTGATTATGTCTGTTAACCCCGATATCGTAATGAAACCAATCCTCACACCTTTCCATTGGTGAACCCTAAGTTTGTTTAATGAATCTGTGATTGCCTTTCTCCGTGGAAATATCTGCCCTGGTATCCATTTTTAGGTAACACCTATAAGTGATATGATACGATATGTGTCTTTCACTTTCTGACTTACTCCAAGTCACGTGATTACCTCTAGACTCATCTACGGGGCTGCAAATGGCATTGTGTCCTTTTTTTCCTTGGCTTCTATTCTGCCTTAGCGAGGTCCATTTTCAACAATGTGATTCCCTGAGGGTTGTGGATTAGCTGACTTGGGCAGCCTTACCCTGCCGGCCGGCCCTCCCCAGGTGTGCCTGGTTGAGGTCAATATAAACAGCGCTCCAGGCAGCAATAGCCCCTGAAGTTGTGCCTGACTCCATATTCTCTGCCCCGTCAGCAGTCTCGGGGCTGTGCTGGTGGGAGGGAGTGAGGGGCCAAGGCTTTGTTGGTGGCCCGGTGTGAGTGGGGCTCTGCTGGCCTTTCTGCAGGAGTTGCCAGGCTGCCACC